>NC_087266.1:22100731-22400731 GCF_015220805.1 Pogoniulus pusillus
AGCGGATGCTGTGTCCTATTCCACCTCTTCCCTGGAGGTCAGGCCCAAAGGCAGGCTCTCTAGGTGCGGGGGATGCGTCTCCTTCCCCGCCCGGCGCGGCGGAGAGGAGGACCTTCCCCTGGCGCGGGCCCCGCCGACCTCCAGGCGATAGTGGCCTGAGGGGGTCGGTGCCGTCTGACGGCCCCGGGCGCCTACCGAGCTCCTCTGCTGAGGACAGCGGCTATAAGGCGGGGTGCAGGCCCGGGTGCTCACTGCCGCTTGCTGAAACAACGGCTTCCCGGGGGACAGCGACCTGGCCAGGCGTTGGTGTTTATTTTCGTAGGCTAGAAATCGTCTTGGTCTGGTTACCTACTGCCTCACATCCCTGCAGCCATCTGTACCTCCGGAAAGCGCTACTCCTCTGGTAGCAGCCTCTCACAGCTCCTTATATCCCTGTGAATCATTGCATAAAATGCAGTTAAATGCCTCCTAGAAGGTTTTTGAGGCATCTATCTAAAACTAACTAGTATTTTACTGACATTCTAGGCACATAAAGCGTCCCAGAAAAGCCCTTTCTGGATTAGGATCCCTAACGGGGATTCTTTGTTCCAGTTACAAGGGCATCTTTCATCACTGTGGCATACTGCCAGCCTCTTCACAAAAGATACTGTTCCTTCTCAAAATATCTGGTAAATCAAGGATAAAAAAAAGAAATAGAGGGAAGACTAATCAATATACCACTTAACTATTACAGCATGTTGCCTTTCTGTGCAAAATATTTGCAACTGTGAGAATTCACCTACCAGGGACAGGCAAAGAAGGCATTTGAATGAAAGGCAAAGACTGACCAAAAATAAGCCTTTTGGTTACTACAGATGCTGGTCTCAATCAGGCATGGCGCGTAGTGGTTGCCACGTCTTAACAGTTTGCCTTCTCTACTAGGTGGGCAAGGTAGGATGGTTGGTGATGAGGCAGAAGCTCCCACAGAATAAGGATTTACTGAGTTTCAGGAAGACCTACTCCATAAGAAATGATCCCAGGTACCTGTGAAAAATGGCTGTAAATCTGTATCAAAAGCACACTACCATATGAAGTTGTTTTAGAATACACAATGGGAAATAGGGTTATTTCAAAGATGGTAAACAATGCTAAACCCCGGAGTCTCACTGTACTTTGGTGTCTTCATGTATATTATTGTATCTGATACTTTCCAGCTATAACTTCATGAAAAAGTTACAAAAGAATTTTGTTGACAAATCACTCAATGCTTCATAAATGCAAGGTAGTATAGAATGTTGCATTTTTTGGCACTGACTTCATAGTCCACCCAGGGATGTTCTCTTTGGGATAGAACTGTTGTAAGCATGTATATCTTTGCTTGTGAGCAGCTCTTACTCTTCCAGATTTTATCACTGGGAGAAGTCTGGCCCAAGAGCTTTTGTGATTGAAATCATCTGGTTTCAGAATTAATGCCTAATGCTGCCATCTCTGCATGCCTTTCCCATTTTAAGCCCATGAAAAAGAGCTGATTATTTTCATGAACATGATTTTGTCCATCAGCTTACTCTTTCACCTCTCCACAAATTATTTTCTGTTGTGATCAGTGTTTTTGCACCAGTAGGAATTGCCTGGAGAACAGAAAATCAATTCACATTTGTTCTTAGGGAGCAGACAAATTAAAGTGAAGTTTGCTTTGGGTGCAAGCTGTCAGATCAAAGTCAAAGGAAATGATCCCAAAAAAAGGACCAAGAGAGAATGGCAGCCACTGTTTTCATGCTGACCTTTTTCTTCAGAAATTAACCTCAGGTGAACTGTGTTTACAGTACACTAGAAGTATTGTCAATGGGAAGCCTGTCAGTCTGCAAGCCCAAGTAGCAGCTAAAGGCACTCCTTTCTTCTCATGTGCCACACTTGTTTTCACCTCTGCACCCTCAGTGTTCTTAAAGAGTGCTTCAGCTTGCACACCATCTGGCTTGCATCTACACAGGACTACTCAGTGACATAATCTTGACTACTACAGCACCTCCAAGAAATGTGATTACCCAACAAGCCTGAGATGTATCCCTGTGGAAGGCAGATCTCCAAGGATTAGCAGCCAGACATTTCAATGGTGCATAATAGCATGGAAGAAAGCATCTTTTCCCCTGTGTAGACTGAGCAGAGGATCTACCTCCAGTATCTGTCTCCAGTCACAGGTTAATATAATCACACAATGCAGACTGATGGGAAGTTGAGGGAAGGAAGTGGACTGCGAAAGTGTCTAAGGATGCTAATGTGCAGGATAATCTCAGTAACTAAAAAAGATCTTGAGTCCTGCTCAACAGTCTTAAGAGTAGGTCCTACGGGAAAGCTAAATGTGCAGTCCAGAGGTGAACACAAGATGGTTGTGTTTCAGAAAGCTCACATTCATTAGTAACCATCTTACAAGTAGCAGGCTAGCTCTGAGCTTTAAGAAAATAGACAAATTGTTTGGCTGTGCAGGACTCACCTTTGTCATTTTGTTATGCAAGGCCTGTTTTTGTCACAGTGCTGATGTGTGATAAATTATATATTATCAAACTATGAGTCATGGCAATATGATTCCCCAGGGCCTGTCATAATGGCTCCATGATTTGAATTATGTACTTAAAACAAGGAGTTGGTATTTTTCAAATTACAATGTACTCACTTTTTTAGTATTTATAGCAATGTACTTTCAAAGAGCTCAATATGAATAATAATTATTCCAATGCAATAAATAAAGCAAAAGCAGGAAGAGTGGTCCTGTGGTTAATGTGCCAGGCTAGGAGACAGGATATCTTTATTCTATTTCTGATGATGCCAGATAGCATCAGGGACATTGGAGATATTGTTAAGCCCAATTTGCAAAAGATGCATCCTTTGCTCCAATTTTTCATGTTGTGCTCACACTTTGGCTCTGGGAAGAAAAGGAACAAAACTCCTTACACAGAATTTATTATTAGTAAGACAGTATAATCAGAAAAATGTGGGATGAAAGCTAGTTATTCCATAAAAATATTTTTTAAAAGAAAAACTAAAGAATGCTACTACAAATAATAATGCAGTTCAGTTTTTTGTAGACACAATCTTCCTTTCTGACCTAGGGTTGACATTACTGGCCTTCCCCAAGCAGCGAGTGTGGATGCTGCAGCTGCTGATCTGCACCTTCCCAACAAGTCCTTTTATGAGAAAAGCTTATGGGCTTATTTATATATGTTTTTTTTTAACATGCCTTTACATGCTCTTCTTGTCATCATCTCCACATTGCTTCCAGTTTTACTATATGTGATGCCATTTATGTATGTTACATTCTTGTTCTTTTTATTATGGCTTAACCAGCTTTGCCCATGTCTGCACTGCTTTAGCTGACTGCTAGAGGCACCTTTATACCACTGAGTTCTTCAGTGCCAAGACTGTGCCCCTCTGTGATGGTTTGGGAGTTACCCACCCCCCTACTCTTACAAAATCACCCAGACTAGACTCAGCTGTCTGGAAGTTAAGGAATGAAGCTTTATATTCACAGCTTAGCACAATATACAAGCAGATATTTACAATATATTACAAATATATACAGCTATATGCAGAAATGTACAAATTAAAAGTAGTACAGAAATACAATACCCCTCATGGAAATCAAGACTCACCAGGAGGGGCTCCCAACCACCCTACCACCTTCTTTTCATCCCTCTACCTTAACCCAGAGTCTGCCTTGCATGCAAGGTGAATTTAGAGGATCGACAAGGGGGGTTAGAAGCAGAAAGATTAGTTAGGTTACACAGATCCAAGATGAAGAGAAACACAGACTCCAACAGAGACACTCTGTCTTACCTGTGTTTGTGTTCTTGCTTTTATACATCTCAGCAAGCCTGTGAGTGAAGTAGACATCACCATTGTTTTCTTTTTCACAGCCTGTATTCTAATTTTTCTATTAAAGTATTCCAATTGGCCTCAAAGTAGCACACCCTCTTTTTATCATCTTGTGCCTCCCGTACATTGTCCTGTGTCCCCACTTTCAGGTGACTTTGTTGTTATACCAAACCTATGTTTGTCTTTGCCACAGGCTACGATGCCACAGGCATCAGAAGAGATGGCGAGATGCTTGATGCAAGCAAATTCAATCCAGTTATTGCATTCCAAAGCTGTGTTTATAAACCTTTCATCAGAATGCTATAAATTGTATTAAACTGTAATTGGTTACATGTACTTGTGTTAGAAATTACATACTAATTGGCGTAGACATTCATCATGTTTTGTCAACAACATGTACATTGTGTCTAAGCAATCTAAGTCAGCAGAGAGAGGTGAAAACCACAGGCTCCAGTCTTACATTTGTTTCTATTTGTTATACCATTCTCTAAGGTCATTCCAACCTTCTATTTTATCTTAACTCAGTACTTCTGAGCTCATGCACTCTTGCCTGTCCATGGCTTATGTTTCAGTATTTCAAGCTCCAATAGCTGTACCATTCCAACAGTCTACACTACATCATTATGCTAGTTACAAATGTCTCATTCTACAGAGTGTAACTTCATGTCGCTTTCCTTATAAAAGCTATAGTTGTACCATATAAAGTTAAGCAAAGGAGTTAAACATAGCCACCTGCTGATTAGAGATATTCCTCTTACAGCTGTAGAAATTAAAAAGAAAGCCCCAGACAGGTCAGGGAAATCTCAAAGGAAATCTCAGCCCCAAGGCCTTCCAAAGGTCATACAAAGCCTCTGGCCTTCTACCAGCAGTAGTGTTACCAGGCTTCAGGACTCGAGTAATCCCATGCAAATTCTGCTTGTCTGACTGCTATCTTAAAATAAACCACAGCAGACTGTCTTGGTTTCAAAACAAATCTTTGTGCTGTGGTGCTTTGCCCTCATTTACATGCATAGGATCAAAGCCAGTATGACATGTTATATGTTGAGAGACACGTGCATTATCTGTCACTCATCATGACTTTTCAAGACAGGTCAGAAAGCCAGTGCTTGCTGATTCACTTCTTGCTCTTCGAGAACAGCTCAGGCTGCTCAGGCTGGAGAAAAGAAGGTTCTAAAGAGACCTTATAGCAGCCTTCCAGTACCTGAAGGGAGCCAACAGGAAAGCTGGGAAGGGATTTTTTACAAGGGCTTGTAGTGACAGTTCAGGGAGGAATGGCTTTAAGCTTGAGGAGGGTAGATTTAGACTAGATATTAGGAACAAATTCTTCGCAGTGAAGGTGGTCAGACAGTGAAACAAGTTGCCCAGGGAGGAGGTGGGTGCCCTCTCCCTGCAGGTGTCCAAGGCCAGGATGAATGAGGCCTTGAGCAATCTGGTCTAGCGGAAGGTGTCCCTGCCCATTGCAGGGAGTTTGGAACTAAGTAATCATCAAGTTCCCTTCCAACTTAAACTATCCTGTGAATCTATGATTCTAGATACACAGAGGAAGCTACTTCCAGATCCAGAAAGTGTGCTTAACATCATCCAGCTTAAGAAAATATAGAAGTAATTTACAGATCTTTGCAGAGACACTGTGTCTCTACAGACCAGTACAGGATGTGACCATTAAGTCGTGACATATATTAATGTGTGCCTGGCCCACATGTAACCTCTTAAAGGATCCAGTAGTTTCCTATACTTGCTAATGCAGAAGGGGCTGCAATCAACAATACACTTCCTACAGGTATCTTACAGATTTAGCATAAAAGATTATGATTAATTACACATGCAATAAGTGCATGGCAGGATGGAAGAAGAGTAAACCATTACCTATGAGTGAAATGGTGGGGAAAGCATCAAAGATTTGGAAATGTAGGCATCCTCATTTTTCACATCCCATTCAAAGCTCATGCAGGGCTGCACTGAGGGAAACTTTACATCCAGTGGAAAATAATCAGGGCTTTCAAATGACTTTTTGAATAATGGCATATGCAAAAAAAATTATAGTGAGTACAATAAGCACATTGATATGTTGGAAACTTTGTAGCAGGAGGTGATCTGTAATTTGCATGAAAAACATTGGAACACTGGAATATGCTGAACCCTGCTTATACTGACCTAATGAAACCAGAGAAACTAAAGAAAAGCAATGCAATTTTTTCTTAATACTGAGTATTCATTATACCAGCTGTTGGAGCTTCTTCATACCTACAAGTTAATACAGGGAATAAAGATCAATGTTATTACTTTGCCAGAGTAACACTAAGTTTGTATGCTTCTAAACATGCATTCAAAATACAGTGAGCTCAATTGGAACAAGTAATTATTATGTTGTCCACAATCTTCCTGGCAATTGATGGAAAACTGTGTGTACAACAACCTTTACAAATGCTTTGCACAGGAACAGCAGACCACAGTTTAGACGTTGCTTCAGTTTATACTGAGCTGAATTAGTAATTAACTAGCAATGAAAAGAAAGTAATATTATTAAGAAAATAAGAATAACACTGAAGAAATTAAAACCTTAATAAAGAAATGTTTAAGGTGAGATTTATTTTCAGAAAGTAAATAGTTCTCAAAATGCATGAGGTGTATTTTTGCTGTCTTCATTCACTTCCTTGTCCCACAGCTAGGCTGCTAGCTAATGTGAGTCCAATATTCTCTGGCTTTGTAATCAAGACAAGATTGGTGCACATGGAATCCAAGGCATGTGTGCTGATCTAGGTTGGGATAGGGTTAATTTTCTTCCCAGTAGCTGATACTGGACTGTGTTTTGGATTTGTGCTGGAAACCATGTTCATAACACGAGATGTTTAAATACTGCTGGGCAGGGCTTACACAGAATCAAGGGGTTTTTTTGCTTGTGACCCTCTCACCAACAAGTGGGCTATGAGTGCACCAGAAGCTGAGAGGGGACACAGCTGGAGCAGCTCACTCTCTATTGACTGAAGGGCTATTCCAAACCATATGGTGCCATCTCGGCAATAAAAAACAAAGGAAAGGAAGAGGAAGTGGGACATTTATTATTATTATAATATTTGTCTTCCAGAGCAACTGCTACATGTATTGAAGCCCTTCTTCCTGGGAAGTAGCTGGGCATCACCTGATGATGGGAAGTAGAAAATAAATCTTTGTTTTTCCTTTGGTTCCCTGCATAGGTTTTGCTTTTCATTTATTAAATTGTCCCTATCTTGATCTATGAGCATTTTGTTATATTTTTCTCTCCCCTTTCCAGCTGAGGAGTGATAGAGCCACTTTGGTGGGCCCCTAGGTCCACCCACCACAGCATGCTTATAATGCTGCCATGCTGATTTGATGGCACTCACTGTGTGCTGGTGTTAAAAAAAAAATATTCAGAAAAGCAAAAGTTGGTACCAATCAGATGTGCTCAGAAACATTGAAAAGAAGCTTGAGAGAATCGATGCATTTGTCAAGGTGAAACCATACTCTGCATAAAATGTGAAAATGTTCCAAAAGATGTTTTGAACCAGCTGTTATGGCCAGGCCACTATTTGGTTGCAAATAGAGTTCAGTATGTAGTATACCTGTGACACATTATTTAAAACACTACATTTAAAACGTTATTTAAAACAAACAAAACCCAAATACCACTCAGTGTAATATACAACATAGAATCAATAAAAAACAATTTAAACAACAACAACAACACTGGTAGTTTAATATAGCAGAGAGGAATTTTGCATCCTCTAGGAGCCAGAACTCTGAGCACTCCTTGTTTGCAGTGTCCTGGATGAATGGGATAAAATGCACATTGCTCTCTGCCCCCCCTGCTCCTCAGAAAGTGCGTCCAACTCATGGCCTGCAAACTAAGCCTTCTTCCATTGCCAAGAGACGTTTTTGCAGGGTGTAGACCTGCTCCTTAGACGCCTGTCTCCTTACAAGGAGGCAACATCATCATCCCCACCTCCCAAGGCCAGGGGAGGTGTAGAAATAAACGGTGGCTTCGTATGGGGTATGCGGAAAAACAAAGCCCTGACAATAACCTAGATGTCCTGGGCACAGGCCCACGGTGCCTCAGCCCGGGAAAATGCTTTTGGCAACCAGCGACGGGCGCCGTGGGCGATGGCTGGCAGTGGCGGCGGTGAGCGGCCCGAGCGCCAGCGCCTCTGCAGCACCTCGGAGAGCTCCCGCCGGCCGGGGCCGGGCGGCACCGCGAGTGCAGCCCGAGCAGCCCCGGCCCGCCCCTCCCGCCCGCCGGTACCCGCCGGCTCCAGCGCCCGCGCAGTGCCCGGGGGCGAGCAGCGTGGGAAGAGGAACTTACTTTCCAGCCTTTGTATTCTACACCCCCATCTCCCCCGTTAGAAGAAGTTGCGGCTCGGTGGGAGGAGCAGCGTGTCTGCCCTCCCTCACCCCGGGCTTACGGTGCACGCCGCACCACCCCAGTGCCGGACTGCCGGACCACCTGCCCTTCGGAGAGAGGGATGTGAGTCTGGAAGCACGGCCAGATTAGAACCTGCTCGTTGTTGGCTGGCGCCCTCTTCTGCTGCGCGACACAGCCTCATCTTGGAAGCCGAAGGCCGAATCTGAATGAAGCAGGTCCATCAAGTGCACAGGCATGAGCCCTGGACCCCAGTGATGAGACCCTGGCCAGGCCTTTGTTCTCAGCATGCTTCTGTCCCACACAGTCTCTGTCACTCAAATTGTTGTGCCTCGACCAGTTTTAGCACCATCGAAGTTAGAATGAATCACATTACAGTATTTTCTGGGCATCTGGGTGTCTCAGATCGCATTGCTCTTAGGGATATTTTACAATCTGATTCATACCAGAATGGGCTAGAGTGCAGTACGAATGCAGGGGAATGATGTGAATTCAGTGACTGAAAGCAGCTGAAAGGCCAGAGTCATCAGATGACATTCATGTACAATATTAAAAACAAAAAAAGGGAAAAAAAAGGAGTTTGTGGACTTGAAGATGCCTTACTAACAACAATGACAAAAAAGCCTAAGTTTCAGAACAACTTTGCTGAAATAACTCCAAATGTGGGGTTTTATTTTAATATCAAACAGAAAATTTCAAGAGAAACAGACTAAGCAAATAGAATTTAAACAGTCTCAATTGGAAAAAGGTCTCCACTGTCATGATATTAGGGATGGCCTTCAACTGTAGTGCCTATACAACAGCAGAGTAATTCAACAGAAAGACATGAATCAAGATATGCAATAGTTCTAACTTAATCATGACACTGTAGTGCTTATATTTTTTCCTGGCTGGTGAGGGTTCTGGAGCACAAGCCCTATGAGGAGCAGCTGAGGGAGCTGGGGTTGTTTAGCCTGGAGAAGAGGAGGCTCAGGGGAGACTTTATGGCTCTCTACCTGAAAAGAGGCTGTAGCCAGGTGGGGGTTGGTCTCTTCTCCCAGGCACCCAGTGACAGAACAAGAGGACACAGTCTCAAGCTGCACCAGGGAGCAGGATGTTAGGAAAAAAACTCTTCACAGAAAGAGTGATTTTCCATTGGAATGGGCTGCCCAGGGAGGTGGTTGAGTCACAGTCCCTGGAAGGACTGGACAAGGCACTTAGTGCCATGGTTTAGTTGATTTGATGGTGTTAGGTAATAGGTTGAACTTGATCTCAAAGGTCATTTCCAACCTGGTTAATTCTGTGTATGATTCTGCATGTGATATGCTTTTTCTTACAGAATTCAGTTCATGTATATCTGTATTATGTATGGACACAGGAGACATAACCTACAATGACAGACAAGGAATAATATGATTCTTTTACTCTTGCTGTATGCCTTTTCAGGTTAACTTGGATACTACACATGTGCATTGACCATACACTAGCTGGATGCTCAAACACATACTGGCCTTCCTTGTTCTTTCGGAGTTTGGACGTACACAGTTAACATTGAACGAATGGAATAAACTGCACACAAAATGTGCTTAAGCATCAGTGAAAGGAATAGTTCTGGCAAGCCAAGTTCTCTACTCACACATTATTCACTCAGAGAAGGGCAAGACCTCTGTTTTAAAATAGCTACACAATATGCTTTCCTGAGCACACATGCTTGAAGCAAAGGGATGAGCCATTATTAATGTAGCTCAAACGTGTCTGGACTGCAAAAATAGCTCACAGGCTGTGTAAGGTATGTCAAATGTTCAGTAGAATCAGCGTTGTATAAGGAAATGCATTATAATGGAACCAGCCTAGATGAAGGCTTGATACTAAAGATGAGACAGAAAGGTCCAAGGTAAAAATTAAAGTGCTCTCCTTGGAAGTAGAAGTAAATGATACACTATATTTGTCCCACTTAACTGAGGGTGTCCTAAGAACCTCATCTGTAGGTTATAAGTGTTTGCATTTAGGTCTTTATAAACAACTGCTTAAAATAAAGATGTGGCATGATCCCACATACCCCATTATAGGCATTCAACCTATAGAAGAAAACCAAAGCCGTGTTTATTTTGTTTTATTTGGTGTATGTTTTCAGTTTTGCACTTCAGGCAATTTACACTACACTTAAGGAAAATTTAGTGGTGGGATAAACACCTTCTGAAAGATGTGAATGCCACGAAGCAGCTTACACTGATCTGGTATTTGGTGCATCTGCTCCAGCTGTCATGTAAACTAGGCAAGGTCCAGTCCAAGAGCAGAAAAAGAAATGGAATGGGAGAAATCTTGATTTGAAGTGCTTCCAAAAGGTGGGCTAACCCCGTTCCTGATGTCAATGAGAGCAGGCTGAGGGAAGGCTGCAGGATCTTGGGCAGTACTCGCCTGTTATTGATGGCTTCTGCGTACAGACTGAATCAGATCTGCTGCACAGCATCTCAGGAGGACAAATGACAGGTTTAATTTTGAAGACTCACCTCCAAGCACTACACTAACTGTAAGTGTGCCCATTTCTTTTGTTGTGCATGCTGCTCTGACTGAAGTGGGTAGTATGCACAGGCCCATAGTTACAACCACGGTGTATGAATGGACAACAAAAATGTGGGGTTTTCTGTCATTTGCCCCCTCTCCCTTAAAATCCTGCAGGCTACACTGATGTATGGTCAGTGCACTCAAAAGGAGTGTCAGTTCCTCTTCAGGAACTGGTAAATTCTACAGCTCCTCAATCAACTTAGACGTCAGCATCTCTTTTCTGGGGTGTACATTGAAAGCAGTAGTCCTTAAATGCCGATAGGTGGAGGAAACTGTCAAGAATGCTTGCTCTCCTTGTGAAGTGGTAATCCAGAAATAGCCTGGGGTGTTCGAGCCCCACAGCATGACTCTTCCAGACAGATGTCAGGGTGGTTACAAGTCCCATATGAGGACCAGGGCCTATGAACATGACGATCTACTTTCTTTTCTTGATCAGGTGATCTATAGCAGATGCCTACTACAATATCAATCATTGTGCTAGTTTGAAGCAGGCTAGAATGTTGTGGTGAGAACTTGATTACAGGCTGTGAAAGGAAAACAATGGTGATGTCTACTTTCCTCATAGGCTTACTGAGATGTATAAAAACATAAATCAAAACATAGATAACACACTCAGCATCACTCTCACTTGGGCTGCTGGCTGAGCTGCATCTCTCTAACCTCACCCTCCATTTTGGACTAACTCACTTTGCTTCCTAACCTCTGGCCAAACCTCCATTCTTCCTTGGGACTGGGGTAAGGTTGAGAGGGGTAGGGGGAAGGTGAAGGGGTGGTTGAGAGCCCCTCCTGGGGACTCAGGTTTCTGGGAGGGGAGTTGTCTTGCTGTATTACCTTTTATCTTGTATATTTCTGTCTATAACTGTATATACTGTAAATATCTGCTTGTATATTGTGCCAGCTGTAAATAATAAGCTTCATTCATATTTCCAGAGATGGCTGAGTCTAGTCTGGGTGATTTCTAAAGTGTGTGTGTGGGGGGGAACACCCAAACCTCCACAATCATGTTGGTCAGTCCACTAGTCACGACATGTAGGCTCTTGGCTGGCTTTTGATTCACAAGAGTTTGTGTATTCCTGCTGCTTTCATACATGGGGAGCTACATCTCCCTATCACCAACATGGGCTGTTGTCCTAAAAAGACAGTATCTATTCATTGCAGCACCCACTTGTGTGAGCTATCACACCGCTGTCTCTATTGTCCTGGTGAGAACATTGATAAGGAAATATTTATTCACTGAAAGGGTTATCAGACATTGGAATAGTTTGCCCAAGGCAGTACTGGAGTCACCATTCCTGGAGATGTTTATGCAGCATGTGGACCTGGTGCTTAGCAACATGATTTAGTGTTGAGCCTTCAGTGCTGTACTGAAGGTTGGACTGCATGATCTTGAAGGTCTCTGATGCAGATATGTTCTGTGATTCTGATTCTGTTATGGTATAACTACATCACAAACCTATAGAAACACAAAGCTACTTTGATGCCCTTATATTGATTTTGGAGCTATTCTGAGACAGTCGATGTTCAGCAAACCCTGAGACTGAAACCCAGGACCAGTCACACTTACATTATCCTTAATCTCTTCCCCTTTCTAGACAGGTATATATGATTCACATGAACATTCTGGCAGTGCCAGAGGAAAGTGATTTGCAGAAATAGTTGTTTCCTAAGATGAAGGAGCTTGGAAATGGTTACAGGTGTACAAAACCAACTAATGAATATGGAAAGGAAGTTGAAAAAAGTCTGAGGAATGGAATGAAATTAAAACACTTCTGCTTAGTTTGCAGTTATTTGGTAACACAAGAATCCATTTCCACATCATGCATTATTAAAGAAAAGACTATTAGGGTGTCATACAGGACCACAGCAGCTATAAAGTCACTGATAGCATCACACACACAAGAAATGGAAAAACCTATTAACTTAATCTGATAGTTCTCCACATTTTTTCAAGGGCCTTGTCAATCCAGCTCTCAGGGTCATTTTCTGCATTAAGGCTTTCTAGAGAGGCTCTGGATTAGTGCTGCCAGCTGACCTGAGATTGAGATTTCAATTGTAATAGTTATTTTTAAAATTTCTGCCTACAATTTGCCATTTATTGCCATAGAAATATTTTTTTCTTAAGAAAAGTAATTTAACTTGTCATTTCTTCCACAGATACAACTATCCTGATGCCACTATCAATAGCTGTGCACCACAGAGGTGCTGAATTAGTACAAGTTAGAGGTTGACCTGCTGGAAAGCAGGTCTGTGGAGAATGGCTTCTAAGTCTTAGTGGACAAAAAGTTAGCTATGAGATAGCAGCGTGTTCTTGTGGCCAAGAAGGCCAGTGGTGTTCTGGAGTGCATTAAGTGTGGCCAGCAGGTCAAGAGAGGTTCTCCTCCCCCTCTACTCCTGTGAGGTCAGACATGGAGTACTGTGTCCAGTTCTGGGGCTGCTCAGTTCAAGAGAGACAGGAATTACTGGAGAGGGTCCAAATGAGGGCTACAAGGATCATTATAGGACTAGTGCATCTCTCATCCAAGGAGAGGCTGAGATACCTGGGACTGTTTAGTGTGGAAAACACAGAGTGGCTCTTATGAATGCTTATAAACGTCTAATGGTGTGGATATTTCCTCTAGTTTAGGCACCTAATGCTGTTTAACATTTATTTTGAGATTGCTTTCATGCCATACAATTATGTTCATGCAAGCTACACCTTATTAAATGCCTCAGTCAGAGGAACAGATGCCTTTTTTTTTAAGCAATGAGAAGTAAAACTTCTAAGTACTAAGCAGATAATTCTCTCACAAAGGTTTTGAGAAAATTACCTACTTGAACAATATGAAGTAACTTGTGAAGGAGATACTTCCCTTAAATATAATAATTTACATGCAGAGTACAAAAAAGACTCCAAGGCCTATAACATAAACCAAGGAAGTTTGCTAGCAGCTCAGTAAGTGAACCTGACCCACTCAGTGCTCTGAGAGATCCCATTTTCAGGGAGAGAGAATATCAACATGGAGAAGCACAGGAAAGCTGACCTCAGGTGTCACAGGCAACCTTCATTCTCGCATGCCACAGCTTCATCTATTGAAACTGCAGTAACATTTGGGTAACATTTCATTTCTGCACAGATGTGCTTAGCTGTCTTTCGCCTTACTCTATGCACCAGTAGTGATCTGGCTTTGTTTGAAGAGGTTCATTATTCCAACCTCAGAGCACCTTATTCCCTTGACTGTAATTATAAGCGTTCAAACCCTTTGTATCCAATAAATGTTATTAGTTATTTTATATAAGCTTCAAGATCTTCCCTGTATTTGAACCCTCACAATAAGACAGGCTTCATAAACAAACTCTGGCCATCCAGAGTTTCATGCAGTTGGAAGCAATCTCCTTTGGGCTGCTATCACAGACACAAAAACTCCAGACTTGCTCCATGTAAGCCTGCTAAGTGATGAGTGAACAGTCTCAGCTCATGCTGGAAGAGGTTTGCTGTCGCTTCGGTTCATTCTGAACTGGTAGCAATCAAGCTGTCTGCTCAGCAAATGAAACAGCTACTATCACAGGCAGAGATGCACCTCCCCTTCCCTGTTTTAATCATGCCAACACTGAGTACAGTGAAGACGTCACACCATGGTGAGTGGTACCTCACCTACTTATCACCTGACTACACCTCTGCACTGCCATCATGACCTTGGCTGCCGCTGTAACCTGCACTTGCTGGATATTTTAGTAGTGGCTTTCCTCCATCTGTATTATGTTTATGCCTTCTGTTGTGCAAACTCTGGCTAATAAAGGCTTGAGTTGAACAGACTACATATCCTGAAAGCTTCTTGTGGCCAAAGCTCGTTCTGGTACTTCCAGATCAAAGAACTACAAAAAAAACCCCAAACCTCCAATTGCCCCATCCAGCCATTTACTCACCTACAACTAGAGAGCATACAACCAAAATTTGAGGTATTTATCTCTGAGACTAAACTGAAACTAGGCACTAATCTTGCACTGGGTTTCTAAGAAAGAGATGAGGAAATACAAGAGCTGGACCAACTCGCTGGCCAACTGGGCCTAGTACCTGGTGCTAGTTTCTCTCACTCCTCCATCAACCTCCCAGACTACACAACAGTTTCCTCTTCACTCTTAGGAGCTAAATAGTACACGAATGGACACACTCACCCTGTTACTATCTACTTCATCAAAATAAAAGCCTTCAAGATTCTCCTGAGAGCATCACAATGCAATTCTGCAATTGTCAGCCTGTTCCACATCACGCTTCCATTGGTTTTGCACCTAAACTCAGGCTTCAGAGCTGCTAAAAATCATCCCTCTCCTTCAGAATAGCTCCCGTGAGTTGCTACCAGCTACCTTACCAAAGCCTTCTGCATTCCTCCATAGCACTGGTTCCTCACTGCCTCCCTGTCACATGAGTGGGGTGGAGAGTTTGATCCAGGTTAGGCCACCTTCTCAGCACACCTGGGAACAGCCAGATCTCATCACTGTGATGCACTTTCTCTGAGCAGGCAGCTTTCCACAGCAGAGCAGGTACACAAATACATGGTAATACATACTTTGCAGTTTATATTTTTATTCTTATAGCAATAAGAACTAACCACATGAAATGAAAAGCAGGAATTACAGAGATGACCTAAGATGCTAAAAAAAATATTAAAAAGTACTAAAAGAACCCCAAATGGTTTAACTCTGCAATGGGCAGCTGCACAGACAGGGTTGTACTCAAGATGGGGTTTGAGAAGTGATAAGAAATGCAAAGAGAAAAACAAACCTCTGAAACACATATGGCTATTAGATCATGAAACCTCCAAGCTGCTGACAAGGTAAGAGTATTTGGGGCATGTGAGTAGAACATAGTAACAGAAGCCAGGACCAAACCTAACCACTGAGATTTAATTGCTCCTGTCAACACAACTCGTTAGGTGGGTTGAGGAATAACTGACTTGCCCCTCCAGTGGAGGAAAAACACTTGACAGGTCACATGCAGGACAGAAACATAGCATGGGAGACTTTGCTTCCTGTCCAACAGCCTATGACTCCTACAAAAAGCTCTTACTCTACTCTTGGATACTCCTCCACTGCAGCTCAGGTGCACATGCCCTGTCACAGAGCATCTTCTCTTGAACTGTGAAACTGTGCTCCAACTCTTACACAGCAAAATCTCATTTGAATGAAAGGCACAAGGAATCTCCCTTTACCTCCGGTGCCTTAGTGTAGCAGTTCAGCAGGATTCCAGATAGTTTTAAAAAAATGCAGTACAAAGAAAAAAATATCTCCTAAAGTAAGGATTTATGTTAAAATTGACCTTGAAAGAACCACCCAGCAAGGCAATGGTGAGCCACAGGCACAGTTCTACAAATGTGGCACTTGAGTCAGGCAGCTTTCAAAAATAAAGTAACCATAAGGAGATGAGGTAGCAACAGAAGGTACCCATGTATTTCTACACTGTTTAAGATCAGGAGGTAACAGGAAGAAATAATGTAAAAATTAAGGTAGCTGATAATCATATTTAAATTTACTCTCTTTAATATGGCTAAGGAGGCACTCCAGAAAGCTGTCAACAATGTTCACAATAATCAGCAGTCCAAATCACATCAGAAGAGATCTTAATAATATCCTTTAACTCATCTAACTCTCACAAGAGTATTTCTTAGGACTACTTTTAGGAATAAAAATCAGCACTTCTTTTGAAACAAGTTTTTCCACTTGCAAAGCTGAAGTAGACATAGAATAGTTTAACACAAGATTTGAGTTTCCCTTCAAGAATGTAATGAGCAGATGTTTTAACTGAAGCACCTGGCACATGAGAACATTTGTCATTGCCATCTGTAGGCAAAGAAAGTCAATATGACTTCATCAGTTTAAGAATTCTTTCTACTGCTTAGAATAAAACACATATGGAAGTACTGCACAATTCTGCCTTTCTCTAGGGACTGAGATGCTTGTTGCTTAGATGAGCTCTGTAACTCTCAGCTTACTTCTAGAAACCTGAAGAGTGCTTTTTGCCTTTTATCTACCATACAGCACACACAGTTGAAATATAAATGCACAGCTATGGGACAAACAGGGAAGGGATTAAGTGAAAACTGAATATAGACAATTATAAACCTTCTTACCCATCTACAGCATATGGCTGAACAGTAACTCACACAAAGCCTCAGTTATTTACTTTGCAACTTTATTTCTTCATAAGTTATTGGTATAAAGTTTAATGTCTAATTACACAGTAACCAGGGGATTTTAAGGGAAGTTTATTTTGTCCTTTTTAGTGTCTCTTGCCATTTGGTTCTCAGACATGTATTAAGAGGACTATTACTGTATGCGTACCTTAAACTTCTGTACAAAAACCTTTCAAGACTTCAGGTTTCTTTATTGTTTTTTAGTGAGTAGGATGCATAAATCATGCATATTGTAGACAACATAATGGTCAAGGAAGTATTTCCCTCTTTTAACTAAGGCAGTTAAAAACCTACGAATATCAACTGAGTAACTTGGAAGAGTTAAAAAAGGCTTCTTCAGTGCTCATTTAGACTTTGAGCAAATATCACATTCAGTAAGACACATCTTGGGATTATTGATTTGATGGCTGTCTGCATTGAAAAGACAGAGATTGTCAAAGACAGCATTTAATTATGTACATTTTATAATGTCACTAACCCATCTGCTTTTGAATATGAACTCATCAGCATAAAGCATTGTGTAAAACCACATGCAAAAAATAGGCTTTTTTTTAATAGAACCAAACTGCCAAGTTTTTTGAAAGGATATTTCTATGTTAACAAAACAAAATAGATAGTTTATTAAAAAAGAGCACTTCAAGTAACTTAAATATCTTTAGCCAACACATTCAGCAAGAAATTCCTTAAAATAAATTGTTCTTAGAACAAAAAAACTAATGAATGGCTATTTAGACACAAATTTTTCAACACAGTGCTGGGTCTGTGTGAAACAATTTGTAATCTAAATAAAGTGAGTCCATTACACTGTTAAAAAAAACCAAAAACATACATTAAGCAGGTCTGATTAACTATTGCATTTCTGTATTTACAAAAGTGCTTAGCATAACAAAATTACCTAAAAAAATATAAACTTTACCGAAATCATTTGGTTCTATGTGTACTCCTAGATCTGCACCTGGAGAAAAATAGTATTTACATTGCTAGATTTAGACAAGTTTCCTATTCTTTTTAAAGAAATTTAACAAAACTCCTCACACAAATGGATCCCTGTGTAAGTCAATTAATTCTGTCTGGCTCATCATAAATAGAGCAGAAGCAAATCCTTGAGTACAGAAGAGTACAAGCAGTTCTAGCCATTGTCTGTGGCATTAGAGCCCAACACAGGCTGCCGGCAAATTGGGCAAGTGGAGTTTTCAGAAAGCCAGCGATCAATACAATGAATGTGAAACTCATGCATGCAGGGTAATTGCCTTAGCTTATTCCCTGCTACATACTCATTAATGCAAACACTACAGGTTTTACTTATTTCATTTTCAGTGTGAATATCCCCATAGTTCCGAGTGGAAAGATTGTCAATCTGCTCTTTGGTTAAACCTCTCAAACGGTCATCATCATCATCCTCATTCAGCAGGAAGAAGTGGGCGAGTCGGAGTATGGGCAGCGTTCCATTTTCCACTAGGTTGTTAGCTTCTTGAGACTGTCTGTTATCTTGGTGGTGTTCATTATTGCGACTGTAACGTCGAGTATCATTCCGTCCATTTGTTGCCCTGCTGCCTTCTACCACATGGCCATTTCTAGATGAAACCTCTCTTGGATCACTGCTATTGTTTGCTGAACTGGAGTTATTCTGCTCTGACTGTACATCCGGTAAGCGATGACCACCCCTCTGCACTTCGGAGTTAGATTCAGTTTCCATTAACAGACTCAATTCTCCAAAGCCTGTCATAATTTGTCTAAGGATTGATCGAAGAGCCACTGACGAAGGTTCACCAAGCCCACTTTCTGATATCCGACGAAGAGGTATCCTTATAGTGCTAACATAGGTCCGAATGCCTGCACGCTCTGACCGCGATATCGTCCGCCGAAATCCTCCACTGTCACTTTCAAAGGTAACTGTGTTTTCTGCCCTTCCTACTCTAGAACGAGTTCTACTGGCAATACTGTCTCGAATTCTGTTTTCTCCAGGACGAATTCGTCTCACCTGAAGATCTAATGTAATTGTTGGATGCCTTCTAACAGCAGTTACTGGCCTGCTAGATTCTTCCTCTTCCAAAGTTATTCCCAAGGATGGGGCTACACTGGAAGGCTGAGTAGTCTGGGTGTTATCTCTTGCTTGTTCTTCAGCAAGCTGTGGAGGATGCCGAGCTGTTTGTCTTCTACTTCTGTTAACTCGCTGTGAATTTCTATCCCGCCTCTGCCCACGTTCATCAGAACGAGCAGCACCACCTTGCCTTCGCAGTGGAGAGCGACTTCGACCATTTAAAGTAGACCTCAGCCGCAAAATTTCTAGTCTTTGGTTTGTACTCATCCGAACATTAGTTCTAGCTCTACCTCTTCCTCTTCTGCCTCCTGTAGAGTTACCTCTTTCTGGAGTTTCTCTTTGCTCACCAGCAGCTGCAGAACGGCCTGTCAACTCCCTCCTACTCCTGAGCCTCCCTGAGATGGGGTGAGAGGCTGTTTCAGAGCTTTGTGCCATGGTACTCCTTAGAGACCTGGTCCTTGCAATGCTTGAAGTGGCACTATTTGCCTCTCTTGCAGTCCTGCTCCTTGTTTGTATGGTTACTGGACTGACAGCTCTTCGAGGTCTTCTTTCTGAGTAGGTTGTGCTACTATCTACACCCACATAGTCCTCACCAGTGTTTTCAAAACTGTTATGTTCGTGATTTATGTTGATTTCAAGACTAAATCGAAACTCCCCACTGTTGGGATTTGTTCGACTCACAGCTCTCCAGGTTTGGTTTCCGCTCTGTCCACTGCGAGTGGCATTTCCTGTGCGACGAAAAGTGTTCAGCCATTCAAGCAAAGAGTCACCATTTGAGTTTTCTCCAAGAACATCAGGATCTGAGCAAAACAAAGAATTGCAAATGTTCATACAACTATATACTCAGAACATTATGGTGCACTCCGGATTCTCTATGCTTGCGGAGTCCTGACTTCAGAAACAATACAACAGCAGGAGAGCTACCTTGCTATGCTACCCTAATTTTGCTGAAAATACACTGTATGCAAAACCATCAGAAACCCTTATTATTTCAAGATAGAAATTTTGTCTTGGTAGCAGATACACAGAAAAATGAATACGCCCACATGGCCTCCTCCAAAAACGTGTTCAGATTTAGTTAGTGCCAATTTAGCTGTAGTTGTCCAGGATCTATTCCACACTTAAGCTATCAATTTCAGGGCATCCTACTCAACTAATTTTCATAAAGTAGTATGATAATGTTTCTCAGAAGAAGAGGAAAATTCTAAGGAAATGTCTTCTACACCGCATCTAAGCAATGCACAGTTTCAACAGATTTATTCCTTTTGTGCAGATACACTCTTCCTACTACTATATCACACCTGTGTTCCCAAATATCCCCCAACTATAAGCTCACGAACAGGTGCAATTGTTGTTGTTAGTGCTGTGTGCATAAAGCAAGTCAGTGGGAATGATCAGTGAAGCTTTTCCCTTGAAGGGAGCATATTAAGCTCCCTACTCCATCTCCTTACTTTGATGAAACCTGTAAGAATTCTGTTACCTTTGTTTCTAAGTTACTTATTCTCCTCCTAAATCTGACCAGAACTGACCAAACGATTAAGCCAATATAGATGGACAAGTAAAGACAAACAGTAAATATGATACAAGCCCTACTCCATTTACCCAAGTTAAAATGAAATGACAAAAAGCACTAACATAGCAGAAAGATTAACTATATCCCAATTAACTTTTATGTTCCAGCTTCTCTAAAACATGACAAACCTTTTAATAATCAGAACAATGGCAATTATTTTTGTACTATTAAATTTACTATAAAAAAGAGACCAGGAAAACAAGAGAAAGTAACTTGTAGTTAACACAAAACAGTTTTCATTAAGTATTTCAAATTTACTTTCATATCATTAAGAAATATCTCTTAATTTTAAAACAATCCACAGGGATACAATGAAAACCAGAAAACTTGAAGGGGCCAGTACTGAAATCTATCAGCATCTCTCAAATTTCATACAGAACAACATTTATGCATCACATACAATTCATATCAGTATGTATATGAAGAATTTTTACCTCCAACAGCTCTACCTTCACCTTCTCTGTTATCTCTATCGGCTTGTGATGCCAGACGCTCCTTAGCCCCCTCCAAGCGTTGCTGTAACTCTTCTGCTGTTATTTCTCCTGAAAAAACATACATTTTGATAATTCCAATAGAAAATGCACTATTTTGATTCAACACAGTAATGCATAAATAATATGTCCTACCTTGAATGAAAATCTTCAAAAAGAGGGCAAAACTGATAAAACCCAAAATGAAAGAGCACTAATGGAAGGTTGTTTTACAGGTATAATAGAGTAAGTAGGTGCTGGAGTGAAGCAGAGGAGGTGTGTCAAGAGCATACCAACTTCCAATAACAACTCAGAGGCCCCTCAAAATTTACACGTACAAACAGATATACTTCAGTGTACACGAAGTTAATTATTTGGGTTTAGATATTACCTGTCTAGGGAGAGGTTGCATTTGAAAAATGTATTTTTATTCCAGCTTCAGTTTTTAAGTTGTTAACTTTTACTGGATATCATTAATTTTGAATGGAAAGAGAGGGTTTTTTCCTTCTCCACAAAGCCACAGGAGTCGGGCTACTTGAGTCATACATGCAATGCTTGACAGCAGTAACAATACTTTATACTACATCATTTCTACTGGAGATAGCTGCATCTTACCAGGAGTGCCAAGCAGGTTGCGGTCTCTCATTAACCTGTAGTCTTCTTCATTGAGTTCGTTAATGAACTGGTAATAGGCCTCCTCCCTACTGAGGCGCTCCAGCTGTCGTTGTCTCTCATCTTCACCGTGGCTACGCTCTTGTGAAGATGCCTGCTCATTGCCATTTCCTGCACGATGCCGAGAACGATCCATAATGATAATGCCAGGTCATTCTGAAAAAACACCAGGAGGTCAGACTGCATAGTAATTACAGTAAGAATTTACCTAACTTAGAGAAAAGAGTTCCCAGCACTTTCACTCAATTTACTAATAACTAGATGATTAAGGTGAACCAAACTCCATGCTCTCAAGTGTAGTTTATTATGCAAGTATTTTGATTTTAGCTCACAAAAAAGTTCCCTTCACTCACTGAAAGAACATACCAGTTGTTAACAGCAACTTTAAAATAAAAGAACAATAACAAGCTTTACTTTTTTTTAAGCTAAGTAGTATAAAATCAATTTCCCTTCCCCCAAGTAAAAAAACAATGGCAGCATAGAGTATTTTAGAAGTGAAAATGTCATTCAAAACATTGTTCTAATTATTGGACTGTAGTTAACCACTGTGGACTTCTGAGAACTACAACTATTGCTTTAGAGAAGACTACCTTTCACTAAGGAGCAGGTAAAATTGCATTAATATCTCCATCAGTACTACCCCTTGCAGAGCACAAAGTCTACATATTATTTTTAGTGGAACTGACTATTTTGACATTCTTAGATTACTTGTATATATTCTTTGCATTCTCTGATCCAAGGATTAGGAACCAGAAGTTCCTAAAATTTAAGAGAAAAGGCATACTTCACCCACAGCTTCTTATCGCTTTCCAACTACTAACCAGTGGGACCATGCTATTAGAAGGCACAAATAACCTTCCAGCACGAGAAAGAGGCACTGTCTTTGTTGATTCCTGTGCTATTACCACCTCTCTCTGGTTAGGACTCAATCTTGGGCCAATCAGCTCTCACACCACTCTGCAAATTTTCTATTTTCTAAAGAAAACTCTGTTCTTCAAAATTCCATTTGGAAGAAGAGAAAGTGCATTCCTTACAGTTGAGCTTCCTGTTAACATAAGCCATCTGTAATACTCATTGAGATAGACATCTGACAGAAGACATCTCTGAAGAGGAGGTCACTAGGCTGAAAAACATCTACCATAAGACACCATTATGCTTGCATGTGAAGAAGAAATTAACGGGTAAATACTGCCTTTTTTCCTTCTTTTTGTCAGTTCGGAAACATATATAAGTCACTTCAAGTATGAATTAGTGGGAAACACAAAACAGCATTCTCAACACACTGAGTGTAATTAGCGTTCACAGGAAAGGTGATGAGATAACAGACTGAACCAACTAACTGTTAGACACACATTCAATAAAGAGTAAAACTGCCAACAGATACCAAGAATTAGAAAATGTATTTGCCAACAGCAGAAGCTGGCATACATTTAATATACCTTGCTTATGTTCTTTGTGAGATCCATTCTGATGCATCCTTGGTCTCCTCATTTTCCACCCCATATGCTACTCCTCCTCCCACCCTGTAGATAATTGCACTTCTAAACATTTCTTCTCCATCAGTCCTAACTCATATACCTCCTGTGTCCCGTACATCATTTTGATGTATTTAACACTTCCCTCGCAGCTCTTTAACACAATTAACATAAAGGCAATTAAACCCGAGTATCTCCTCTTCGAGACATTTCCTTCTCTTAACAATACTGGGGGGGAGTTTAAATTTACTGTCTCGTTTCTAGCTCTGCTTCACAAGCTGTAGCTAACTTCTGTCTTACATTTCCCACAAGGACTATATTCAAATCAGGTCACTTCTCACACCAGTTTTCTCTACAGATTTCTCAGACAGCTCTTTGACCAGAAAACCCTGGCTTCCTCGAAACAAATGCAATTCCCGCCCTCCCTACGATAGTTAGCACTTCATTATTACCATGAAAATACCCAACCCACACTGCATGAAACCTGAAGGGTCTGTATCCTAGATGACTTACAACTTGACACAGGAAAAGTGAGAAAAGAGGATAGACAAAATTCATTTAGTTACATGCAAGGTCGTCATTTAGGTGATAGCCCTGAAACAACTAATTGTTTCTGCCTGCCCAGCAATGACTGCAGTAAGCTAACTGACTTTCTTGGTATATCACTACATTGCTAGGGAGAAAAAGTTACACACACATCCTTAAGACAAAAGCTCGATCACATGTAATCCCTTTAAAATTAAACTGTTGCTCAAAAGAGGTTTGTTGGATTTTTTTTCCTCATCCACAAAAAGTCTGGAAAACTCTTCCTCAGACTTTGTGGGTGGTAGGAAAAAAATTAGTTTTGTTGACAACTGTATAGTAGGATGATTAGTCACACTCTTTAAATGACTCACTTAGAAACAGTAAGAAGTGTAAAGTGTTCGGTTACCCCATCTGTTTAACATAACTGCATGGATGTCAACTACTATCCATATTTATCCAGCGCCATCAAAACTAAGTACTCTGGCACTTAAAATGTTTCAGAGTAGTAAAAGTTGAAGGCTATTAACTGCATCAAAATTATGTACTTTGGCACATTAAATATTTCACAGTATTGAAAAGCTGAAGAGTATTAACTACCAAGATGTAAAAACTGAAATCCAGTTATGAGTCAGATTTACTCTTCTTCATAGAATCATAGAATCAACCAGGTTGGAAGAGACCTCCAAGATCATCCAGTCCAACCTAGCACCCAGCCCTAGCCAGTCAACTAGACCATGGCACTAAGTGCCTCATCCAGGCTTTTCTTGAAGACCCCCAGGGACAGTGCCTCCACCACCTCCCTGGGCAGCCTATTCCAATGGGAAATCACTCTCTCTGTGAAGAACTTCTTCCTAATATCCAGCCTATACCTACCCTGGCACAGCTTGAGACTGTGTCCCCTTGTTCTATTGCTGGTTGCCTGGGAGAAGAGGCCACCCCACACCTGGCTACAATGCCCCTTCAGGTAGCTGTAGACAGTAATAAGATCACCCCTGAGCCTCCTCTTACTCCAGGCTAAACAGGCCCAGCTCCCTCAGCCTCTCCTCATAGGATTTGTGCTCCAGGCCCCTCAGAAAGAAAGAGGGACCAGACGCCAACAGTTTATCTAAATTATCTGTAATTTTTCATAAAGTATTAACTCCTTTACTTCTGAATGGATAGTTACATTGGCCTACTCGTGAAAGACTTGCACTCAGTTCTAGCTGAGCAATACATAGCTCACGCTCTTAGGCATTGGCCCTTTTCCGTGAATTGCTATCCCCGATTCCATTAAGTACTCATTTTCTGAAAGACAATCACCTGGTTGCAAGCAAAACGACTACGGAGTTTAGATGAGGCAGCCTCCCAGAGTGACAGGGCTAGTTAGCATTTCTGTCACATTGCAGCCTCCAGGCTAGATGATCTCACAGAATTTGGGAGGGGGGACCCACACCCAGAAAACCTCCAGAGCCTGGAGGTCGAGGGGAAGGAAACACAAAGGAAGGATACTAAGGTAATTTTAAAAGAGGCCGCAGGACACCCAAAGCGATTCACAGGCCAAGGTCTGGGGCGGCTCACTTGCTCCCCAGGGCCGGCAGCAGGGCCTACATATCCCAGACCCGCGACGGCTTTACGCTCTCCGACCCACCCCTAGAGAAGACCACTGGCCGAAATGGGGCCACGGACGAGGAGCCGCGGGCTCGCCCGGGGTGAAGCCGAGAACCGCCGGCCTCGCCGCCCCCGCCGCCCCGAGCAGCGCCTGTTGCCAGACGCCTGGGGCGTGACTGACAGGGCTCCCACCCAATTATCTGAGCAGTTTGCGGCTATCGACCAATCACAGCAGAGTAGGGCAAAGCAGCTCAAGTCCTCCCGCTTCTCTCCTCCCCAGCTGCCCGGCCGAGCCCCGTCACTAACCCGAAGAACCGACTCCCTCCAGAGCTGCCCGTACCCGCGTCTCCCCTGCCCGCCGGGGACCGCCACCACCCGTTGCGACAAGCCGGGAGGGCGCCCATGCAACCGCCTGCTTCGGGAAGACTGCCGAGAACGCAGCCGGGGGAGACTCAAAAAACCGTCCCTGCCTGCTGTCCGCGCCGCCGACCAAGGGATCCATTTCAGTCCCCGGTCCCCTTCCCACCCGGCGGCACAAACCGCCACCGCCTACACCGGAACGAAACCGACCCCTATGTGTGCCACCGACGCACTCCAGCCCCGATTGCAGTCCGGGCGGCTACCGGCAGCCGCCAGCGCAGGTTCCGAGCGCGCGAGTCCGGCCCCTGCGGCAAGCCCCGCCCTTCCCGGACATGCGCGCACCGGCGGCGGGGCGGGGCGCGGCGCGGCGCGGGCCGAGGGCTGCCGGTGGCTGCCGGTGGCTGCCGGTGGCGGGCTGTGGGGCTTGGTCGCTCGGAAGCTGAGGGTGCTGCGGAGCAGCGAATGCGAAGGTTTTAAAGAAAACGGGAAGGGCCAGGGGCTTCCTTGACCCTTCTTATTTGCATCCGCTCGGGCTGGTTCTGCCGCGGCTTCCCGGCAGCCTGCTTGATGCCCTGTGCGCTCTCCCTCTGTAGTTTCGTTACAGCTTCGGGTTCCTGGGGTGTTGTTTTGGCTGGCTTGCCGCTCTGCAGAGCTCTCTTTCTGTTTAAACGCGTTTTGGACGTTGTCTCGGGTCGAAACTCAGGTGTTTATCCCCGCCTTGGTGAGTGTAAGTCGTAACAGTAAGGGCAGATACAGGTACACAGGATTTCACAGTGAGTTGCTTGAGAGTCCAAAGCAGAGCCACAAAGATGATTTAGGGAATTGAACATCTCTCTTACGAGGAGTGACTGAGGGAGCTGGAGCACTTTAGCTTGGAGAAAAGGAGACTGAGAGGTGTTCTCATTAATGTGGAAGTTGAGGCATAGGAAATTTCACGTAAACACGAGGAGGATTTTTTTCACTGTGAGGGTGACAGAACACTGGAACAGGCTGCCCAGGGAGGCTGTGGAGTCTGCCTTTTTGGAGATACCAAGACCCACTTGGAGCGGTCCTGTGTGATCTGGTACAGTGACCCTGCTCTGGCAGGGGACTTGGACTAGATAATCTTTTGAGGTCTCTTCCAACCACTGATACTCTGTGATACTTGTTCGGTACTTTAATGATACATTGCATAAGGGATATGATAACAATCACTTTCTCTGCTTTCTTCTTTCTAGACCTGACTTAATATTTAACTGGAGTGCATCTCCTGCTTTTCATCACTGTGCCTTTCCTTACTTTCTGTTTAGTTTCTGCAGGAATCTCCTTTCACCTTCTCTGTTTTCTAAAAGAAACCATTAATTGCTCAGTGTCATCACAGGAACTATTGTTTCAAGCTGTGATTTTAGCAATTTCAATTTGCAGAGTCTTAGAAGTTTTTCACACAAAGCACAAACCCTTTTAGGAATTTCACAGATAGTAATTGCTGATGTACTGATAGCACCCACAAGCTTCCCTTTATGAGCTGCTTCTGCAGTTTGCTTCAGCACGGTGGCAGTTGGCAGGCTGTGAGAGAGGAGCACGTTTCGAGTCTTAAACTCTTTGAATCAGAAAAAGTAGAGGATTTTACAAGACGCTTTCACTGTGTAAAAGCACCTGATCCTTACAATATCCAAACTACTCATACTTCTATTCAAACTACTTGCAGAAATATTTGTGCAACTGGTCTTGATGCAAAGACAAAGCCTCACTCAGAAATGAGGTGACAGGAAGGGCTCAAGGCTGGTCTTCAGGAAGAGAACCTCCATTGAATACTTCGCAACCCAGAACTTTATTCTGGCTGATAAAAAGGTTTACACAAGTGTTACGTTTAGGTTTTGTGTTAGATTATGCTCCTTTTGTTCCAGTACATGATGCAAACTAAAGGTTGAAACACATTGTTAGTGATAAGTCTAGACCAAGGACTACTTCCTCCTGCTCCCTGTACTCAAAAAATTGGAACCTTCATTGTTATTCATGTTCCTTACCAAAGTATGAATGATTAGTATTGCATTATCATTTCCTCTGCCTGGAGCAATTAAAATATGTCTTCCATAAAGATTAATATTTTACTTTAAAAAGAAAAGTCTAAGTTTATAAAATATTGTCTGAGTCCCTTGAAAACTCTTTTCACCTGCAGTTATTTTGTGTGCTATATTAAAAATCCTTTCCTCTTAGAGTCAGTTTTCAGTAATCATTATTCCACAGTCAAGCACAACAATTTCTCTGGTTTGAAGCCCAAGCCCATGTATAGACTACTCACCCAGATGAAGGTTATGTTTTACCTAGATAAATAAATCCTTATTTCCATGATGAAGTCACTGACTTGTCCCTCCATGAAGAATTTTGTGATCATGAAGTGTTCATGCTGGTGTTTCAAAGCAATATATTGTAACTAAGTAAAGTATTTGTTTATTTTATGCTCTGTTGATTATACAAAATAATGACTAGATCTTTCCCAGAATAGTATTACTGCACTGTTGCAAGAGTTTCCATAGAACTATAATAACAATAACCTATGGAGGGCAGCAAACCTCAGGCAATGACTATGCTTTATAATTAACAGAGAGTCTGTAACCCTGGTTTTAATTTGTTACTTAAGCTCTTTAGAAAGTAACTTCATTATATTTTATTACTTGGTATTATATAAGTAAGACAGAACCTCATAATCTGTTTAGTAGGATCTAAGGACATGCAGATGACACCAAAATGGTGGCACTGAGTTGATATGCTGGACAGACTGGAGGAGTAAGCCATCATAAACTTCTTAAGGTTCAGTAAGGACAAATGCAAAGTTCAGCATCTAGGAGTGACCAGCCCTCTGAGACAGCACTAACTGTTCCTGCAGGAAAGGGTGGGAGGTCCTGGTGAGCAGTGGCTAAACAGGGGTCAGATGACTCCCTAGCTGGGATGAAAACTAACAGGCCCCTGTCAAGACGAACACCATTAAGGGGTTATTGCAAAGTGATTGGAAGTGATTATTTCCCTCTGTGTGGCTGTTTTTTGCCTGCATGTGGAACACAGTGCCCAGTTTGGGAGTCTCCAATAGAACAATCCTGATAATGGAAATTTTTTTATAAAGTTCAGTGAGTTCAGCAGAAAGCACTGAGACAATCATGGTCTGAAACACTCGTCCTGTGAGAGAGGCTGTGAGCACCACAGCTGACAGTACCAGCAAGGAAGTTACTGAGATGACAGAACCTGAAGAAGGACAAAAAAATTACTCCTGAGGACAGTGAAATCTAGTGAGGCCATGGAATTTGCCTTAACAGAGTTTTTCATCACCTGGGTGGACAAAGCCTTAAGCAACTTGAATTTAATAGTAGCCCTATTTTGAGCAGGATATTGAACTAGGTAACATCAAGAAGCCTCTTTCAACCTGAATATTTCTGATTCTGTTTACTGAAATAATACAGAATAATAAAATAATATTATCTCTCATGGGTTATTTCCCCTCAGCAATCTTTTCAAATAACAAAAGTAACCAGGAGTTCATAGGCTGAATTCAGGTCAATGTCTGTTGAGACTCTGGAGAACTGATTCTCTGGCATTTTTGCAAACATAAACCAGTCATGGTCATAGTTACTGTAGGTGGTCCTGAGTCTGGCAAACAGATGTTCTGCTGTCTACAAGAATGACTCTCCTGCTCTACAGCATCTGGATCTGAAAAAATATTTATTAGTAACTTTCACTCCTGCAGAATCTAGGACATCTTGTTACATCATGCACATCACTGGTTTGATCAACTTTACTGTAAAGTACAAATTGTTGATCAACTTTACTGTAAAGTACAGTTATATGCAAAATTTAAACTGAAAACCAGTAGACATTGCTTTGCATACAAAACTATTTGTAGAACCAGTTGCAACTTAGTTGCTTTATTCGGGTCATCTGCATGTACAAGGTTGGAAAATACTCAAACTGAGCAAGTATGATTGGATTTCTTTACACTCAACACTTCCTAACCAAATCAACTTCATTCTTTTACCTTCAGCTTTCCTTGGTCTAAGCAAAGGCAGAAGATGTACAGCACTTAGCAAGACTGGCCTTTTTTACTCAATAACAAGCTGGGAACACCATAGTAGGCCTTCTAAAAAAAAATCTCCCTTCGAGGATATAAAAAACTTATAGCAGGTTGCTACAGATACATGAAAAATTCTCCAAAAATCAAAAGTATGTTCAAATTTGGCAAATTACTAAGTGGAGCAAGTGGCCATTCTAATGGCATGGGCTTGTGATTGAGGTTATCCACTTACAAAACACAAAGATGAGAAAGTGAAAACTTCAAGGATATACTTCTCTGTACTTTCCCCACTCTGTTTATGAAAACTGCAAAATATGAAGCAAGTGGCTTGATGTACATTCCCCACCTGTAAGTTCTGCTTCACAAAGTGGTGCTACTACTAACTCTGTGGCTGTTAGTGTGCAAATGTGCATATAACAAAGCTTTCCATCTGGGACTGTTACTCCAGCTTGGGCACAGAAGCTGCTTCATGTGGTGCTGTACCTATACAGATTCAGGTCCACAAGCCATCCATCTCACAAACGATCTAGGGCTTTCACCTGCCACATGACTCCCTGTATTCAGAGATGTCTAATGATATGAGCCTTGCTTGACTGCTTTCCTCTCAGGATACATCTTGCTTTAATACTTGTCTCCAACCCCCTGCACACTAGCAGTGCTAACATGTAAACAGATGCTTTCCTATGGAGAACTTGGGTTTTCTTCAAACGTGTGGTGATTTCAAACAAAAAATGTCAAAAGTGTGTGTTTGTACAGAAAACATCAGAAATAACACAAACTTGGGAAATAAAGATAGGATAAAGAGAACCATGGATGTTAGGGGAAGAAAAGAGAAAGAGAAAGGCTCCAAAAAGACAAATTCAGAAGGACTTATTAAGCATATAAATTTTTAACTGATTTTCTGTGACAATATGAAAGGAGTGGATACAAAACAAGCAGAGAGAAGAAATTCTATCAGTTTAAAAAGCCACTGTGGGGACCTGAGATTCAAGAATAGCAGATTAAGGCCTAGTCATGTTTTCTTTTTAAAAATGGATAATAAAATTATTTTCCCCTTGAAGTTATATCCTCACAGATTTTTTTTTTTAATAAAGCACAAAAAGTATGCAGTTTTCCATGAAACAAAGTTAAAGTTAACTTGAAATGCCTGATGTCACTTTTCATCTTAGGCAACCAGCAATAGAACAAGGGGACACAGTCTCAAGTTGTGCCGGGGAAAGTATAGGCTGGATGTTAGGAAGAAGTTGTTGCCAGAGAGAGTGATTGGCATTGGAATGGGCTGCCCAGGGAGGTGGTGGAGTTGCCATCCCTGGAGGTGTTCAAGAAAAGCCTGGCTGAGGCACTTAGTGCCATGGTCTAGTTGACTGGATAGGGCTGAGGGATAGGTTGGACTGAATGATCTCGGAGGTCTCTTCCAACCTGGTTGATTCTGTGATCTTTAAAAACATCAAGGTGTGCTTTCTGTTTCCAGTCTCTTATGACTTGAGGGCCATCCATCTGAATTGGTAAAACTGCAGGTTGTTTGCAATACAAGTAACTGAAGTCAAAACTGTGTGGGGTAGCAGCCCATGTACAGCTCAATCTGGAAGGCATCTAATCCAAATGGTATGAAAAACTAATGAAAGAAACAGTTGCAGAAAAGCAGACTCGGAAACATTCTTGCAGAAGGACCAAAGTCTGAAAGGGAAGAAAAGTTACTTCTGTTGTGGTTTTGACATTGCAGTATTTATTTGTCAAAGCATGGAATTCTTTCCGAATAGTTCATGTAAACATGTAAAACATAGCACACATCCTCAGAAAACAAGTCCTGTTTTGTTTTGCTTCTTTTCACTCATGCCCTCTTTTCTTCATATGCAGACATAGATTTTCGTCCATACCCTGCAGGTCAGGACAGACTAAATGACTAAATGAATCCATTACCATGCAATAGCTGGATCTGTGTGAAGGCGTTTGGATATTTATTGCATCCATGGAGGAGTGATTAACAGTGCCAAGAAGAGTACAAAGTTACAAAAGAGTGATTATTTCTGCATCCCTCATCCTTGCTGGCAAGACTGTGGGTTTTCAGCAGGCAGGAGGTGCTGCACATGGTGAGTTTGGCTATGCAAGCTTGGTCCCTGCCATCCCTGGAAGCCCCCAAAGCCAAGCATCCTTGAAAACAGAGTTGTGCTGTTCTGCTTTGGGCTGAGGTGGATGAATTTTACGAGATGGATGCATCTTCCAGATAATTTGATCTTTATAGGGTGTTGAGCTGCCCTGAGCTGTTTCAGGTTGACTGGCATAGAGAATTGCTAAGCAGGATTGGCTTATATAATTTGAGTTGCTGGGCAAATAAAATTTATTGTTGTTGTTTCTCTCAATTGTACATATTTTTGTAACACCTACCGAATTGCTTTATCTAACATATACAATATCCCTAACAACTACATAGCAACATACAACGGTGCTGCTGTGGGCATCCGACATCAGTCCAACTGAGTGATGGTAGCTCAGGAGGCTGGCATGCCCCTGTTTCCAATTTTCTGGAATCAACTTCAATGTGTAAATGAAAATTGAGATTTGTAGATTGGAATGGAGATTATTTCAGACAGTTCCAGCACATGTTGTTTTTTTTTCTTTCAGGAGCCCACACATTCTATGATAGTTTGTCTCATACAGATTTGAGTGCCCACTTACTTCCCCACACTGCATTTCTGAGATGAAATGTGAAGCATATGTGCATGATTACTAAAATCACCAAAAGCTAGACTGAAATTAGAAAGATTGCTATAGCTTTTGTTTATTTACAAACTCTCTATTCTCAAAAATGACCATCTGCCTTTCTGTTGTGTTAGTAACTATGACTCCGTTGGCCAAGGAGAGCAGCTGAGAAGTGCCTGGTTACTGGTCAAACACAAGAGACTTGCTAAACATAACATCTTTTGCATCAAATACCTGGTGCTGTGATCCTGATTTGCCTCTGCAGCTATGTGATATCTGTATCTACATCTAAAGTCGTGGAATTACTTTATTTATAACAATGCTAACAGGTGGCCTGGCAGATAGAACAGACAAGGACCTTTTACCGTCTGCCTGCTCTAGTCGAGAGCGCACTAAGGACTGTAATATTGACCATAACCACAACAGGAGCTTGTGGCAGCTGACTGCGGCTCCAGCCGCTCAGCCTAGGGGCTGACCCAGTGCAAGCCATGGGTGAGGGCCCTGCGTTGCACGAGTACAGGCCGTCCAGCGAAAGAAGCCTGCTCTAGGGAATAACCACGTGTGCAGCCCGTTAGTCCTGTTACCCCAGGTTGGGCCCTGCAGCCACAGCTGTGCAACCCATTAGTCCTGTTACCCCAGGTTGGGCCCTGCAGCCACGGCTGCGTCTGGCCTTGCCACGACCGACTGCCTGCCTGGCTGGGAACCCCAACTCCCGGCAGCTAACGCGTCGCCTCGCAGGCTGCCTGCCTGGCCGGGAACCACGACTCCCGGCAGCTAACGCGTCGCCTCGCAGGCTGCCTGCCTGGCCGGGAACCACGACTCCCGGCAGCTAACGCGTCGCCTCGCAGGCTGCCTGCCTGGCCGGGAACCACGACTCCCGGCAGCTAACGCGTCGCCTCGCAGGCTGCCTGCCTGGCCGGGAACCACGGCTCCCGGCAGCTAACGCGTCGCCTCGCAGGCTGCCTGCCTGGCCGGGAACCACGACTCCCGGCAGCTAACGCGTCGCCTCGCAGGCTGCCTGCCTGGCCGGGAACCACGACTCCCGGCAGCTAACGCGTCGCCTCGCAGGCTGCCTGCCTGGCCGGGAACCACGACTCCCAGCAGCTAACGCGTCGCCTCGCAGGCTGCCTGCCTGGCCGGGAACCACGACTCCCAGCAGCTAAAGCGTCGCCTCGCAGGCTGAAGACTACAACTCCCGGCGTGCCCTGCGCGGACAGCTCCCGGCACGTATCGCGGAGCGCCGCGCTCCACGCCTCCCGGTGGCTTGAACTACACCTTCCAGCGTGCCGCGGTGCCCGGAAGGTATGCCGGGCCGGGCGGAGGCGGCGCTCTGGCGGAGGTCGCAGCCCGCCGCCTTCCACGTGGTGTGCTGCCCGCCGCGCCCGCGCCCGGGGTCGGGGAGGTGCCCGCGGTTTGCGACGTTTCTTTGCGGCAGTGCGTCCAGGCGCGGCCGCCGTAATCCGCCTGGGAGACCGGCTGTTGTACCGCTAGCTGGCGGGGCGGGGAGGGAGCAGCCGGAGAACGGGGCTCGGGAGGGAAGGGAGCAGCCCTGCCGCCGCCCGTCTGCCCGTCCCTGGATGGTCCGCGGGGCGGCTCGGGGGCCTCCTCCTCCTTCTCCTCCTCCTGGTGCTGCTGCTGCTGCTGCCGCCCGGTCGCGGCGGGGTGGGGCGCGGCGGGGTGCGCGGTTGTCGGGGGCGGCTCGGCGCGGCGCGGCTCAAGGCGGCAGCTGAAGATGGACTATGACTTCAAGGTGAAGCTGACTGGAGAGCGTGAGCGGGTAGAAGACCTCTTCGAGTACGAGGGCTGCAAGGTGGGCAGGGGCACCTACGGGCACGTCTACAAAGCCAAACGGAAGGACGGGTGAGTGAGGAGCTGGGCTTCCCCGGCCCCCCCGAGGAAACTCGTCGGCGGCTTCTTCCCGCCGTCCCCTCCCGACCCCCAGCCCCCGTTGCCTGCCCCGGCCGCCCTGTCTGGCGCCCGCCGTCTCCTGCCCTGCGAGGTTGTGTGTTCCCCTGTCTCCCCGCGTTAATGCCGCCCTTGCTCCGGCCCTGCTTTATCCTCTCCCTCTCGGAGCCGCGGCTTCTGCCCGGTTAATCCCAGTGTTTCGCTGCCCAGACTGTGCTTGGCTTCCCGTAGCTCACTCTGAGCGTGTTTTAATCTGAGAGTTCCCATCCCCTCAGCGTAATACTGGAGTCTGTGTTCGATAGGGGTCGATTTTGGAGGAAAAGAAATGTAATTGAGGAAAACACTTAAGGAGCTTTCATTACGAATGAATGATGAGCCCCTTAGAATGTTTAGCCTGACCATCAGCTTCATAGAATAGGGTTTGATTCTTTTCTTTAATGATGCTTTTTTGTCTGATTTATTACTTCTAGTCACCATTTTGGGTATTCTTACTGGCTGCTTTGAGAACCAAAGTCTGATGGTCTTTTGGGGGCCTTGGAATGCCTTAAAAGAGCTTTATATTTGACCAGTTGGTGGTACAGGCACGAGTAAATTAATTTCTGGGCATAAATGTTTTAAAGAAAGATCTAGCATGCTGTCATTTAGGTTTCCCTCGTCCATGACATGGCATCACTTGCTGAACAGCAGAACAATAGGAAGTAGGGAGGAGAAGAAGCAAGAGAGGGACGGGTTGTTCTTGTAACAGGTCCTAAGTAATGTGCATTTTAAAAGCTTGGGTATTATTTTTGTGTTTGATGAATAAAACCAACTTTTAAAGCAGGTTGTGTGCAGTTACGGCTGAGGCATGTTCTGATTCTGTTTACGTAAGCTTTAATTCTTGAAATGCTTTAACCATTACCGACAAAAGAGTTGTACTGGGACTACTGACACTTTACCTTGTCTGTTCTAAACATGCTGATATTAATTATGGCACAGTTACTTCAGCATGCTGAGTCAGATAACTACTTCTCAAATTGTACATTCGGATCCTTCATAGCAGGAATTCTTATCTTGCCTGATTTATTCCCCTTCCTCTTCCAGAAGAAAAAAAACTGTTTTGGACACGAAAGTCTCTTTACTAACAGGTACTAATATTGCTAGTACAAACAGCTGTGGTTTTAGAGCCAATAGAAAGACCCTTAATATGAAAAGTAGATGGATGTAGTGAAAGAAATGACTACATTTCCAATGGCCATGTTAGGTTCTGTGAAGGGCTGTTCGGCATGTTGGACCGCAGCAGCGTGTAGAGAATTCAACATGTGGCACTGAGGAAGTACATATTCAAACACAGTTTTGGTGAAATCATCAGTCTGCTTGATAGTGTTTGGGAGGGTGTGTTGAGAGCTGCTGGCCGTAGTGGCATTCTGAGAAATGTCAGAAAAACGGAACAGAGTGCTTTAAAAATGGATGGTTGCTCAAAGGAGATTTAAGGTACAATTTCCGTTTGGTTCTTGAGCATGTATGCTTTTAAATCCTCTCTCCTCTTGGTGGGGGTGGAAAGCAAGGTATGGTATTTGATTGGAGTTTGGAAAGCAAAGGTGAACACTGTATATTGTCTTCCCCTTTTTTGCCTTATTGTTCATTCAGTGCTTCCTTTCCCTTGCCTTTGCAGAAATGCAAGGGGCATTTCATTTGCTCTTTGAGTTTTCCAAAAGCCCTCTTTTAAAGATACTGTGTAATTGCCCTTGGACCGTCACTAAAACGAGTAAAACAGAAACGTCTGTAACTTATGATATGTGGTTATAGCTTATATGAATTTTGGGTTGAAATTCAAGGTTCCATTTGCATCCTCATATTCAAACGAATCAATTAAATTGCAAAACCAAATAAATAATTGCATTTAGTTTTCCTGAAGCTGTAGTAATATGTGGATGGATGTTGTGTCTTGTAGTGGGGCTTCTATGAAGCAGCTCAATGTTAGTATATTGTTAGATACAAATTTTGAATAAAAACATCCTTGCATTGTTTCTGTGTTCTCCAGTTGGCACATACTGATGGATGAACAAACTGCTTTTCAGTAGTTCATAGTATTTATACAGTTCAGACTTTCTTTATATGTGAAATTCTTTGCTTTCAGTTAATTTTCACATTTTTCTCCTTGAAGGTATAAGTAAAAAGCTGAGTTCATTACATGAGTCTAATATGTATCTCCTAAGTCTATTAATATACCTCATGATATTTGGAGTACTCTGAAGAATGGACTCCCAGACTTCAAAGGTTTTATTAAAAAATATTTGTGCAGCCTTTTCTGAAATGATATCTCCAACAAATGGATGTCTGATGAACAGAAGAAACACAGAAATAATGAACTTTGATACTTCACTTTGTGCAAATGTATGTTCAAAAGCTCTTGGTAATAAAAAATCTAGTATAAAAGTATTAGGAGTTAGTGTGTTTAGTGGTATGACTGCAATCTTCACCTTTTTAAGCTGCTTTTACAGCTGCCTCTGAGGTGCAGAATAGCAATTCAAAGCTGGATGGCATCTGCGTTGTCTTAATTGTAGGAAATTAATTGTATGCTGTTAAAACGACACAAGAATGTTTTGGAGGACAGTCTTCCAGGAAGCTTTATAGAGTGAGAATCCTAGTGAATGAAAGAGATATTCTGTGTGATGTGCTTTAGTAACCTGGTAAGGGTGTAACCAAGCGTTCATGCTCTCTCCAACAAAGAAACCAAGCCATCCCTGCAGTGTCTTCTGCCTTAAAGTCAGAGTTGGGGTCTTGTCTGGTGTATCTTAGGGAATCATCAGGTATCACAGTTGTGTCTTACATACTTGCTGCCAATCTTGACCCAGCAGAACATCAGATCATCTGAGTAACAATGTTAAACATTACAGCTGAGCTCTACCTGGTGCATTGCCTGCAGCAAAATTGCTTTCTCTTCTTAATTTTTTGTTTTAGTCCCTCTTATTTTTAACTCCGTGGTCTCTGTGGCTGAATCTTCTGTTTGAGTGAGGGGTTTGTTGTTGGTATGTTTCTTTGGTTTGGTGGCTTTTTTTTAATGTAAAGGTGCTATCTTTTTATCAATGCAGTATCTGCAGTGGCTTCTAGAACAAGCTGTGAATTTATAGCCGAAAGGTGTATAAGAGTACAGTTGGCTCGAATGGCAGACACATGGCATGTTCAACATCAGTTTTCAGATAGACTTGCTCACCTCTAGTGGTGGTATGATAGGTTGGGTTGTGTGTGTTTGTGGGTTTTTTTGTGTAGAAAATGTTCATTATTTCCTGTGTAAAAGCTGTGTTGTGTGCCATTTGGTTGCTTCCTCAGGAACATTGCTCAATCCAGATGTTAAACCTACCTATTGGAGTTATGCTGGACTTGGAAAGTATGCCATCAGTTTTCACTGTGTTGGGCTAAAATGCAGATTTGATTTTTAAAAATATCATTCTTAATTGACTGATAAAGCATCTTCACAGCTCAGTAGGAACCAAGTGTCAGATACAGGCAGACTGAGGTGTCGGTACACTAGAGGCTGCTTGTGCAAGCTCAGTCACTCAGCTGGTGCAGCACACCAGATACAAGGTCTGCTGGAGCTGACAGTGTGTGCTGCTGATGTACTGATGGCTAAGCAGTACTCACTTTTAATGGGATTGATTTTGCACTTTCTTTTGTCCACTCTCCTGTTATATCTGAGAGTAAAGCTTGTTCTGTGGAGCAGCAAGGCTGGCTGTTGCAGTGGCAATTTGTTGTGTTTCCACATACTGGTTTTGCTTGTTTATTGAATGTGGTTTGCAAGAGAATGAGAAACTATTGAAAATATCTAACTTCTTAATTACAACAACAAAAGAATGACATAACTGAAGATTTTAAACTCTATTAACATCCCCCAGCGCTTTATTGGCAGCTTTTCTTAATCTCTCAGAAAGAGACTTAAGCACAGGTGGGGAACCAGCAATGAGTCAGTCAGTGCCCTCTCTAGTCACTGTCAGGAACTGAGAGGTGATGTAGATTCCAACCACAAGTACAGACCTTTTTATTGTTTTTTTTTTAATGGCAGCTATTGTAGTTCTGTGTTGTAAGTATTGGTGTAGGTGGAGGGACAAATTATTTTCATTTGGGCAAACTGACACATTGTAATTGAAACAATGAAAATACATATATGTGCTCGACTGGTTCGTGAAGGCTCCAAGCAATCAAATCTATATCCACATTTTTACCTTGAAGGTCTATGTGACTTGTGTGACAAACAGAACGGTGGAAAACGAGTGGATGTCCAGGAAACTACTGGTTTGCTTAATCAATGAATCAACCAGGTTGGAAGAGACGTCCAAGATCATCCAGTCCAACCTAGCACCCAACCCTAGCCAGTCAACTAGACCATGGCACTAAGTGCCTCAGCCAGGCTTTTCTTGAACACCTTCAGGGATGGTGACTCCACCACCTCCCTGGGCAGCCCCATGTCTCATGGTATATTATACTCTCTGTTTCTTAGTCATCACCATCTTGCCATATCCTTTTCTCAGAGACTTTCCTGTAAAGAGAAATTGAAGAGATCTGGAGTATTTCACTTGGGGTGAAAAAAAAAATTGTATCTGAGTTAGACATGCTATGCCTTAATGAGTGGTTTGGGTCGTGTGTAAGATGCTGGTGCTATTCTTGTTTCAGAGGAGGATGTGGTCTTGAATGATAAGGAAATGTTTTGATGCAGCATAGATAAACTGCATAACCTGTTGTCAAAAGAAGAAGATACATCAAGAGCTTCGTGTATGTAATGTTATGAAACCCTGTTGCTTCTGATTAACTATTGTAACAATTAAGTGCTCTTCTGCTCTAAAATCTAGGCTGCTCTGTTGGAGGTCAGGTCAAGTTCTGCAGTGCGTGCAGAAGTGTACATCTTTGTTTACTTAAGGAATTTTAGGCTCTGGGTGGGTTTTTTTGGTGCTTTTTTAAAACACTTGACCCTTTTTAAGGTTGCTATCAGATTAATTTTATTTGTGTGCATTTGTTTTTGTCAATGCTTACATCAAACTGATTGTTAGCGAGATGTTGAGTTTGTGAGTGTCACAGATAGAGATGATGAGTCCAATGAGAAATCTTGTCAAGAAGCAAAAGAACAGGTCTGACTTAACAGCTTCTTGATCAGTTCTGTTTCAAGCTTTCGCAGGAGTTGTATCATGAGGTCTGTGCTGTTTATTTTCACTGTAAGACAAGCCTTGTCTTCTGTGTTTAATAGACATGAGGTGAGAGCCAGAGTCAGCATACAAGCTTTTGGCTTCTGGCTCCTGTTAACACTGTGTGGAATTTCAAAATGCCACAAACTTTATTTAGGTAGTATGTGGTATTATCTTTTAAAATTATATGCCCTGAGTCTTTCTTGGATCCATTACCATAGCAGTTAGAAAGGTCTAATTATATCTCCATAATGTGGTATGCATGCTGTATTGCATGAAGTCTTGCGCTCCTTAATTTTTCTGGTAAACCACTCATAAACTGTTTTTCTCCAGCTGCTTCCTTCCCTTCTAATGTGGTTAGGTGTATCCAAGCTTTGTAGGTTTTTAAGTGCATGCAGTTCAGCGAGTCCTCCTGTGGCTCCTGGACTTTATTTGGTGTGATCTTTTGTTATCTTGTCACAGATGTGTTGATTTATTTTTCATAGCCTGAGGCAAAGGTGAGGTGTTTCATTCCTACTTGAAGCATTTGACAAGTGCAGGGAAGGAAGAGTATGAGAATACTGTTGCAAAACACCCAAGATTTGTATCTGCTTTATATTCTAGATTTATTAATTTGAATAATGTATGTAAATAACAAGGGTGTGTACTGCTGTACTTGTGTTCTCATGGGGAAACATGATAGTTTTGGAGGGTGCTAATTGTGGAGAACATGTACATTATTGGGGAATGTTGCTTTTGGCCAAATGATGGTTAAGTAGTATGTTTAGCTCTTGGATATTCTTTGATTTCTCTCTAAGTATTTCTGATTATTTTTTGTATTTAAAAATAAAGACCAACTGCAAAACAGCATAGATGTGTGGACTGCTTTTTAAGAAGAGGTTTTCAGTTACGCTGAAATTGGGAAATGACAGTGGAGACGTGACAAAGGTGCAATGACTCAAGTTTGTGTATTGCAGAGTTGTACTCCAGTTGCATGCAACAGTAGCCAACATGGTGGTGATGTCCAGGTTCCAGTCCAGATGTGTCCATTTTGGCAGGAAAAGGGAATTGTTATAGATTCATATAATGGTTGGGTTGGAAGGGATCTTGAAAATCATCTAGTTCCAATGCCTTTGGCATTGTTAGGGACACCCTTCACTAGATCAGATTGCTTGAGGGCTCATCCAGCCTGGCCTTGAACACCTCCAGGGAGGAGGTGGTGGTGTGCGACTATCAAAATGTAATGAAAATCTGGCTTGCTGTTTTTAACTTACAAGCCATTCAGCAGTGTGCCAGAAATGATGGTTAAAGTAAATTACTTGGAATAGCCAGTTAAGATCAACGTGTTTCCATATTCCACCAAAATGATTTTCCATGGGCAAGTAGTGGGAACAATCAGAAGTAGGACATAAGTTGCAGATGTTTGTGTAGCAGCATCTTCTAAACATACTGCTTTTTGTTTTCCCTGACAACATTCTTGGGAAGAGAATTCTTTCTTTTTGCTATGGACCTTGAGTTGTGGTAGTGGGATGGAGACTGGGCTGCTGTAATTAGATGAACTGAGCATGTGAGGTAGTGCTCAGGCCACCGACATGGGTGGTGCCTTCCCACCTCTGATGTGGTTGATGCTCTTAATTGCAACTCCAGATGCAGGAGGATGCAGTCTCCTTTGATCTTTCTTTTTGTTTGAATTTAAACATTACACTTGGTTTAGTGAGAACTGGAAAGCAGAATCGTATTAGTCCTAACAACTGGCAACTGGTATCCTTTCTTTTTTTAGCAGAAATACTGGGCTCCAGCCCTGAAAGGAGACATCTCATGCGATTCACAGGATCTTTTTTGTTCTCTGCAGACAAAATGAGTGCTCTCCTCAGCCTTTACTGTTTACTTGGTAAATGTTTGCCATGCCTATATTTTTTGCTGCTCGCCTGCCTTTCAATCTTGGCTTTGGTTTTAAATCCAGGGGATAATCCTTTCGTTTCAAAGTGTGATATTTATCAGAATTTTCCTGCGAGAGTTCATGATAGCAGCGATAGGTGGACTTTTCTAACTCCCTTTCATGGCTGCCTTGGAAGCAGCAGAAGTTAGTTGCAGTGATGCTCCTAGAGAGTATGCTGATTGGGGGTGAGTGGAGGGAGGGTCGTAAATAACGGAGTGGTCTGGTAGTGTCTTCTGTTTGTAGAGTTGAAAAAAAAAGTATCAATATTTGCAATAAAACTGGCAAACTGAGTTTCCTAAATGGTCCTTTTCCCCTTTAAATTTATGAGGAAGCAGGAGATCTACCTATATGCTGTGTCAACCCTAATGCCATCCTAGCTTTTGGACATATTAAGCTAATATGTAACTGAATATGAATAGAATAAAATGAAAGTGGTTGGTGAGCATACATGACTGCAGAATATCAAGACTGAAAACAAGCTGTAGAGGAGAGTTTGTTTTAATTGTTCCATCTTGTATGTGGTGGAAATGGGCTTTCATGCATGTACTTTCCAGTAAGCAAGAGCTTTTTTTATGGACTACTGCAACATGCCAGAAGCTATCATGTTGCATTTTTTCAGTCACTATGAGGAATAGATCATGTGGGGATTTAGATCTTGTTTATAACCACAAACTTGTGAAAAACTCAGAGTGAGCTTCAGGGCAGAAGAGAATGGTCTATTCCCTTGCCCATCCACATGAAGACTGCACATAGTCATCATTAGCGTCTAAAAAGTGGATTTGGGGTGACATTATACACTAGAAATAAATGGTAGTGGTGAGAGAGAAATATGAGCTATCCATAGATGCCAAGGTGTCTGTTGGCATGCTAGAAGCAATGCTGTGTGCTGCAGGGATGACAGTGCAGAAAATGCAGGTGGGCATGATGAAGAAAGTGGTGGATGCTATAGGCTGTCTGTTGCTCGAGAAGAGCAGATGAACCTGAAACTAAACTTCTTGTGGGCAAGTGAGAGAGAGGTAGAAGTGGCTGTGAGGCCCTGCAGGGTTCATGCAGTGTATGCATGAGAAAGTGTTGTGGAGGCTTATTTATGCCTGCTCTGCCTGGACATGTCTCACTGCCTGCACCAGGGGTAAACAAGCACAAAAAGGCACAACAGACCAGGGCCATAAAGTCAGCTGCCCAGGACACCTGATTGTGTAAGTCCCCACACACCCAGGTCAGGCCTGCCTGGTGCTGGGCCCATGTGATTCCCATATTTGGAATCCAGGCCTGTGGGTTTTGCCTAGTGTGGTAAGCTTTGACTGACTGCCAACCTTATTGGTCATTTGAGTGGCCAATGAGCCCATTGACTCTCAGCCCACATTTAATAAGTAGGGGTGCACAGGCTCACGTGCAGCCTTCCCCACGTTACTTGCGGCTCTGCCACATGCTTGCTTGCCTGCCTGCGTACTGCCTTGCAGCTTTATGCCTGCCTTTAGCTAGCGTTGGACCCGTGCTCAGACTGCATGGAATTCTGCCTCTGCACCTGAAGGTCCTGCCTGCATACCCCTGGAGAGAGCAGCCAGCAGGATCCAGCAGCATCAGGTCAGACTGCCAATTCCCCTGACGCTGGAGGATTCCAGCCTCAAAGTCCATAGGCAGAGACCCTGAAGAATTGGACACTAGGCACAGGCTGACGCAGCCCCAGAGGGTGATTGATAAGAGTTGTGAGTAGATGCCTCTGTAATTTCTGTTACCTCTGCCATGAAGCAGAGAGCAGCTTTCAGCTCAGCTTTGCTGGGCAAATAGTGTAAGACCCCAAGTGGCAATAAGCCGTGGGGAAAACTCTCTGTATATAGTTTGAATGTTTGCTAGTTGTTAATAAGTTTCTGTAGATACATATTCCCATAATGTCTTCATAATCGTGTACAGAACAATTTAATATTAAAGTTCAGTGGTTGGGGGTGGCGAGAGTTGAAAATATTGGAGTTTAATAAATATATATATATATTTATAAATATCCTCTCACATTAATTAATTTCTCCCCTCTGCCAAACAGGCGTAGGTACTGGGAATCCCCCTCCGTGACAGAAAGCACCTTTCTGTCCAGCTAGGCTAAGGTGTGGACTACCACGGTGGATCCTTGTTCATGTTTCCAAGCACTCTGGACACACAGAGAGACACTGCAAAGTTGGAAACTTTTCTGGGACTGAAATCAGTGATGAGCATAGAGTGGAATTGTATTTCTGTCTCAGGGAATGAGTAGGGAGAGAGGAGACGAGTCAGGAAACTGAGTTCTGGAGGTCTCCTGGGCTCAGAGGACTGATGTTGCAGTTTTTGTTTCCAGCACTAAGATTTGGGGATCCATATAGAAATTATGGAAAAGCCCTAGTAGATGTGGCCTGGAGGAAGTGCATTACATCTGAGAGCAGGAATCAAACAGTGTCATTAAAAGCTGACTCTTACTTTGTGCATTTGAAGCAAACTACTTAGCAAAAGTTAAGTATACACAGCGCAGGTAATTTGTGGTGCAGTAGCACTGTTCTTCAGCAAACAGGTTGAAAGCAGATTTTAGGTGGGTTTAGGGGTGGGTGTAATGAGACTCTGACATCTTCCATGCTTGCACAGGACCTTTTCTGGCTTTGGCAGATTCGAAAAGAATAACCTGTAGTAGATGACTATCTAGATGTGTTCCTGAACCTTTTTACTGATATTAAAAAAAGTGTTGTTTGTGATGTCTGCGTGTGGTGACTGTTCTGTGGAAAATACAGCGTTCAGGCATTTCTGCAAAACCATCAGAAATGTCTTGACCAGAAAGGAGAAAATAAGAATATTAATCTTGTCGCTACACCTACTGATAACCTTTGTTCTTCTGAAACTATTAAACTCCAAACAGTTGTGTGTCTATACAGAGCCTTTCTCTGAAGAGATCTGAGAATCATAGAATCAACCAGGTTGGAAGAGACCTCCAAGATCAGCCAGTCCAACCTATCACCCAGCCCTATCCAGTCAACTAGACCATGGCACCAAGTGCCTCATCCAGTCTTTTCTTGAACACCTCCAGGGATGGTGCCTCCACCACCTCCCTGGGCAGCCCATTCCAATGCCAATCACTCTCTCTGTGAGATACTAGCTGCTTTTGAGGTACTGGGAAATTAAAGACAGTCTTGATATCTGCAGGTCATGCAGGCTGTACTAGTTCTGGTTGTATTTTTTTGTAGCTTACACAGTAGTTGCATGAGCAATGGCATTTAAGAAACCTGATTTAATAGTTGTTTTTTTTTTCCTTCTCACAAAGACACTTTGCTTTATTGTGTTATTTATCCACTAAATGCCAATTCGTACTGGAAGCATACTCACAGCTAGGGCAGGGCTGTGTCATAGAACGAGGCAAATAATGTGTTGTGCAAAAGTAATAATCTCCATGTCTTCTGCCAGTCTACTGCCATGAATAATCTTAAGATTTGATCAGGTCAGATCTGAGGTAAAGATGTTGTGCTGTCTGAATGTGCTGGGGGAAGAGGAGCTGCCAGATCTTAGAGTCAATGCTAAGGAAGTGGCCATGGCAGAAGGGCCCAGGCTAAAAGAATATCAGGCCTCATTGAAAATTCTCATTTTGAAAACTAAGTAGGCCCATGAAGATTGTTTAATCAATACATAATTTGCTCTCTCTTTTACATTTGTTTAAAGTATTAACAAAGCAAACCAGCAGTCTAGTTTGTTATATTATAAAATACTTGGAATTGTGGATTCTGACTTTGTAGACGATGTTAATCAGGTCACCCTACTCTGTTAATTTAAGTCTTTGAAATGCTGTTTAAGGTTCAGTGCAGATGAAATTTGTCTGTTCATTCAAGTAAAGTAATAAAGCTGGGTCGGGAACATAAAGATGCTGAACATTGCTGCTAATAGAAAGCTTGCTTGCTTTCTGATGTCCTTCCACTGTAAAGCATTGAGTGTAGAGCAGAGCAGGTTCTGTGTGAATGGGAATGAAGTTTCACATTCAGGTTTCATCCCATCAGTGCTCTAACTCATGCTTTTCTCCCTCCCACTACCCCCATCTTTGCTTTGAGAGCTTGGCAAGTAATGCTGCATGTTACTGCTACTCGCAGGCTGATAACCATTCAAGAGGGTTTTGTGTTCTGGCTGGCTGGCCTGCTGTTCTCTCTTGTGTCCTCTGAGACTCAACAAATGGTTTCTGAGACCTTGTCAAGCCCCCATAATAGCACTTTTGGGATTACAGCATAGCTTTATTCATAGCTACAATTTTTTGTTAGGTACAAGGCCACTTGCAACCCAGTTGCTGGGTTTTGTTTATTGCACATTCCTCATTTGAGAAATAGCTATTTGAGTAAACAGATCGATTTTGCACAGAAGCATGTGAAGCCTGTGGCTTATGTAAGAAAGGTGCTGGATGGACAACTTAATACTGTGACTTTTTTACAGACAATTGTACAGATTTTGCCCTGTTGCCTGTCCTAGTGAAAGACTGACTTAAGCCTGTGAAGGCTGAGATACAAAAGAGCTCTGGTAAAATTACAGGCAATATTTGTGCAAATACTGCTGCTTAGACAGCAGTTTCTGTTCAACTGTCTTAACTACCTTGATTTTAAGTGGTAGTATGGCAAAACATCTTGGGTTTAGAATTTGCAGGAAAGAACTATAAGCCAAGATTAAAGCTGCAGATATTTTCTCTAAAGGACAAAATGTTCAAGAGAACATAGTGATTTTTCTCAACTACAGATGATAGCCTAACCATCCAAAATTAAAATTAGTCTTGAAAAAATGCACATTTTGCTAACGGGGAAGAACACAGCTAAAGGTCACTGAAACAATCTGCCTGTTTTACTCTGAAAGCTGTGTGCTTGTAACACCTTGCATACAAGATGTTGACATTTGAATAAAGGACACTTGAGAGTTGCGCTAAAATAGAAGACTCAATTCATTACTGTGAATAATACGTGCGACTCAGAACTTGGAATACAAATTGCAGCAAAACCCTGATTCTACCTTGTGCTTCTGCCAAAGATATGCTTTCTGGGAGAGGCATAGCCTTGCCCTGTGAGGGGGAGTGTTGTTGCAGGTGTACTTTCAATTACAGTTTGCATTCAGACACTGGATAATCCCACAACGAAGCCTTGGAAAGTCAGGTTTCATCAACTGTTTTTTTTCCCACAGAACTACTGTGTAAGGCATGGAGAGTAACAAAAGCAAGTGGAGCATGCTCAAGCTCTGCCTGAGCAGACTTCAAGACAGGAAGGCAGCAAATTTGTCCCCAAATGTAATTTGAATCTTCTCGATGTTTTTGTACTTGAACTGCTTGGCATTCAAACTCTTTTTCTTTTTTGGGATGAACGTCAATCCTGTTTAAGCAGGGTTGAACAAAACCACCCCTCACAATTAAATGTGCTAACACTGCCGTTCACTGTTAGTTCAATTCTGTAAAAGCTCGACTGGAAGCTTATATGACTCTGCCAGATGAGTGTCAGATACGGAAGGACTCAAAATAAGAGGAGCTATTGCAACACTGAAAGCTCCATGGGTAGAATTCCAGGTGCATGTAAGGTGGGGGGAAATAGCATTAGGATTGCGTTTCCATCTGCCTGACCGTGTGAGATCAGTGAGGCTGCAAAGCAGAAAATACAGCAGTGAGCGGCTTGCTAGCCTCATTTTGTTTAGGTGGATGCTGTTATCAGGAAGGGATGTGAGTCCTGGTGGACAGAGTTCTCTGTGGGATAGCAGTGTGCCCTAGTGGCCAAGACAGTCAATGCCATCCTGGGGTGCATCAGGAAAAGTGGCCGGCAGGTCTAGGGTGGTTCTTCTCTCCCCCTACTCTGCCCTAGTGAGACCAGACCTGTAATACTGTGTTAAATTTTAGACTCCCCCGTTCAGGAGAGGCAGGGACCTGCTGTAAAGAGTCCAGCCACCAGGATGACTGGGAGACTTGAGCATCTCCCCTGTGAAGAGAGACAGAGAAACCTGGGGCTGTGTAGTCTGGAAAAAAGAAGACAGAGGAGATCTGAGCAATGTATACAAATAAATATCTGAGGGGTGGGTGTCAAGTGGATGGGGCCAGTCTCTTTTCAGTGGTCAGCAGCAGTAAGAGAAGGAGCAATGGCTACAAATCGGAAAGTAGAAGGTTTCACTTCAACATGAGGAGAAACTTCTTTACAGTGAGCGTGCACTGGAACAGGCTGCCTAGAGAGGTTGTGGAGTCTCCTCTAGAGACTTTCAAAACCCACCTGGATGTGTTTCTGAGCGATCTACCCTAGGTGATCCTGACTTGGCAGGGAGGTTGGATTTGACCTCTGGAGGTCCCTTCCAACCACTAAGGTTCTGTGATTTTTTTGAAGACAAAAGTTCAGGACAGAGAAGAGCTACTTAGTGAATCATCAAACAGGAGAATCTACTCAAGACTTGGCCTACAGTAGGATTCAGACAACAGTTTGAGCCTGCCTGTGACAAACATAGTTTGTTCTTTTCTCTTGGAGGGATTCTGAATCCATACATGTTTGAAAAATCTACTTCAGTCGTGCTTAACTTTAGTTGAAATAATAAAAAGTGGAGTGATGGTGGGAGGAGAACAGCTTCTTAAGGATAAAAGAGAGCCAAGAAGGTGAAAAGTTGCAAGCTGTTTAGGAGCCATTTTTGAAGCGTGGCTGGGCTCTCAACGAGTATGTATGGCTCCTCAAGATACTCTGTAAAACCATCAGTTACAAAAATGGTGGTGAAATAATAGAGTAAGGGAAACCCTTTGGGGTGAGGATGTGTTTGTAAAATTAAGTCTTCTATGGTGATGGCTATAGAAATAGAAGGTAAGTGGTGGGATGCTAAGTGTAAGACTAGAGTGAGAGCATCCCTAGCAACCTCTCCCTATGTAAGACCTCAAAACCATACACAAGGTCTCCCAACCTTGAGAAACTACTTGAGATTGTTATGAAATTAATGTTCTGTTCTCTGGTGCATCAGTATTACAGTGCTATCTGTAGAACCAGGGTTCCACTGACCTATGAAAGGACTGTTCAGGTGAAGGACGTCAAGAGAAAGGCATTAGTTTCATCTGTGCATTATGAAAGAATGTAAACAATTGGAAGCAAAGAAATGTATTACAGAATGTCTTAAATTGCAGTGTTCAGGGAAGTGGCCTTGAGAACAAATGGTAGAGTAGTCACTCATCAAGATGAGATGCTTCCACATTTGAAGGAGTTAAAAAAAATGAAATAAGCAATTTACTTACCAGAAAGTATAATCCAGTGCAGTCACTGCTGCTGCTTTCCAGTTTAAGGTTTGTTCCTTTCTAATGTGCAAACTACTAACTAGTAAGCTGAACCAAGAGGAGAGAGCTGAACACATTTAATGCCTCCTAGGACTACTAAAATCCTGTGATGGAGTTAATGTACAGGTTAAGGCAATATAGTTGATGTAATCTGTATTTCCAAAAGGAACTGCATAAAGTCCCCTTTCAAAGACTTAAGCTGAACATAGAGATGGTCCTTCTCTGGATAGAGAAGCTAGTTAGAGACATAAATTACTGATGAGAGATCTGTAGTGATACCTCTTGGGAATCTGTTGCTCAGAAGTTTTGTTTGGAAATCACTTGTCAGAAATCATTGGTAAATGGCTTTGCTGATAAGCGTTACCTGGGATAGTGAAGGCAAGGACTGATTGTGAAGGCTTAGCCCTCAGTATCACAGTCCTCCTCTAATATATCATACTTCCAATGATGTGAAGTGATATGTATGGGAAAATGGTCCATTCTTTACTCAGCCAACAATAGCCTCTGAATCTATTATTCTATAAGAAAAAGATATGGAAGTTTCTGATGATGGTTTTGTGGGAGTGCCAACTCGGTGCAAGTGATTGCTAAAGCGCAGTGGGAATCGCAAGACTTAGCCGCAACGGAGTGGAGTGCAAAACACATTCTCATTGTTGCTGTAAGTCCTACGCTCGGTATTGCAGGCACTTCCAATCTTTTCATCCCAGCCAGGGTGTAATAGACCTAAGGAGGGCTAACAAGGGTACTTGAATGTGGAGCAGTGTCTGGAAACTTGAGTCATTCCCATAGACATGCACACTTCTGTCTGCGAGAATGAGGCACACGGAAAGTCTCTAGAATCCCGAGTGCCACTGAGAAGATAGGAAACAGTTATTCAGTGACTGGATGGATTTATTAAACATGAGGACTATTCAAGAAGAAAATATCCTCTGTGAACCTGCAGTGCCTATAGTAGTGTGCTTCTGACTGTCAGGCAACTCTGTGACTTAAAATTGTCTTCTCATCATGAAAGTGTTTTGAAAGCGACACATGCATTGTTCCTGCCATATAAACCAAATCATGTCACAGATTTGACTACTGAAGAAAAATGTTCCAAAAGTAGAAGTTACCTAATGAAATAATGGTTTTCTGAAGTTTAGACCAGCTCTTTAGTCCTTCTTGTTAGCTTTTCAGAACAGATGCTTTGAAATGCTGAGGTGTCTTTATGTAGCTTGTGCTTTCTGAAATAGTGCAAATATTGAGATTACTTGAGAGAAAGAGGAAAGATCAAATAAAATTGAGCAATCTTTACCTTTATAGAGAATTTGCATACATATCTTTTGTATGGCATTATGTGAAAGGACTGGTGGGACTGCCCTGTCTATTATTAAAGCAGCATGGAGCTTTGAATCCTGAGTGGGATATTGCTGCCCATTGACTGGTCTCCTCATGAAAACAGTCTTTGTTGTTGTGTGGTTTTAAAACATAGTTTTTAGACTGGTTGCCAAATGACAATTTTGTGGGATGAGGGAGGAGAAAATAACTAAATCCCAGGGATTCTTTCTTCTGGGGAACTTTTGTGCTGGAGTTAATTGCAGGGCTAGGTGAGAGGTTGACTTCTTTTATTTACTTAAATTATGGTCAGCCATTCTCTCTGTGGTTTCTTTACCACTAGAAAGCAAGGAGTGAAGGCAAGCAGCATCTTGCTTTCTCTCCTTCGTTTCTTCTCTACCCGTTCCTTCATTGTCTTTTGCTCTTGCTACGTATTTTAATGCTGGTTTTGATGCTTCTTGTACCCTGCTGTAGACTAACAGACTTTGTAACCTAGGGAAAAAGAAGGAAATTGCATTTATGAATGCAGGAGGTGAATCATATCACAGAGGAGTGTGGCACAGATCAGAGCTGGCATAAGTGAGCAGCAAGTGAAAGATGACAAGAAAAGGCTTTTCTTTTGACAGCAGCAAATTCTTACATCAGACGAACCACATGTACAGTGTATCGCTGAACGTACTTGCTTGCTTTTAACTTCTTGCCAAACTGCCTGTTGTGGCAAAAGGTGCTAATTAAAATTAAAAAAAAAAAAGAAAAAGAACAAAAGGAATAAAGTGAATTAGTAATTGCCATTCACCACATACTATCAGCTGGCTCAAAAGCTTTAGTGTATATTGGCTTGCTGTTGATGGTTTTTCCTCCAGCTGTGGAAATGACCTTTCTTTAACCACAAAAAGGTCTGATTATGGAAGGATTTGTTTTGAAGTAGAAAATATTCATGGCATAAGCCTTAGTATCTGATAAGAATAATGATGCTGTCCAGAACAGCAATCTTGTTATGTTCTGTATTGGAGGATGGATAAAGTATGAATGCTTGTGTTAGATCCTAAGCAAATTCAGTTTCTGTTAGCCCCAAGCAGTACTGCAGGCTGGGAACAGAGTGGCTGGAGAGCAGCTAGGCAGAAGGGGACTTGGAGATTCTGGTAGATAGTAGCTGAACATGAGCCAGCAGTGTGGCCAGGAAAGCCAATGGCATCCTGACAATGTGGCCAACAGGACCAGGGAAGTCCTTATGCCCCTGTACTCAGCACTGGTCAGGCCACACCTTGAGTACTGTGTCCAGTTCTGGGCCCCTCAATTCGAGAGAGATGTTGAGGTGCTGAAACATGTCCAGAGAAGGGCAACAAAGCTGGTGAGAGGCTTGGGACACAAACCCTATGAGGAGAGGCTGAGGGAGCTGGGATTGGTTAGCCTGGAGAAGAGGAGGCTCAGGGGTGACCTCATTGCTGTCTACAACTACCTGAAGGGAGGTTGTAGCCAGGTGGGGGTTGGTCTCTTTTGCCAGGCAACCACCAGTAGAACAAGGGGACACAGTCTCAAGTTGTGCCAGGGGAAGTATAGGCTGGATGTTAGGAGGAAGTTCTTGCCAGAGAGAGTGATTGGCATTGGAATGGGCTGCCCAGGGAGGTGGTGGAGTCACCGTCCCTGGAGGTGTTCAAGAAAATGCTGTCTGAGGCACTTGGTGCCATGATCTAGTTGATAGGCTAGGTTGGACTGGCTGATCTTGGAGGTCTCTTCCAACCTGGTTGATTCTATGGTCTTCTTCTGTAATAATTCCTCTGCATTAACATTTTAGTGAGTTTCACAGGAGATCTTGTAAATTTACATCCAAGTCCATGAAATGTGCTTTTGTCACAAACTGTTCTTTGTAATCTATCCTTTTGTCAAGAGTTTTGTTTCTTTTTGTTGTAAAGCATGCCCAATCTAAACCTTACTTACTTCAGCATACACAGAAGTTAGCATTACTTGGTCATGCTGGAGCATTACTTCTCTTTCAGGATGTAATGACTTTCTGAGAAGGGAGGTTAATAGCAACAATAAAGAGCACAAACTGTCTTTTTTCTGCTTCTGAATATGCTGCATTCTACCTGCATGGTTTGTTGTACATCATATATGTATTTGTTGGAATGTCTTAGAGATCAGCATTTACTTTTATTATGCTACATTATTTGGAGTTTACATCTAAATATGATCTTGCTGTTGGTCCTTCTTTAAGTTAAATTTTAATCTGGAAAATACTGACAAATTTGAAGATAGTTATTGTCTAGCATTGAGATAATATATTTTTTGTTACCTTTCTGGGACAAAGAGAGACAAGAGAACAGTAGGGTAATTAAAATTAAAGATGAAGTTTCTGTCAACTTCTGCAATTTATTTAAATGTAATGGTAGGACTATGCAAACACTTCCTTAGGCTCACCAAAACTTAGTGGTATTGTACAGCCCATTGACTGAAACTTGGATTGGTGTAGCTATAGTCTGTGGCATGCCTTCATAAATTACTGGGAGCAGTTGCTCTGGATCATATGGAAGGTCTGTCTAGCTGTCTTTGACCCTTAACTCTAGCAGATCTTTAAAAAGTGAAGCAAGAGTAGGACAAGGATGTGGTGGTGCTTTCCTACCGACACATCTGCTTCGTCTCATCCAGATCTACTGTCTTAAAGTGCCATTAAAATTTGACTTTCTAGGTTTCTGCTGTACTGTTAACTTGTAGTTCTTGCACTGTTTAAATACAAAGTAAAAGGAACCTAAAGGTAAGGAGGATGTGATGCCTGACCTACCTTCCTCCCTCCTGCTCCCCTTCTCTCCTGCTCCCCTCCCCTCCTGCTCCCCTCCCCTCCTGCTCCCCTCCCCTCCTGCTCCCCTTCCCTCCTGCTCTCCTCCGCTCCTGCTCCCCTTCCCTCCTGCTCCCCTTCCCTCCTGCTCCCCTTCCCTCCTGCTCCCCTCCCCTCCTGCTCCCCTCCCCTCCTGCTCCCCTCCCCTCCTGCTCCCCTCCCCTCCTGCTCCCCTCCCCTCCTGCTCCCCTCCGCTCCTGCTCCCCTCCGCTCCTGCTCCCCTTCCCTCCTGCTCCCCTCCGCTCCTGCTCGCCTCCCCTCCTGCTCCCCTCCGCCCCTGCTCCCCTCCGCCCCTGCTCCCCTCCGCCCCTGCTCCCCTCCGCTCCTGCTCCCCTCCGCTCCTGCTCCCCTCCGCTCCTGCTCCCCTCCCCTCCTGCTCCCCTCCCCTCTGCTCCCCTCCTGCTCCCTCCCGCTCCCCTCTCTGAAACCAGTGAAGATGTGACTAGTGTTTCTGATATTAGTTAGATGCCAGTATCTTCTGGGAGCCTCTGCACATCAGCAGCCCCTATGAAAGTGAGAAAACGCCCTTGGAACTGTACCTGTTGGAGAAGACAGCAGCTCCTCAAGTTTTGTGCTGCTGTAGTATAGATGTGGGCCAGCACTGACTCACAAAGTGGTTGGTGATTTTGGCAGGGGATTATGCTGGCTGCTTCCTCTTCCCAACCGCTGTCTTGACTCATCTGTAAAGCTGTGTGCCAGTGCAGCTCTGCTGGTGGTTGTGTGATGCTCTGACAGAGCAGGGCTGCTGCATTGTTTGCAGGCTCTCCGTTCAGCAATAACTGATCCTAGATTTTACAAGTGTGCTTCCATGCATTTTTTCACTCGTATTTTTCTTTCGTATCTCATGTTTGAAGTTAGAGAAGAAGTTGATAGCACTTAAACTGTTTCCATACCTGTACAGCAGTGGAACTTCCCCTTTGGGAGCGAGCACTGTTACAGGTATGCAACACTGTAAAGCTCATAGTGATGCCAACATCTGCATGAGAGTGAGCTGTAGGTGCTGCTTCTACTGGCGATTGCAAATATATAGGCACACACTATGAACTCTGTTTATCTTCACCTGCAGATCAACTTGTACCAATTGTTCTTTATTCTCTTCCCCTCTTCCTGGAGAGTCTTTGGGCTTTGTCCAGGGGAGAAGAGTAGTTGTGAACTGCTCTTTATAGCTGAAATCCATGATAAAGGAGCTCAGACTCCCAGATTTCCTGACTCGGTTGCATTATTTGTGATCCTTTCTCATTCATTAACACGTAAGAGGCTTTCATGACAGAATCTGGAATTTTATCTGTTTTTTGGCAGATTTCTTTTCTGAAAGGAACAGGCTAGAACCTATCATGGGATAAACTTTAAGCTGCTTGTAAATACATTTAAATACCCTGGGCTTGAGTAAATCTGAACTTTTAAAAATAGTCACGCTTTGGTTGTGCAGGAGGCAGTTTATAATAGAGAAGATATTGTTAACCTATTTTCTGTAAGCTTAATACATGTTACAAGACTACCTTATTTTTCAATGCATTTTTAAGTTCAGTCAAACAAAGCAGTAATTTGAGCTGCTTCTGATTCATCCAACTTGTTTTAGCCAATATAACTGAAATTCTTTTGTTTGCTAGCAAAGCAAAACTCACAATTGGCCCTTGGACAATTAAATATTTTTTAGAACAATCTCTTTTTGGAGTTTATATATGTATTTAATGCTTAGAGCATCAGCCCAAGTAAAATAACTTTAAGGTTACCCTCAAGGACCTTTAAGTGAAGGCCATAATTCTGGTTTATACTGTTTTCATATTTTCAGAAAGTATGTTTTTTTGAGCTATGGTGAGTTTCTCCAGTTACCAGAATTGTGTTGTTGTAGCACTCACCTGCAGCATTTTGGCAAAGGTGAGTGTACTGCATCAAGCTGATGTAGGAAGAAAGTACTAGGTAGAAGATAAACTGTATACATCCTGAATATGGACAGAAAGAGTTGTGCTTATGCCTTCAGAGAATTCCAGTGCCCATCTGAGCATCCAGCAGACCGTTTGAATTCAGTCATGTGGCAGAAAGTGTGCCAAGCAAAAAACTGGGAATACTTTTCCACTTTCTGAACAGACTCATCTCTATCTGAAAAAGAATGCTTGGACTCTAGCACAAAGGGCAGGAATCTGTCTGGGGAAGGTGTTTTGGGTTTATATCCAGCAGTAAACCATTGACTCAGGGCAAGTTAATGTGCAAAATTTTACTGTTAGTTTTCAGCATTTTTTGTCAATGTAACTGTAAGATATTTCAATGTCTGAAACCCAGCAGGTTCTGTAAAAATGGAATTATGAGAAGGTGAAGTGGCTATCATTGCATCACTGTTGGGTTGGATTTTATTTTTAGAGAATGATTTTATAAGGTGTTGCTCTTTATTTAAGATTTACCTGAAGACACAGGGTCAGCAATCAGGCTTATTGTGTGTGCTAACTAGTTTTGTCAGAAGTTTTGACCTAAAATGTGTTTTCTGGGAATCTAGGTGCTTTTAGTGCTATTTTGTAGGCTTTGTACCAAGTTGTTAGTACCAGCTTTTAATGTAGAATGTATTTTCTGCTGATTTACATCATCTTTTCCTATTTAGCTGTTAGCCTCTAGCCTCACAGAATTGTAATATCTCCTCCTGCACAGGTATAGCCCTCCAGCTTTGCACATGTAAATGTATGCAGGAGTAAAAACTGAGTTTCATACATCAACTTGTTTTCCAAATTAATTTTTTTTTCAATCTTGGCCACTTGGACTGTGCCTATAAAACTGAGTAAACTTAATTTGGTGCATTTTCCACCTATGAAGGCTCTCTATGCTGGGTGTGCTTGTTGAGGCTTAACACCCGCAGGCAGCTCAGTCCCACACAGCTGCTGACAGAAGTGGGACAAGAGAGGCAACTGAAAGGGTTAGCAGTGAAAAGCTCATGGGTTGAGGTAAAAATTTAGTAAGTAAAGCAAAAGCTGCATACACAGTCAAGGCAGAAAAAATAGTTAGTTGGTTGCTTCCTGTCCCCAACTCTGTTCCTTGGTGCATCAGCCATTGCACCCAATTTAGCAGCATCTGTGGATTTGTTGAGGATGCCTTCCATTCTCTTGTCCATTTGTAAGTAAAGATGTTATGTTAGCTCTGATGTGTGCCCTCAGGGATGCACTAATGACTGTCAGCCTGTTGGATTTTTACCATTGATTACAACCAAGTCTGACAGTCCTATTGATTTGTCATCTGTTCAGTTAGTTTAGTTGTCCAAGCTCTCTAATTTGGCTATGAGTATGCTGTGATCATGTAGCAAAATTTGCTAAGGCCGAGGTAACATCCAGTGCTTTCCCATTGTCCATAGAATGAATGCTCTTACTGTTTAAGACAATCAAGCTGGTAAGGCACTGCTCATCCTTAGAAAATCCTTGCCAGATGTTTGCAGTCACTACTTTTTCTTCATGGGCCTGAAAATAGCTTCCCAGGAGGGTTCACTACATAACCTTTTCAAGAACTGAGGTTAGACTGTTTGGCTTATAATATCATTGAACCTTTTTGCCCTTCCCAAAGAGAGTCTTGATATTTGCCCTTTTCTAATTGTCAGGAATCTGCCATGATCCCCCTGACCTTTTGCAGATGATGAAGTGGCTTTGTAATGACATTTGCCAGCTCTCTTAAGAACCCTTGAATGCACTGCATCTGTTCACATGGTCTTGTGTGTGTGTGTCCCCAGTCTGTTGAAGTCATCCCTAATGTGTTATCCTTCTGCTGTATTTTACTGAGAATGTGCCAGTAACCTTGGGAATGTGGCGGCTGTGCCTATGGACTGTGGTGTGAAAGCCAGCAACAAGAAATCACTGAGAATCTTTTTTGTGTCCATTGTCACTTGGTTTACCACCACATCTGTTTTCTGGGTTGGTAGTTGAAAGATGCAAAATTAAAAAAAAAAACAACAAAAAAAACCAGCCCTGGTACAAAGATTTTCCTCTGGCAAGACCATTTGGTGCCATGAATGGGATGTTGGAAGAGGAAATGTGGGTAATTCTGTTCTTCCCAAGTTGGCATTTGAATGGATGCCAGTCTGCCCTTAAAGCACTTTCTAGAAAATGGCATGCTGTTTTGGTGTCTTAAATGTTTGTAGCATTGGCATTTAGTATAAAGGTGTGCAGTCTTTCAGCTTCTGAAGAACTGAATTGCTGTTTCTTCAGGTAGACCTAACTGGATGTTATGTGTGTCTCGGGTGATTTGTCGTGTATTTGAAATTTTGATTGAAAAACAAAGCCAAAAAACACTGCTGTGATTCAGGGGAGGAGATGGGGATGATGTCATAATGTGAGAATGCTAGATCTCCTAAATGGTCTAACTTTTAGCTATGTGTTTTGCTGTGTTCTTCCATCTCAAATCTACATGTGGAGTATGTCTGTATATTTGTTATGTTTTGCTGCAATTTAAGTGGAGGGACCAAAAAAAAAATTGTGGCATCCCACTTACTTAACTCCATGTATAAATCTTTTCTGTTGAATGCTGTTCTGATATAAGTAAACTATAATAAGCCATCAGATTAGTTATTTCCTTGCTAGACATTTTGGTAGGTACTAAGGGTTTAGTATCTTTTGCTTTACCTGTCTCCTTTGCGTGTATGAAAGTTTGCTGTGTTTTGCTGCTAGTAGTTATGATGTGCTACCGTTTGTAGAGTTGAGGGGTTGAGATGCTAGGTGTTCATCTTGGTAAGTTGTTCAAAGCTAACATGCTCTACAGCACAAGTTTCTGTTTGACTAGTGAAGTTAAAATGTTGTGTTTAATGCGTTCACATAACTTTTAGTAGCATTGAGGCTGAATCACTCCAGCAACAGTATGCCAGTTGTGCTTAGTCAGGAAGTGTTACTTTTACTACTGTTGATGTTAATGGAATTCTCAAGGGTGGGATTGAAAAAATCCAACCACCTGTCTTATTGCTAGGCTTCTCTTTCAATTATCAGGATTTTTGTATTCTCTAGAGAATAAGAACCATAAACAATTAAGAGATTCCTTAGAATTTTTCTGTAGAAGAGATGCTGCATTTATAATTCCCTGTGGTAACTGAAAGTCTGTAGAGCCTATTTCCCTCAGATGTTTAACTGCATTCAAGTTGTATATTTGCTTGCTTATACAGACAAAAATAGTCTTAAATTGTGACCAGTTCATTCTGAATTAGAGTTTGTTTTTGTTTTTGTTTTTGTTTTTTTGTTTGTTTTTTTTTAATCTGTTATGTAATTTTAGGTCTGTTACTATGGATTTCAAGGTTTCAGTACTTTATTCTGCTGTCTTACAGAATCATGGAATTGTCAGGGTTGGAAGGCACCTCAAGGATTATCTAGTTCCAACTCCCCTGCCATGGGCAGGGGCACTTTCCACTATATCAGGTTACCCAGAGCCATATTCCACTTGGCCTTAAAAACACCCAGGGATGGGGCTTCCCCCACCTTCCTGGGCAACCTCTTCCGGTGTCTCACCACCCTTATGGTGAAGAACTTAGTCCTGACGTCTGATCTAAATCTACTCTTCTCTAGCTTGGATGCATTCCCCCTAGTCCTATCACTACCCTACATATTAAAAAGTCCCTCACCAGCTTTCTTGTAGGCCCCCTTCAGATATTGGAAGGCCAGTCAGTTGAATTTTAAGCTGATGTAGTGATCTGAGTAAAGGATATACTACATAGTATCTTGTCAATGCATTTGTGCCAGATGTGATGCATGAGATGAAATAACACTGGAGCTGATTTATTTTTTCTTAAACTGCCTTTTATATAATAAGCCTTTTTTTTTCCTCCATGTGTAAGATATTTTCTCCTGCTTCTTAAACGTATTTATGCCTAAAATATGTTTCTAAATAAAAGGTAGAAATAAAAGACATTCGAATACTAAAGCTTTGCAACGTGCTCATGTTCTCTGCTTGTACGCAGCAACTGGGCAGAGCAAATGTGTGAGTGGTTAATTGCCCACAGTCCTGTGTTGCTGTAAGGGCAGAGCAAGGTAAACATGGAATATCTGTATTTCAGGTCTTTAACTGCCTTTTAAAGCAAGAAAACTAGTTTTCAGAGACTTCTTATCTCATCTGCTACTTGATTTGCCATTGGAATGGGCTGCCCAGGGAGGTGATGGAGGCACTGTCCCTGGAGGTTTTCAAGAAAAGCCTGGATGAGGCACTTAGTGCCATGGTCTAGTTCATTGGATAGGGCTGGGTGCTAGGTTGGACTGGATGATCTTGGAGGTCTCTTCCAACCTGGTTGATTCTATGATGATTCTGTGATGATGATGATTAAATAGTATGTTCTTGAAGCACCTTGTCAAATGTCAGCATCACAGCACTGATTGTAAGAGAGCACACACAAGTGATAGTGTGTTCTTACAGTTTTGTTCAAGCAAACAGCCGAAGTTATGTTTTGCCCCTTTTTAATTATTTTTTAAAATCTCCAGTGAAAGTCTACCATCTGGTATGGGGAATTGTGGTGCAGACTTAATTTGGCATCTTTTTGACCTATTAAAAATAGTAGTGTAATCCTACATGTAAAGCAGAGTTCATCATAGAAAAAATGCTTGTAATAATACCTCTTGTGTGGTGGCACTACTTAGACTGAAGGTCTCCTTCCCGTGCCTTGAAGTCTAAACAGTTAAGTGGTGAGAGTAACTTTTAGTGTGACCCTGTTTTGCTCCATATTCTGTCAGTGGCAATGCTTGTAACTGTAGCAGTTGTGTGCTAGCCTGTCTCTTGAAATGGGCATCTTTCCAAACACCTCAAAAAATAAGTAAATGAGCGCATGAGGCACTGACAGTGACCTGTAGTCCAATCCATTCTGCCTCATCTTTGTATCTAGTAACTGCTGTGAGCCATTGCCAGCTAAGGCAGATAGAGGGTAAAATGATTCTTTGCTGACAAAGTGTCTCTATCTTTTGATATCAGCAGCATAGGAGATCTCTGTGCCTGGAAGACAAATTTGGGTTATATTCAATAGATGCTGAGTGGTCCATAACTCTCCTATCCACCATAAATTGGCGTGAACAGATTTCAAATCAAATTATACTTCTCATCCCTTCAGTACAGTGTTATTATGAGTTGCACAGTTTAATTATGTGCTTAATACCATAATGGTTTCTTGCTTTCAGGCTTTATGCAACTTGTTTTGCTCTTGGGTGAGAAATATGAAATTGGTCTGTGCTGACATCTTGTTTTGGCTGTGTGTTTGTGCTCAGCATAGGCTCATTGTCTTCCAGACTGGGAATTTTTAGGATTTTATTATGTAGAAGCTTTTTAACGCCTACTGTTGTTATTCTTCCTACCTCTCTTTTCGTGTTTGTCAAATCTTGTATCTTTTCCTCCCTTTTATCTTACTGAATCCATGTAATTGCCCTCTTATTGAAATCTGCTCTCGCCCACTTGCTGTTTTGTTCTTCCTTCTCATTAAGTGTGTTCAGAATTTGTCCATTAGTCTCCCACTACTTCTTTTTCCTGTTTTGAAAGATTGTTGCTGACAGTGGGTAGTCTTTAAACCCCATGAAGAATCTCTTGGACAGGACATTATGATTTGAAGGATTAAGTGGTTAGTGATGAATAGGGGAAAGTGTGTTTCAGGTAGCAATGCCGCAATTCAACACCTTGCAAATATTTAGTGAAAGCAGGAGGAAACAAGTGCATATGTTTTAAATGCTTGACTACAGTTTGTTTTATTTGCCTGTAGGGTGTTTGAGCTGTGTGTTTTGGGGTTTTTTTTTTTTAGTTAAAAAAATGAAATCCAATGAAAGCTGGATTCATGAAAAATCAATAAGGATTCTTATTAATTCATAACCTGAATATTTGGGGCCATACAAGTGCTCCTAACATTGAAGGCAATACTGTTAAGTGCTCCATCCCCTAGGAGTGGATTCTGTGGATGCCAGCCCACAAAAAGGACAGCCAAGCACTCAATCTGTTCAAAGTCTGAGCTCTTTGAGGATGGACAAGAGTTCAGTGTCCCTTACTACAGTGTATCTCTTCTTCATATTGCTTTTGGAGTTTCTAATAGGCATTCATTTTAAGTAAAGTGAGGTGCACACTGGCTAAAGAGGTGGTGGTGGTGGTGTTTTGAAGCGTTACACACATTTAACAGCTGGACAAACAATTCTATGAATTCTCCAGATTACACAGATTCCTTGGTATTTTTTTTTTCTTAATTAATCTTGGTAGCTTTATTAGTTTGGAAACAAAATTTTAGGGCACTTATTTTTGTGAAAAACGTGTTAGGGCACTTTTTTGGGTTGAAAGATAAGCTGTTACTAGGATGCTACTTCTGGGCTACTCAATCTGTTAAAATACAGGGGAGACTGTGTCCCAGAGTAATACATTTGTGGAAGATGTAGCCCTAGCAGGAGTTACCCTGAATGTCAATTTTCTTTTCTCCTTAATAAGAGAAACTTCCTTGCTGCAAGAGCAATGGAGCACTGAAACTGCCCAGAGAGATTATGGAGTCTCGTTCTTTTGAGACTTTCAGTACTTGTCTGGGTACGCTCCTGTGTGGCCTGCCCTGAATGATTCTGCATTGGCAGGGGCATTGGACTAGATTATGCCCAGAGGTCACTCTCAACCCCTACTATTCTATGATTCTATGAAATTCTGATCACTGTTTTTAAAAATCCCTATTTATTTACTGAGAGGAAATGTACTTTTCAGCTTTATCATGGTGGTGTGGTTAGCTTATGATTTAGCTGGATACCCAGACATGAAGCTAGTAAAAAAATCCAAAGAAAATAAGATGTAGGAATTGTACTAATTATATTAATTATGTAATTATGATACCCAGTTATTTACATGAATTGCATTAATTAAACTGTCTTCTGAATGATGGTGATGAGTTCACTTTGAATTCATGGTGCAATTAAAACAATTTCCTTTCTTCTTTCACAGGAAAGATGATAAAGATTACGCTTTAAAGCAAATAGAAGGTACTGGAATTTCTATGTCTGCGTGCAGAGAAATAGCAGTAAGTAACAATAGTTCTTTCTACTAGCAAGCAGCCTTGTTAAGAGTATTAATTTGAATGCATAATGGTTTTTGTTTGCTGCATTACGATGTTCTACTATGGTTGCTACATTTTTATCATAGAAGTATAAAATAAACACGGAAGACTCTGTACCTGTTAGCTTTGCTGTCTAAAAATGAATTGGTTTAAGTGACAATTTACTGCATACCTTAGGGCAGATTAACTTCTAAATGCAGTAGTTTAAAAACATGATTACAGTCAGTGGCTTACACTACATGCTTGATCTGACTTTTGCATTAGTGCTTCAGTTGTTTTCCTAATGAGATTAGTTCTTATTGGCTCATAATGATTAAAGCATTCTATTTTCTCTTTAAGGGAAGACTTCTAACTAAACTGCCGTGTTGTTGCCTTGGAGGCTGTAGTACATCCCTGAATATTAGTCAAACATTTTCTTAGGCTATTCAGGTTTATATTTCTGTGCTGCATGTTGTTAAACTGGTGAATAATGTGGTGTAGTTATGGTTTGGAAGAAGCTTGCAAGGAAAAATTGGTGGTTTGAGGTTTAACTGTTGTATATTCTACTACAGTGCTGCTGGCATTTATTGTACTTTGTAATGTTGCAGCTGAAAACTCTTACTAAAAGGAAATGCCTGTAACAAGTGGCTGAGGGAAAGTGAATATTTTCAATCCACATTCCTCAAGAGTCTAAAGCTACATCTACAGTAATTTCGTTTTTATTGATTGAACTGAGTTGTAGGCTTTCCTAATTTCTCAACTTCCAGTTATATTTGTGATTTTAAAATTGTGATTTCTTGAACTGAATGAAGTGGGAAAAAAAGCCCATTATAAGCTTAGCCTCCCTGTCATCACAGACATCCACTTGGCAGAAGGGGCTTGGCTGGTATTAGGGAGGTGTCTTTGTTCTGGTTCCTGTTCTGGTTATGACCCTAACTCAGGAGTGATGTGGCTGCATTGCATGACTCGAAGAGCGGTGTGCGCAATCCCAAACAGTAGTAGCAGGGAAGCAAGAAGGGGAGCTTTCTCCTTGCTCTGAGCTATTGCTGTATACACCCTTTGAAGAAAATAGCAATACAATGCAGAACCCATGTGGGACAGAATTAGTGGGAAAAGGAAGGAAACACACTGAAGGTGTGAGAGATGCCAAGAAAGCAGACATCAAGAGCAAGGAGAGAAGTGTAGCCCAGAGGCAGGCGTACAGAGATGGATGTAGTAATGTAGCCCAGAGGCAGGTGTATGGAGATGGACGTAGTAAACTGAAGCAGTGTATCTTGAGCCATTGCTGACTTGGTTTCCAGTTGTGCTTCCAGACTTGCAACTGCTGATGCTGTGGTTGACTTTACCTGCAGCTGAATTCACTGTGGTTTTGAATCTCTTTACTGTTCTTTTGTCGCTGCCTTTTGAAGTTAACAGGAGATTTTTTTTCCCCTGAAATGTGGTATTCATCTTAATTTCATTACATAGAATTCTCCAACTGTCCTATAAATTAGTAAAAGGGAAAAAATGGAACCTTACTATGGAGATAGGTCAAATTGAGGATAATAGCCATGCTGTTTGTATTGGTTATGTATGTATAATGCATATATTAAAACATCACTGAGCTAATCAGCAGTGTTGAACCCTAAAATGTCATCTGTACATCCGTTGAAAATTGTTTGTTGTCATAATTAAAATAAGGCTCAATGCTGGAGTTTGGTATGATCTATTCTGGACTACTTTAATGCATTTTTACGAGCATTGTGGTGTTAAGAACTACTAAGATGACTTGGTTTTTGTTACAAGGTATATACATACATATTTTACTATGTGACTCTGGAAAGAGTCTCAGTGAAACTAACCCCTCCCCTTCTCTGCTAACTCTAGTTTCAGAATGTTCAATGACTTTATAAACACCCATAGCTGCACTCCTAAACTTCTGTTTGTTGCAGACACCTGATTGGAAGAAGAGCATCAACTCTTCAGAAAAAAAACTAAATTATTGTAATGTATCAATATATCAATTGCAGGGAAAGGCTTGAAACTAGGTCAGAGACCTCAGTCGAAACAGTGACTCAGTTACGGGAGAGTTCAACCCTTATATATATATATATATATATATGAAAGACTTCCTTGATTTTCCTGTACTTCCTGCAATGTGAGAACTTAGACCTCATGTTCAAAAATCTACCTAACTTCCTACTCTGATCAAATAAGAATGCTTTTTCCCCCAATTATTTTAATGTAAACTGTTTAACTAGTAGTATTTAGCAATTATTGTGCATAGTATTGTTTTTTAATATCAAGATAATTGTAGTGTTACATTGTTACTTACTTCCTCCACTGATCCACCTTGGTAGGCAATTGTGAGTTTTCCCCCTTCCAGAACTTTAAGGTTTGGCTGCTCATCCCTTGTTCTCTGCTGATGTCTGTACTACATGGGATTCTGGGATTCTTTTTGTGGTCTGAGCTTCCACTTCTGAGTATTTAAGTAGGCACTTAAAAAAACTACACAATCATCATACTGAGAGATAAAAGTGTATTAGAAGAGAGAGCAGAAAGATGGAGTGGTGAGAAGATTTGTGTGTAAAAGGGAGGAAAAAAAAGAGTAGAAGCACAGACACTCGATTCTTTGTCCTCTGATTTAATCACAAGGAAGAAAGTCGTTAAAGCCCATCCATCTGGAGTAGTGCGGCAAACACTGGTTTACAGTCCTCAAACCAGGATAATTCTTCAAGGCTGTAAGAAGCTGGAGTGGTTGTCCAGATCTAAAATAGTGTCTTCTTTTTTCTTTTTTGGTTGGGCAGTTTCCTATATAGGAAGCTTAGGGTTTTAAGTAGTTGTGTAACTTTCTGAGACTTTTCTTGCTGATGTCGTGTTTTTCGTTCAGCTTTAGCAGATTTGCAAGTGCTTCAGTGCCTGCCTATGCATCTTTTGGCTAGTGAGAAGTTGCTTGGTTGTTTTGGTTTGGTGTTTTGTATGTGGCATTTTTTGTTTATTTCAGTTACCAGCTTGTTGATTTTGGTTTTGTGGGTTGGGGTTTTTTTCGGTGTTGTTTTGGTGTTTTGTTTACTTTTTGCTTCTATGTAGCTTTGGTTCTTTGGTGCCTGATTTGGTTTACAGAATGATCCCTGGAAACCTTGTTTGAATGTTAAATTATCGCATAGTGGTTTTGAATGAGTCTATGACTCAATCATGGAAATGCTGAATGGGACAAAATGGAGCTGGGATGAATATAGCTGTACTCAGGTTGTATCCTGTCTGCATGGTGCCCTTTAAATACCATAGTCAGATTGTACAAGTTAGAATAGCCTTGAGTCTGTTGGAGTTGGAAGAGAAAACTACAGAACAAGAAGCAAATGTTTTCTCTGATCATTCCCACTTTTTAGGTTTGCTTTGGAGACATTTGAGCATCCCCAGACATTTGTCATTTCATAAGAAGTGCAGGTTGTCATCACAAAGGTGATGTCCTGTTTGGATCTAATGATAGCATGTCTGTAGGATGAGGAAGTTCATCTTCATTAAAGAGAGAATGAACAGTTTGTTTTCTGTGATGTGAACAAGCTGAGTAGAATCATCCTTTGGTTGCATTGTTGCCTGAGGCATGGGAAGTGTTAGGAACCTTGCAAGGGTGACTTGGATCTAATACTCACATGTCTGTTAACAGAAGAGAATACTGATTTCATTTTCCTGGGCAGGAGATTCAGGGATCAGCACAGTTCTTCCATCAGGAACTTGGCTGGGTTTGCAGGGAGCAGGCATGATGATGCTCAAGCAGTGTGAGAGTAAGCACAAAGCTAGCTGATGGATGACTGCTGCTCATACCTAAAAAAGAAGGCCTCCGTAGCAGTCCTGGTCACCTCTGCAACTAGTCCATCACCCAGGCTTTCAGCTTCTGGGCTGACAGTTGACTGAGGGGGAAAAAAAGAGTTAGAAGCAGGCCTGTGCCCAAAGGAGCTGCCATTGACTATAGTGGTCTTGGCTGAGCTGACCTTGGTGAGGCAAGCTGCTGTAAAAGTGAATTGGTCCTCTGCATACCTTGGGGCTTTCATGTCTTGGGTGACAAGAACACCCAATGGAATTGAAGGGCTTAAGGGCTCTTTCAGAACTGTTACGAGAGTGAACAAGGACTCTGATTCAGAATGCAGCAGCTGGAGGGACCCTGGGGGGCAGAAGCTGAAATGGGATGACTCCAGTATTTTTCCTCTTGAACTTCTTCCCCTGGTAAGGAACAAATGACTGTTCCAGTGAGCAAGCCAGAAAAGATCCTGTACCGACTATGCAGTAAGGAACAATATTTGGGTGTAGGTTACTCAGGTTCTGGTGACTATCATCATGTGCCTTCCACACTCACAGGGAAAGCATTTTCCCCCATAACCAAACACAGAATTCACACACGAGTTGTGGAGTCTTCCTCTAGAGATATTCAAAACCTGCCTGGTCATGTTCTTATGTGTTATCATATAGATGATCCTGCTCTGCAGGGGCGTTGGACTAGGTGATCTTTCTAGGTCTCTTCCAGCCCTTGACATTCTGTGATTTAGATGACTGCTATGCTAATATCAGAAGTAATGGTTTCTTAGCAATCTTTTCATGTAGTGAAATGTGACAAGGTATTGGAGAAGACAGAGGTTTGATTTGACATCTTTGGCAAGTCTAATGACTTTCAAATGCTTTAATAGTAGTATGATATATACAACATAGTTGTGACTGATAAGTGCTTCATCAAGCTGTGTACCTGTTTTAGTTCTGTCAAAGTGGGACAAAGCTATTGATTGAATGTTAGCAATTGGAATCTTTAAGAATCATAATGTTTTCTGTGAACAACAGAATTTGATTAAGCCTGACATCCTGTGTCTGTCTCATCTGGATTCTTTGTTAACCTCCTTACTTTCAGAGAGCCCTTAATAACACGTCTTCTAACATACTAAATGTGTTTGGACATATACAGTGCTACTGATAATTGACCTATGTTTTTCTTTTCCCTTGACATTTTGTGGTGTCAGGCTTTTCTCCTCCTGCCCTGTCCCTCCCTGCCCCCCTCCAACATTTAGAACTTCAGCAGTAAAAAGAAGAGAACAAAATAAGGCATCAGTTTGATGCAGTTGTATGTCTGAAGAACTGGAACTTGAAAAATATATCAGCTTCAGAATAAATTTATAGGGTGAGCAGCATTGTAACTTTAATGTTGCCTTTGTAAGCTTTCATTTGAACACTTTTGAAAGGAAAACAGTAGGCATTTTGTTCTTTTTCAGCACTGTCAAGTCAGATGACTTAGAGTATGAAAATGTAAAGTCGTATTTCCACTGAAACAAACAGACTTTGGATCTGTGCTATAGCAGCTGAGCATCTTGGGATTTAAGAACTGTAATGAAAAATTGATTTTAGTTTAAATAATTTGAAGTACCTGAGTAGAGCTCCTGTGTATAATAGGAAGTGAAGAATAGTAGTTGAAACAATTGAAATAAAATTAAGAGCATAGAATTGGGTGCCACCTCTCAAGTTGTCATGGTGTGCTCTTGCAGACAAGTCAAATGTGCCTTCAAAAATTTACCTGGTTAAACTTACAAGGAAAAGAAAAATCTCTGAAAGCAGTTCCTGATTCTCATTCTAGTAATGATTCCATAACTGTTATTCATCCTTTAAAGCCAGAATGAACCATGGCTACTTCATACCCATTAGTACTTAGTGTTGTCCATCCATTGGAATAGCTCTTCTCTCCTGCATTCATTCTAGAGAGAGATGCTGTTTCTTGCACTGGCTTTGTTTTGGCAGGCTATGAGGATTTTGGCTTGGTATGTTGGTTTCCCATTGTGCAGTAGGCTCTCCCTTCCCCTAGGTGTAGGTTTGAGCTTTCTTTGCCCTGCTGCAGTTGGAATATAATCTTCCCCAAGTTGTCCAGAATTGTGCATAGTATTTGAGGTTATGTCTCACTACTTTAGCGGTAGTCCCACTGGCATCTTACCTGTTACAGGATGCCTCAATCTTTTTTAGTCATCTTCTAGTCTGGAAATCACTTTTCTTTTAATATCAATTGCAATCTGCTTTTTGTCAAGTCCCTATGTGCTTGTCTTCCATCTTAAAGCCTTAGTGCAACTATTAATATGTGATGTGTGTTTTGCTGGATCAGTTGGTGGAACTGATGCATGAAATGATGATTACATTTTGAATTTATGCCATGAAACTAGCAAGATGACACAATAGTGATTTTTTGCCTAAGTGAATGCTTTGCTTGATGTTGCCAATGGCTTTGTGCCTAGCCAGCCTACTGACCTAAGCTTTGGGGGAAATGTGTTGTGTAGCACTGAGGGGAAGGCAGTGAGAGCATGGAGCTGCCTTTCCTAAAATATCTGATGCCCTGAGACAGGACATCCAAGAAATTTTCTGGGCTTTCTCACCTGGCCAGTTGCTCTAATGAGTCCATGCTTGATGACATAAGTAAACGTGGTAGTATTGCAACATTAAGCAGACTGCATTCCCTGTGGCCTGCATGCAGTAGCAAGCATCAAAAGCATGGGTGGAATGACATTTGCAGTAAAGCTTGAAAACCTCCCTTTGTTGGCATGCAGCATGTTGGCTCGTGAGAAGCGTCTGTAGTGGTGAGGAGCTGTGCAGGTGATGTGGGAATATCTGCAGAGAAAGGAGATCATGTTCATAAAGACTTGTGCTGAGTTCAGCTGATATTTGATGTGAAGGGTGATTATTGTTAGTGTCCCTGTGCAAGAACAGATTTGCTGTAGTCACGTGGCAGTTTGCCAGGCTGCCTTCGTGCTGCTGTTGATGATTTAATAACATCCATCTTGCCTTACCCCGCTTTGTCCTTGCTCATGAAGCAATTTAAACTTTTATGCATTGCTTGGACACTTTCGTTTACTGTCTCTCAGATGTCCCATGGTTGTGGAATGAATATTTCTGCATTTGGAGAAACCTTAATGCAAGCCCAGGACTTGTACCTAGAGATCCTGTTTGCCTTAATAGTTATAAAAGCAAGGGCAAGACCAGCCAGGAACAATGCAGAGTTGTAACACTGAGGTCAGAACAGATGTATCAGTATCTTCATAATTGGATGGGGTTTATTTCTTTAAAGTTGAGTTGGGCCTTCTTTATAAGGAGCACCAAGACTGGTTGGAGGTTTTCTGGTTGTGGAATTGATTTTTAACCATCATAGAATCATAGAATCAAACAGGTTGGAAGAGACCTCCAAGATCATCCAGGCCAACCTAGCACCCAGCCCTATCCAGTCAACTAGACCATGGCACTAAGTGCCTCATCCAGTCTTTTCTTGAAGACCTCCAGGGACGGTGCCTCCACCACCTCCCTGGGCAGCCCATCCCAATGCCAATCACTCTCTCTGGCAAGAACTTCCTCCTAACATCCAGCCTATACTTTCCCCGGCACAGCTTGAGACTGTGTCCCCTTGTTCTGTTGCTGGTTGCCTGGGAGAAGAGGCCAACCCCCACCTGGCTACATGTGATGTGCAAATGAAAAGGAAGCTGTTTGGTGAGAGGCAAATGCATATGTGTTTGTGTAATTGCTCCTTGTCTTCTGTAGAACAGAAATAAGATAGAAGCAATTTTAGATATCAGAATCACTAGGACAAAAGACCCTTATCAGCAGCAGGTGTTGTACTGTAAGTCAAACTGTTTCTTGCAGTCTTCTTTGTCTTCAGTGAACTCCTGTCAGCTGCTGGATATGGGTGAAGTTTTCTGGTAGAAAAGGTATGTGGTGTGTGGGCTAGAGAGGCCTGGTTTGTGGAGAGTGAGGTTGCTGCAAATGCTGTTTAAAACCCTTGCAATGTGTTATCTGCATGAGCTTTCTGCCCCTCAGACAGCGTTTGCATTTGTTGCACTGCATTGTGAGTGTTCTGGGGCACTTCAGCATTTCCAAGACAGTGATTCAGGGATCACCTGTCACCACTGCAGTGATCACTTCTTTATTCTGGTGGTTTTGCTCATGTGTATTAGCCGTCCTGTTTGCTGGGGTGCTTGTAGCTCTCTGGCTTTGACCACATCCACCAGGCTTTTTAACCAAACAAACTTGCTTGACTGGCCAAATTCTGTACATGGTCACCACAGTCTGTCCTATATATCTACTGAAACAGGTTATAGGAGAGATGTAGGTCAGGAGAATACCTTGCACAACTGTCCCTGGTAGTTCATCTCTTTGACCTGCTTGTGAACCTCAAACATGCAGAACCAGCAATTAGAATTCTGACTGAAATTTGGAGACACATGATGTCATAGCTGGAACTTGGATGGAAGGGTATGGTGTCAGGACTGGTTTCTGAACAGATTGAAGGTCTGCACCAGAGTCAGAGGGGTCTGTGAGTACCTGAATACATTTCCATGTATGTGAACTTTAAATCTGATTTGCCAGAGTGGAGAAACAGGATCCAGGTCAGTTGTTTTGTTCCATGTTTTGCATGGGTACTGTTGGTGCTTGTGTGGGTACCTGCACAGAAGATGCTTTTCTTGTTGCTCTGATACCCATGTGGCTGGTCGTGGCTGTATTGCTTGTAGGAAATGCATGCTCAGTTCCTTGTACCTTGCTACTGTCTGGATTTGAAAACAGACAAGAGGAGCAGCCTGTCCTCTAGCAGACCAAGAGGAATGCTGTGAATCTGTCTGCAGGATTACGGGATCACAGGGTATTAGAGGTTGGAAGGGACCCAAGAAGATCATCGAGTCCAACCCCCCTGCCAGAGCAGGACAATACTATATAACACAGATCACAGAGGAATGCATTCAGACAGGCCTTGAAAGTCTCCAGAGAAGGAGACTCCACAGCCTCTCTGGGGAGCCTGTTCCAGTGCTCTGTGACCCTTACAGTAAAGAAGTTTCCCCTTGTGTTGAGGTGGAACCTCTTATGCTGCACCTTACACCCATTGCTCCTTGTCCTATCACAGGGAGCAAGTGAGCAGGGCCTGTTCCTCCTTTCCTGACAACCCTCAGATGTTTATAATCATTTATTAAATCCCCTCTCAGTCTTCTCCAGACTAAAAAGCCCTAGGTCACTCAGCCTCTCCTCATGAGGCATGCCCTCCAGTCCCCTAATCATCCTTGTCGCTCTCCACTAGACCCTTCTCAGCAGATCCCTCTCCCTCTTAAACTGGGGAGCCCAAAACTGAACACAGCATTCAAGATGAGGTCTCACCAGGGCAGAGGAGAAGGAGAATCTCCCTTGATCTGCTGGACATACTCTCTTAATACACCTCAAGATCCCATTGGCCTTCTTGGCCACAAGGGCACGTTGCTGTGCCATGGTTAACTTCTTATCCACCAGGTCCCTCTCCACATGGCTGCTCTGCAGCAGATCACCTCCTAGCTTTTACTGGTGCAGTTTATTATTCCTTCCCAAGTGCAGGACTCTGCAGTTGTCCTTGTTGAACCTCATTCAGTTCCTCTGTGCCCAGCTCTCCAGTCTGTCCAGGTCTCGTTGGATGGCCACACGCTGTACAAAAAAGAGAACTAGTCTGCTGTGTTACTGGGAGGTTTTAATTTTTGTGTCATGTTCTGGACCAGCTTTGGTGTTGCATTCTCAGGGAACTGCATTTGCTGTGAAGAGGTTGGCGATAGATGCTACCCAGGTAATAAGGAGTAGGATTGAGTTGAAAAGGGACAGGAGGTGATGAATGGGAAAATTACTATTTTCTATAGCTCTGACTAATATCTGCCTCTTCTGTTGGAAAATAGTGTGTGTCTGGTACATGTGTCAGCAGGCTACATGAAGTCTGGTAAAGTTTTAATATGGGCACCTAGCTGCTGAACTGTTGTGTACTCTTCTGGGGACAGTCAATTCAGCAAAATGTTAGTGTAATTTTAATCTATGAATTGACACTGATTTAACCGAAAGTCCTTTGCTGTAGGGAGTGGCACAATGTGTGCTTAAACCCTCTATACTTCATTTGCTATTAAGAGCTTGACTCTGTCTCAATTTGAAGGTTGGGAAGGAGATGCAGTTCTTTTTTGAATATTCTCGTGAGTGAAATTAAGACACAAACGAGGTCATATACCAAGATGATACTATTAAAGAGAGAGTGGTTCAAACAAATCAGAGAAAGAAAGAAAAGGGAGAGTGAGTGAGAGAGAGAATGTTTTTTCTTGTTTCCTCTATTATGTAGCAGAGAAATTATATTTTACTGAAAACAATTTTAATTTCAGTACTAATGTTAACTTTTTGTTCTGTAATCAAATAGTTCATATCTCCCTTGGCTTAAAAAAATACCATAAAACAGCAATGAAAAGAACCCTCAACCAACCAAAAACCCACCCAAACACAACAACAACAACCCAGAAACAAAAAAAAAAACCCAACATCACTCTTCCTGCCCCCCCCCCCTAAATCAAACAACCCAAAAACTCCCAAAACAACACCAAACTGACCCTAACTTTTAATGAAAAATGTCACAATTTCTGGCATACTTGAGTGGGCGAGAGTTTGTCTTGAGTAGCCAGAATTACAGTAGTAGTTTGGTACTGCTATTTGGGTAGCCAAAATTACAATAGTTTTCTTGGCTAAAGTTTTTAATTCTTGGTAATTGTGTGAGTGCAGTATGATTGTACAAGGACCAGTACAGCTCAAACAGACTGGTGGTGCCTGTGTTCACTTCTTGTGTTGTATCTCAGCTATGTTTCCATATTGCTGAAGGTTGAAGCTGGAGTTGCTAAAGCAGCTGAGCTGGCCTAATAGCTCACTGCTGTTGAAAGAAGATTTTGCTCCTAGCTGTGTTCCTTTTGCTAGTGCTTGCTCTGCTGCTAGTGCTGTGGATCATTTCAGTGCAGAAGCTCACAAGTGAATTACTTCCTTTGTGTATCTGGGTTAGTTTTCTCTTGAAATGAGTGTTATTTCATAGATGGCTTCGAAGAGTGCAGTAACTAGTGTAGTATTTGTTGTGGGAGGGGGTTGGATCTTATTCTGTAGGTAGGTAGTGACCTTGTAGATCAGGTGATTTGATCTTACAATGCCTGACTGCTTTGACAAGCTCTAAATGAGTCATCCCACTGAGCCCTGAATGACTGCAACCAAAATGCACAGATTTCAGGTAATTGTGAGTCAGGAGAAAATTGGGTAGCCCAAATAGCTCTATTGAAGATTGCAGCCTATGGGAAAGGACAGATGCCACAGCTGGCTGTTTGCGTGGTGCCTTGATCCTAGATGCTAGTGGGGTTTACACAGATTTCAGCTTTTAGTGAATGCCCCAAGGGGGTTATGACTTGCTCTCAGCTTTGGATTCAAACTAATGACTGGTTCCTTCATTTTAAAAAATGTACTGTTTTCTTTGCCTTTGCCTTCTATTGTTGGTATTGTAGAGTATGTAGCAAAGACTATTGAAGTATTCATCTTTCTAGCCCTTTGACAGCTCTAGATGTGTAGTTATAACTGTTGTGGGCTTTCTTTTGCAGTTGCTGCGGGAGCTGAAGCATCCAAATGTCATTTCTCTGCAAAAGGTGTTTCTTTCTCATGCTGACAGGAAAGTGTGGCTTCTCTTCGACTACGCTGAGCATGACCTTTGGGTAAGGTGAATTGTTTGTAGGTGTCAGGCTTAGGGTTTCGCTTGCAGAAAAGGGACAAGGTCAGAAAAAAATGGACTGTTTTAAAACTTCTTACTCTGTTGGAAACATTTTCACTACTAAAGGAAAATCAATTGAAAATGTTGGGTAAGCACACTACACAGTTAATCTGTGACCTCTTTAAGAAGATAAAACGTGCCTTCAGCTCTTAGTAGCTAGAAATCTAGTAAAATAAATGCAGATATGATCATCCACTATAGCTAAAGTACGAGGCAGGCAAATGTAATTATGCTGGTGGATTCCCTTTCAAAACTGACCAACTTACAGGCTGAATAGGGCAGTTTAGAGTTTCAGTTACCTGGCATGTCTTCTGTGAATACATGCAGCATGTAGAATAATATCAGTGTATATGATAGAGATTTAATGAATACGTTGCAGTGGGAAGAGCTTTTTACCTCAGTTTATTTGCTGAGATTTTCTATATTTGGGAGGAAGGGTGTTTATTCATAATTAGAAGATCCAGATTTAAAATATGAACATTGGAGACAAAGTAAACTTGTTTGAAGACACCAATATTAAATCAGAGTAAAAGGATATACAAGATTAACATCTGTTGGACTACTTTAAAAAAGTTGAAGTAGTATTTTCAGGAAGCTGTAATACCATACAGCTTTGATTTGCCTGGGAAAAAATGGTATGTGTGTGCCTCCAATCTGACATACATTTTGAGCACTGCTTTCAATGAAACAAGTATTGTACTACTACCCTTAAAAGACATTAAGAAGGGTCAAAGAAGACAAAAAGTTGTCATTTGGAATGAGATGGCAATTTTGACGTTTGCTATACAAGTCATGAGAGTTGGCTTTTACTCTGCAGGTAGTTTAGACAGACTGCACAAACCACAGTACAGCTATTTTCTATTGGAAATGATATTCCATATATTTGGGAGTAATTCAGTGTTTTCCTAAGAGCTAACGTGTCAATTTCTCCTTCAGCTATGCTGAGTTGGAGATACTTTCTCCTGTTTAAATTTGTCTTGGAAGTTCTGATGGTTGATATTGAGATTTTGTAACCAAAATCCACTTAGAGGGAAAAAGAGTTACAGAACAGCTGAAAGGTTGATGTACAAAAGCAATCAAAAATCTTGAACTGCACTAAAGTTTTTTTTCATGTGGAGAAAAGAACAAACACATTCTTCTCTTTTTTTTTTGTTTTTAATGCTCCCCCATGTTATGGTATGGTGAACTACAGAAGTTTAAGGATGTTTGAGTGTGGGGGGTATTTTTGTTTTAAAGTATGGTGCAAGGCTTTGTGTTTGGATGATTGTGATTGGTAGTGACTTGTCCTTGTGTTTACACCCTTCTACTTTGTTTCATGCTTAAGCAAAATCAGCACAGAAGTGCTTTTGTTAATGAAACATCGTCTTGTGTATATGTAACTTAGAAATGACCATTTTGACCTTTGTGTTTACTTGCCTGTATAAACTCTAGACCTTCCCAGCTGTACCAGTTCCTGGTTGTTCGCTGTGTCTGAATGCAAGAGACTACAGTGCTGAGCTGGATCTGTGCCCCAGAGAGCTAGTACAGACCAGTCCTCCAGCACTGAGCATATCTGGCACAACAGGTCTTAAGGCTGGGAAAAAGGCACAGGGTATATTAGAGCAGGAATAAACAAGTTGCATCTTTCTGCTTGTCTCATGATGTACTTTTTCTTCCTTGGACACTACACACAAATGTTATTTTTTGTTCAAGTCAGTGGAAGTGGGAGGTAAGAGGAGGTGAAACTTGTGTCTCAGGCTGAGGGATGGTATGCTCATGGTGCTTTGCTGATGGGGCTGTCACCTTTCCACCTTCTCTGCACAGCTCCATTTTTACCTTTTCCTCCCACAAAAGCCAAGAGTGACACTTGCAGCGTAGGAGGCCAGGCTGTATGGAGCTGAGCTGCAGCAAGAGAGAAAAGGCTATTTCCCACAGGGGTCTGAGGTAATCGACACCTGGAATATGAAAGTTGAGGAATGTAGTAAGAGCACGTGAGGGAAGTTTGGTGTCAGAAGGATGGATGAGATCAGGGCTGTTTCGATGACCACAAAAAGATGAACTGTTACGGAAAATAGAATGCAGAAAAAGTTTGTTCTAGAAATCACTTCTCTCTCCAAAGGAGACAAATATGTAAGTGGTTACCATGACCATGACACACCTTGTGCTATTGAAGTTAGTGTCACCTGGGACTGAAGTGCTAAGACAACATACCCTTCTGGACTCGGTCATTGTTGTTAGATGACATTGCCTGTGTGTACACTTGCAATGGCTAAAGTGTTCTTTTTTCCTGCAACTGGCTTGGTGGCTGGCTTCCAGGTGGACAGATTTATTGCTTTGTTCTGTCAATAGCTTTTGGTTTTGGAGTATTGTGCTTTAAATAAAGAAGGAATAAGTCAGGGCTTCTAATTTAGGTGTTTAAAACTCCCAACAGAGTTTTAGTGTCATTATTACTCCAGGAGAAAAGCTAGAAGTTAAATGATGTAGGATTAGGTAATGTACTTGTCCAACACTACCGCCATATGCAAGATATCAGCCTATATTAACAAAGAGAAGCCCCAAATAAAATTGCTCCTGAAACCTCCAAGATCAGTGTTCTGCAAGGCAACTTGCTTTGACAGTTGCATTTGGTTTTGTATTCCTTGTCCCACTGTAAGTGGCTCTGTAGGGCTTAACTGTCCACCATAGTTAAGCCACAGCTACAACCGATTCAGTGTTTGAGACCTTTGCTTGGGACAGTGATTGCTTTACCTCATGCAGTATTAATTTTCTAGTACTTCAGGTGCAGATGTCCAGTTTTGAAAATGAATTATGATAGCTCAGAAAAAAAAATCTGTGTAAGGAATTGCTGGCTATCTTTTTGTGTAATGCCATACATCAAAAATATCACACTTTGTTTTTATTTCTTTTTCCCCTTTACAGCACATAATCAAGTTTCACAGGGCTTCTAAAGCAAACAAGAAACCAGTTCAGTTACCTCGGGGAATGGTGAAGTCACTGTTGTATCAGATCCTAGATGGTATTCACTACCTGCATGCTAACTGGGTGTTACACAGGGATTTGGTAAGTGGATCTGCGATGGGTTTTAGCACTGGGATGACATTTGAAGGCAAGGATTGGGTTTTTTTTGTTGGTGGAAAATTGCTGGGAAAGAAATCTTTGTGCTAAAGGCATTTATTAATAAATATATACTTTTATGCTGCAGTCAGACAGCCTTGATTAGTAGAGAGAATTAAAAAAACAAACTGGCTATGGTCTGATATGCTTATGACAGCAAAGTGTATCAGATGGCTGTTTTCTTTGATTTTACTAAAGAAACTATTTTTGAAAGTGTTTGTTTAAATAACAGGCATGTTGAGGTACAGAAAATGCCTGTGGTAGTATCACTGCAGGGAAGATAAGTAACTATATGCAGCACGTGTGTAGGTGGGGGAGAGGATGATTGGCTATCAAGAACTCCCAACACAGTAAGAACTCCCTAAAATTGTCAGTCCTACTTATGAAAGTAATTTTTGAAGGTCATTATCTTCTCCTAAGATTTGTAATCTCTCAGATTATAACCATGCCATTTTTAAAGTATTCTGCTGATAAGCTAACATTTATCCAAACTACAGCATACGCTGCTCATTTTGAACCTGAGTTAATGTTTCTTAACCAGCAAGTACTATTAATTGGTGAATCTAGCAATTCTTACGTGTTTGAACTATGCCCATAGCTGGTTGGGCTGGTTCTGTCATCTGAAAATTGGGTTGTTCTCCTGACCCAGTTGTCTGTAGCTCTTATTCTTAGAAGTAAGTTGAAAAAGAAGGAAAAAAAAAGATATCAAAGTGTGACACTATCTTTGTATACTGTTTTTAATTACTGAAATTTCATTAGTGCATGAGTGTATCATTAGTTTGAGCTTTAATTCTCTTGAGTCAATATTACCAGTGCTGTTCTATGCTTGGTGCAGTTAGGCTGGCTTCCTTGTTACTCTTCCAGAGCCACTTTTCTGTCTTTGAAATAGCTTTCATAGAGTTCCTGGAGATGAAGACAATGACTAGTTATTTGTCGTTTATTTTCATGCCCAATAATGCTCTTGTAGAGTGCCAGTCTCTTTTTAAACTGATGGGAAAAGATTTAGCTTTGATAAATAAATAACATTTTCAGAGATGAAACACAATGATGCTTTCCTTTATTAAAATAATAGTATGGCTGTTGTTTCTAATTTACTCCTTTTGAAATTGGAACAAAAGCATAAGTACCAGGGGAGAAAGTAAAATGAATTGTGGCTTTATCATGACTCTTGAAATACTGGAGCAAAACACAGTGTAGAAATGCATAGTGCATGTTACAACTTAGACACACTTTCCTTAGAAAAAATAAGTGAAGTCTTACTGTAATATTCTGCCTACAATATTACTCTTCAGTATGTTGTTAAGAGGCATACAGAAAACATATGACCTGTCACCAAAAGCCTAAATTTGTCTAATGCTTTACTTTCTACAGTTTCATAGCTTGGTGTTAACTGGATGGCTCAGGAGATTGGTAATTTATTACAGAGCCTTTCACATCTAGGTCTGTAGCTCAAATACAGTTTAAGTTGGCAACTGTGAGAAACTATTAGCATATTGCTTTCTGACCTATGTGAAATGAGTTGGTGGTCTCAGTCCAGCATGAAGTTTTCTTCCAGCAGAAAAACCACCATCACAATTGGCTATCTCTTGATAATCTGAGGAGAAGACCAAAAGCTTGAGGCAGAGACTGAGAGAGTGGTCTTCCCACTGGAACCTTGTCAAGCCATGTTGGTGAGAATCTTATAAAAGCTGTGCAGGGACTGCCTGTGCTGCCTCGTCTGTGGAAAGCTTCTGGTTTGTCATTTTGAAACCGTTCAGTTTGAGCTCAATTTTGAAGGCTTGTGTTTCATGCAGTAGACAAGAAAGAATTTTATCTGTTAGATACTTTCTTCTTCCTACCAGGATCTCTGGGAATAACCTGAGCGACAGAAAAGATTCTCCCTAGTGCTGTATCGTAGCAAGACAAGGGAGTATTGGTGCAAAGTTAAGCTTGCAAGTTGGGCCTTCAGTAGCATGTATGTGCTGATTGAAAGCAAAATAATTGAGATTAATGCTTGTTCTTAGATGTGGGTTTCTGTTCCAAGATACCTTTATTATTAGCCTTTAGGAATATTGGTCGAGAAATCATCAATTTTAACTCTTTATTGGATCATCAGATTTATTGTTTATCTGATGTGCCTTTAAAATTATTGGTGTTGCTGTAATTCTGCATGTTCTTCTGGGTTTAGATCTGTACAGATAAACACACACAGTTGCTTAGGTAATATGCTCACCTTCATTTTGTATACTGGCTATTTTAAGAGTGGGGGTGGTTGGGGGAGTGTAAGGAAGCTAAAGAATATAGTGCTTTGGCAGAAAAAGCTCCTCTTTGCTACATCTCTTGCATAGGATATGACTTTTTTTTAAGGGCAAGAAAGCTCATCTCTTGGGAAGGAAATTGTATTCCATCTAAGTGCAATTTTATGATTTTCAGTTTTGTATTTTTTAAGATTTCTTAATGAAGTTAGGTTTTAAGTAGACAATTAATATTTTGGAGGTTTTTTTTCAGATCTTGACTTCTGTAGTCAGAAACAAAATCTGACTCTCTTCTTGCTAGCGTCTCCAAGCCAGGCAGTACAACTTAAATTCGGACTGAAATTTGTCTTCATAACAATGGAATTGAGGAATCTTAATTCATGTAAGACTCTGTTTCAGTGAGTGTGTTCTGCATGAAACAGCAACTGTAGCAAGACAATTATTGTCTGTTGTGTTATTTTCTAGTCATGGTTTGTCTTTTACAGAGGAAAGTAATAGCGGTCTTAGCAGTAACGTAATTACTTAAACAGTTAACTCCTTTTTTTTTGTTGTTTTGTTTTACTGCTTACATGAAAGCAAATTCACCATTTTCAGCAGAGCAAGGGAGGTGTTGATTGTGTTTATTATCTTTGAATGCTCCTGTGCTTGAGTAGCTAGCTTTTTCCATAAGCCTTTGTGTTGGTTCTAGTTTAAGCTTCCAGGGGCTCAAAGCTTAACAGAAAAATACAGTAATAGCATGCCTTCCCCTCTCCTCCCTTTGGAGAGATCAGGAATTAGATGTAGAGAGTAAAAAAGGGTAAAACACCCAAAGAATAGTCTTGCTTTGATGTGGAAGTTAAAAGAAAAACTTTAACAATAAATAGAAGTATTTAAGGTAAGGGGAGTTACAAAAATACTATAGGGAAGGGAAGCAAGATACAAAATATAAATCCAACCAGATTGATGTCAATGGATCAAGGCAGCTTCAAGAGGTGGTTGTCCCACCATGTGGTAGGGTGGCCACATGATAAAGGAGCAACAGGAACCAGGGTGCTGCTGGCAGGGGGGTCAGAGAGGGAGAGAAAAAGGCAGTTCCTTTGTTTTCATAGGGGGTCTAGACAGGAAGTGAAAGTGGACTAACTGCTACACCTGAGGTCACATGCAGACCACCCCAGGAGGGTTAACTCTTTACAGTCTTTGAAACATACCAGGAAAAGTTTTCACAAATAAATGCCAATTAAAAAAGAAGTCTGATTGGACTTGCATAGTCTTCAGGTTTTTTTGAATTTCCTAAAAGCAGATTGTTTATTCATGCTCTGACTATAGCAGGAAGGAAATATGGACACTTCATGTAATCACCACAAAATGCATCAATTATAGTTTTAATAATTTTGAACTCTCTTGTCAGGCATGCTTGACACATACTGCATTTTGCTGACTTTCTAGCAGTTCTCCTACTTTATGATGTATTTCTGCCTTTACTCCAAGTTCTTACTCCACGCTAAAAATTACTGTAAGCAGAAGATTGTCCATAGATCTGTTTTCATCAATCTGAAATCAGAACAGTAAGAGAAAAGAAAGCATTGGCTTTGCAGTGTGTTTGGAAGATTTCAAGGAATGGGCACATGATAAAGCTTTGCCTGGTACAGCAACTTCTCTGCCATGCCCTGTTAGCATTTAAAGGTGCATCTTAATTCTAGTTTGTAGTGGTCATGGATCCAGTCTCAGCTCAGAGAGGAGTTCCTCTTCACTGGCTTTGTGTAGTGACTGTAAGATGAGTCTCCAGTTTAATGACAGATTTTGCACTGAAATTAAGTGTCTGTGTACTACAGCAATGCATTACTACCACCATCACCCTAATCAAACAAACCAACCACAAACAAAAAAAAACCTAACCAAAACACCACCCACAAACAAACACCAAAAACCCAGAGGGTATCTCACAGCTCTTGTAGTAGTGCTGTTGACACTCTGAACATGTTTTGTACCCAGATTTTCAGTCTGAATTCCCTTATTTTTTTGTGCATAGTGTGAGTGGGTGCTGAACAGATGAATTGCCACTTGGTATACCAGGTATGGAAATAAGCTACACAGTGCTAGATTCCTGCTTCTCATTTCCCTCCTCTTATCTCTTGCCAAAGGAATGACAATCTTTTAGCCTTTATCAGTAACACTCATGTTCACGGTAGTCTGGGACTGTGTTACCGTGGGTGTGACTATTTGTGAGCTAGTGCTACCACAGCGTGCAGCTCAGTTAAACTCTTGCTGTGGGATGGGCACTGGGTTTTAGTAAGTGTTCAGGTGAACAAGCTTTAAAACAGTGGAAATGTAGCTTTCTGCGAGATGAAGTTCTCCCAAGGATACCTGGTGCCAGATTTGGGGTTAGCAGGAACATTAAATATGTTTTTAACAATACATGAGGAGAAGCCACTGCCAGGGTGGTTTTTAATAGACAGTATCTTAGTTGTTTTCCAGGCTCTGGCTATGAATCACTAAGTATGTGCTTTAAACAAAGTTAAGTATATGTAATTTTTACCCCTGCCAATTTACCATTTTTCACATAAAGTCTCTTGAATCCAGGGATGTCTCCCTCAGTATTTAAGGATTACTTCAGAAATAGAAGAGTACCTTTTTGTCCTGGCCTAGCACTTTACAAAACTGAGGTCATTTTAAGCAATGAACCTAATTAATTAAAATTGAGTTGTAGGGAAACCTGTGCACATTACCAAAAAGAAACTAGCATGTTTTAAAAGCTGGGTGGTCTTCCACCCTATTTAAGTATATGAAAAGATAAGGGACATTATTTCCCAAAAGATATTGTAATGACTTGCTAGTGATTTGCTTTCAAAAGGGAATAAAAGCCAAATACCCCAATCACTGTTTTGGTTGCCAGCTGTTGTATTTCCCAAGATTTTCATTTCCAAGGTGTTTTTCATTATGTAAGTGTGCTTTCCTGGGATCACAGAAGAACAATGTGTCTGCCAGAACCTTGTTTTCTTGCATTGGCTGTAATAACATGCTTTCCTGTTAATTGTATTTGCTACAATTCTGAATGTTCTATAGGTAAAATAACATTATCTAGTGTTCTTTAGTGCTCCTGCTTACAGGGAGCATGACTACTCCCTCTCCTGCCTTTCTGAGCATCTTTTTATAATCATAGATCAATGTTTCAAAACAGTGGTTGAGGTGTAGATATGGTAAGAAGCAGCTATGAAGACTATGTATTTGATGCTCATGCCAGTGACTTAAACCCAAATCAAGAAACCAATCCACTCCAAAACCCCAAAGAAGCTTCCCTTTTTCTTGTCTGTGGTTTCAGGTGAATTTTTAATTTTGTTTATCTTTCTTAAGCTGCTGTGCAAATGAGAATCCTTTTGTCTTGCTTTCTTTTTGAACATTATTGTTGGCAATGACTTTGGTCGAGCTCTTGATTGATTTAATGCCTGTCAACTTTGTACAAATGCAGATTTCAAGCTAGAAATACAGATTCTATTGCTGCAGTGTCCTCAGCCTTCCAATCAGAAAACCAGGAAGCTTCTCTTTGAATTCACTGTGGAGAATCCTGAAGGGAATCTATAAAATCATTTGCTTCATATAAGCACATCATTGTGAGTCCACTCTCTTTGAAAGGTCATAGCAATCAGAGGAGATGTGTGAGGGGGGGGGCAAAGCAAATGTCACTCCAGTCTTCAAGAAGGGCAGGATGGATGTTATGGGAAATTATGTGCCAGTCACTCTTGCCTTGATCACTGGGAAAGTGGTTGATCAAATTCTCATGGAAGCCATTTCAGAACATTTGAAAGATATGAAGGTGATTGGAAGTAGTCAGCATGGATTTATGAAGGGGAAGTCATGCTTAGCTAACCTGAAAGCCTTCAATGACTATCTCGGATTAGGGAAGAGCAGTAAGTGTTGTGTACTTGAGTAAGGCTTTCAACACTGCATTCCATATCATCCTTGTAGACAAATTATTGAAGTATAGACTAGGTATGTGAAGTGAACAGTGCAGTGTGGATTGAAAACTGGCCAAACTCATGGGCTGGGAGGACTGTGATCAGTGCCACGAAGCTCATGTGGACACTAGTCACTAGTGGAGCGTCCCAAAGGCTTATACTTGGTTCAGTGCTGTTGAACCTGGACAGTGGGACACATTACACACCCTCAGCAAGTTGGCAGCTGATGTCCCGTGCTGCCTTCCAACCTCAGTGATTCTGTGAATATATCTGAACCATGTGAATTCTTATGAAAAATTAACTTACTGCTTTTTCAAAATCTAAAATCCAGCTCATTACAAATTGATAGAGAAGCTGAGGGACAGGGGAGTAGTGGGAGCAGGTGTGTTAAAAGAATGTGAAAGGTCGAAGAGCACATAGGGAATAAGGAGCAACGTGGAGAAAGCAGTAAAATACAAAATGTTTGCAACAAAGGTGGAAATTTTTGCAGTATATTTTGACAGCAGCATAATGAGTGGGATGACATGGTGTCATTTTCCTCTCATAAGGAAAAAGGTCATATATCCCCAAAAGTTCTGGAAGCTGCCTAGTTGTAAAATGAAAGATGTATTTCCATTGGATCATCAAATTGTAACCACCTTTGAGCAGAAAACAATTCTGTAATCACAGAACTGGTTTTATCTTTCAAATAGCAGGAGTCCTGCCTGAATTAGGGTCAGTACTGGGTCCAGTGTTGGCTAGGCTGAAGGTCTTATACTTGAGTCAGGGCAATCCCAAGCACAAATATAAGCTGCACAATTAGTAGCTTGAGACCCATCCTGAGGAAAAGGATTTGGGGTGCTGGTTAATTGAAAAATCAGTATGAGCTGGTGGTGTGCACTTGCCTCTCAGAAGGGCATCTGTATCCTGGGCTACATTGACAGTGTGACCAGCAGCACAAGCGGGGTTGATTCTCTCTCTACATTGCTCTTGTGAGACCCCACTTGAAGTACTGCATCCAGTTTTGGTGCCTTCAACAGAAAAAGGACATTGAAATATTAGAGTGGGTTGAAAGGAGGGCCAAGAAGATCACGAGAGGGCTGGAGCACCTCTGTGATGGGAACAGGCTGAAACTGAGACTGTTCAGCCTGAAAAAGAGAAGGCTTTGGGAAGACCTTGTAGCAGCCTTTCAGTACCTGAAAGGAGCCTACAGGAAAGCTCAGAAGGGATTTTTTTACAAGGTCTTGTAGTGACAGTTCAAGACAGAATGGCTTTAAGTTTGAGGAGGGTAGATTTAGACTGTATATTAGGAAGAAAAAGGTGGTGAGACAGTGCAACAGGTTGCCCAGGGAGGTCATGGATGCCCTCTGCATGAAGGTGTTCAAGATCAGATTGGATGAGGCCTTTAGCAACCTGGTCTAGTGAAAGATGTCCCTGCCCAATGTAGGGGGTTTGGAAATAGATGATCTTTGGGGTCCCTTCCAACCCAAACCATTCCATAAGTCTGTGAAACTTGGGGGTTATAAATGCATCAACTGGTGGGCAGACTATACTAGATTTCTTTCACTGTTGTAGCTTTAAGCTTGTGGTTGGTTTTTTGTTTGTTTGTTTTGTTAATTAGGCTGGGTCTTAATGGCTTTGCAAGATGGCCATTGCAAGATGGCCATCCAAGATACTGGATTATGGTGCTGGGAAGAGTAAGGTATAATCCTTCACTGTTTGCAGGTTAGCATTTCAGTACATTGCCAGGCAGTAAACTGTCTGGGAGAACTTTCATATGCAGATACAGAAATGCAAATAGAGGTAAGACTTGTATAGAAGAAAGACATTCTAGAAACTTTGGATCTAATTCCCATTGTGAAGGCAGCAAAATGTACTGTTGAGACAGAAAAAGAATCAACACAGCCTTTTTGTTTTGACATGAAAGAGGTGTGGAGAACCAGAAGTTCTTTGATCATAAATGTACCTTTGAAGTAAGCTTAGTCAATAAAAATGTTGCAGTAAGGTTTAGTAAAAACCCTGGAGTATGATTTTAGAAACACTTAGATGCCGTTTGCAGCTTAGGATTGTTGTTTTGGGGTTTTTTTTTAGTACTTAATACCTTGTTAGGATTGTAGTGAAGTTAGCACTGTGGAAGGTAGGAATATAGATGGTTTGAAATACAGGCAACAGCCTGCTATAGAAAGGAAATGCAGTGATCTGTATGAATGATCTATACTCACAATACAGAGGAGAAATTGAAGAGATAAGAAAGCAGCCAACTGAGCAGCTTCAAAGTGGCCTGTGAAAAAATCACCTTATAAACAGGACACACTTATCCCATATAAAAGCTTGCTCTATATGAACTCCTAACTGTGCTAGTTTGAAGCAAGCTGGAATGTTTTGGTAAAAGAACTAGATAACGGGCAGTGAAATGAAAAACAATTGTGTCTACTTCTCTCACAGTCACGCTGAGAACTCTGGGAAGAAGAAAGACTTTTTCTCCATTTTGTTTCTCACTCTTGCTTTTGCCTTAGACCTGGTCACATCTCATTAACCCTGCTCCTACTAACCTTGCTCCCTAACCTCTTGGCTGCACCTCTTTTCTTCCTGAGAACTGGGGTAAGGTTGAGAGGGCCGGGGGGAGGTGTTGGGGTGGTTTGAGAGCCCCTCCTGGGGACTCAGGTTTCTGGGAGGGGAGTTGTGCTTTCATATTGTTTATCCTTTGTATATTTCTGTATATAATTGTATATAACTGTATATATTGTAAATAGCTGCTTGTAAATTCTGCTAGCTGTAAATAAATTGCTTCATCTATATTCCCAGGATCCGTCTGAGTTAGCTGGGGCAAATTCAAAAGTGTGGGGGGCGGGGTAACCCCCAAACCATCACATTTTTAATTGGCTTTCCCAACGTGGGGCTAGATATTTCAGTGAGTGGAAATTAGCTCTGGGAATTAAGATGAAGCTAATCAAGCAGCTATTGTATTTGGTTGGTGCATTGCTCTGGTCTGGTTTTGTTTTCTTGGTATTTAGTTGGTTAAAAGGTCAAATTGTTGCTTATTTCATTGATCTGGCTTATAATAAGGCTAAAGCTAAGGTTTCAGATATGTTCTGGAGCTGGGGTGATTTTATTCTTGGTTATGCTGGTTTTAATATCTCTGAGAATATTACCAAGGACATTACAGGAGCTCTGGTCAATAATGTGACAATCAATGGAAATTCTGCTTTAAATATGGCTCTAATGAGAGTTATTCAGCCTAAGACAGGAATTCCAACTGTTTGTATAGGCACATGCTCGTGTAAGACTGTTTTTCTTCTCACAATTTTTAATATTTGCCTCATGATTTTAATATTCATATTAATTTTGGCATTATTGGTGAAAAATTCAAAACCAGCTTCTGTAAGAGCTAGGAAAAATTCTGTGTCTCAGAAGCAGTCTCTTTCACAGCAAAACAAGGGAACACAGTTATCGGTTTCCCCCTTGCCAGCCTCTGCCCCTCCTTCTCCAAGTGCTGGGAACACAGCTAGTGTTCCTGCCACTAACGTAAACAATGATAACAAAAACAAAAACAAAAACGGGCAGAATTCGGTAGGAGCCTCAGGAGGACAGGCAAGTACCCAAAATCAGAATGTTCCTAGCAACAATCAAAACACGTCAGGGTTGGCAGGCATCCCAGGAGGACAGGCAAATAATCCCACTAATGCTAACACTACTAGTGCTAGTAACACTAGCCCAGTCAGTCCAAATCCTAATGACACCAGCTCAGCCAATTTGAACCCCCAGCCAGCAGACCAGAACCAAAATCCTCCTGTTAAAAGCAAGGCAGATTTGAACTCACAAGCTCCAGGTCAGACCCCTAAGGATACAAATGCTCCAAGTCAGACTCCTAAAGATTCAAATCCTCCAGCAGACACATCCAAGTCTGTTGCTGCTCAGGCCCTTCTGGCACCTGCTAAGGCAAAAGCTAAGACAAAGAGTGGTTCGCAGGAGGATGTAAGAGATGGGACCTCTGGTGATCAGCAGCAAGAGGAGGAAGAGGAGGCAGTTAGTCTGCGAGACCTTGTAGATGTGCTGAGACAACAATACTCAAGTGAGAGGAGTGCTGTGAGGTTAGCTGCCAAGAGAGAGGATGGTTCCCATGAGTTTAGGAATGCTATGAGGAAGATTGTGTTAGGCCCGGCACCACCAGAACAACAGGAAGAAGAGGAGGAAGATGACATCCAAGGCTCCAAGGATCCACTCAGAGAGGTCAGGGAAGTTAGGAAGGAATACACAAGGGAATCAGGTGAGCCAATCTTAAGCTGGCTAGTGAGATGCCGTGGCATTGGTGCTAATGCTCTGCAGGTAGGAGACAAGTCTGCCAAGCAGCTGGGACCACTCACTAAGGAGAGTGGAGTGGACAAACACCTAGCAAGTCCTCTTGGTAGGGTTAGCTTGTGGACACGCCTTCTGTTGGCTGTGGCTATGAGATATCCTTCCCGAGATGATTTGCCATGGGCTGCCAAGAAGTGGAACACCATTGAGCAGGGAATTAAGCTTCTGAAGGAGTTTGCTGTGAAGGAAGTGCTTTATGGAGATCATGGCACTCATGAGCCTGACGATATTCCTTTGGGAACAGGTCTCATGAAGAAGCTGATTAAGCTTGCTCCTTCATCCTATGCTAACATCTTGGCCAGTAAATTCCTAGCAAGGAGTGATAATGGAAGATCTTTCACTGTTGGTGAATTCACTGACCAGCTCAGGCAGATAGAGGACAGCTTGTCACATTCTGGTCTAATCTCTGCCATACAAACTATGACTTCTGAAATAAAGGGCATGAAAGATGGTTTTGAGAATACCATGAAAGAACTGAAGGAGGACCTTAAAACCTCAATTTCCAATCTGGTAAAAGATACCATTCCTGCATCATCTGAATGGGTGCATGTTTCTGCAGTCCGGAACAGACGCCCACCTCCTGCAAGGCAATTCCAGCCCAGGAGGAGACAAATTCCACCCAGACAGCAGCAATCACGTGCGTCACTGTGGATACTTCTGCGTGACACATACGGTGAGAACATGAACAAATGGGATGGTAAACCTACTTCAGCTCTTTCAAAGAGGGTCAGGGATCTGCAGAGTGGCAGAAACAGAGGCAGTAATGCCAGAAAAGTAGCTGTCACTTCTTCAGCTCCTGAGAGCAATTGCAATTGTTCCAACAGTTGCAGTTCCTCTCACAACACCACCAATCATTGTGTACACCCTACATGCCATGTTCAGCATTAGGGGTGCCCTGCCTCCAGCCAGGAGGAGGAAAGGGATAGTGGAGAGAACCGAATCTATTGGAATGTATTCATTAGGTGGCCTGGCAGTTCAAGAGTTCGGAAATACAGGGCTTTAGTTGACACAGGTGCTCAGTGTACTTTATTACCATCTAATTGTAAAGGGACAGAGTCCATTTCTATTTTTGGAATCACTGGTGGATCTCAAGAGTTAACTAAGATACAGGCTGAGATCAGTTTAACTGGTAAAGAGTGGAAGACATATACTATTGTAACTGGTCCTGATGCGCCTTGCATTTTGGGAATTGACTTTTTGAGACAAGGTTGTTTCAAAGATCCTAAGGGTCACAAATGGGCTTTTGGAATAGCATCTGTAGAGATTGAGGATGATAAATTGAAATTGTCTATTAGACCTGAACTTTCTGATGAATCTGCAGTTGTGGGACATCATGACATAGAGGACCTGGAAGTGCCAATTGCAACTCAAACTGTTCATCATAGGCAGTACAGAACTAACCGTGACTCTTTGTTGCCCATTCATCAGCTGATTCGTCAATTGGAGAGTCAGGCTGTCATTGAGAAAGCTCATTCACCTTTCAACAGTCCCATCTGGCCTGTGCGTAAACCTACGGGCGACTGGAGACTGACAGTTGACTTTCGTGCCCTCAACGAGGTGACACCACCCATGAGTGCAGCTGTGCCGGACATGCTGGAACTCCAGTACGAGCTGGAATCGAAGGAGGCTAAGTGGTATGCAACCATAGACATTGCTAATGCTTTCTTCTCTATTCCCATAGCAAAGGAGTGCAGGCCTCAGTTTGCATTCACCTGGAGAGGAATCCAGTACCAGTTCAATCGTTTGCCTCAGGGGTGGAAACACAGCTCAACCATCTGTCACTCAGTCATCCACAATGCACTGGAGAAAGGTAAAGCTCCAGAGCACATCCAGTACATCGACGACATCATTGTGTGGGGCCAAACTGCTAAGGAAGTCTTCGAGAAAGGTAACAAAATCATTGACATTCTGTTGCAAGCAGGTTTTGCCATTAAGAGAGACAAGGTCAAAGGACCTGCCAGAGAAATTCAGTTTCTGGGAGTGCGGTGGCAGGATGGTCGCCGTCACATTCCTCAGGATGTGATCAACAAAGTCTCTACTATGGCTGTTCCCACCAGTAAGAAGGACACACTTTCTTTCCTTGGTGTGGTGGGATTTTGGAGACTACACATTCCTGGTTTCAGTCAAATTGTCAAACCTCTGCATGATGTGACTCGTAAGAGAAACAATTTTGAGTGGGGACCTGAACAACAAGCAGCCTTTGATCAGATCAAGCGAGAAGTGGTCCATGCAGTGGGCCTGGGACCTGTGAGATCTGGTCCGGACATTAAAAACATTCTGTACACGGCTGCCAGTGACAATGGTCCAACTTGGAGTCTTTGGCAGAGAGCTCCAAATGAGACACGTGGTCGTCCACTTGGTTTCTGGGGACGTTGTTACAGAGGTTCAGAGACAAATTACACTGCAACTGAGAAAGAGATTCTAGCAGCCTATGAGGGAGTGAAAGCAGCTTCTGAAGTGATTGGAACTGAGTCACAATTGCTTTTAGCTCCTAGACTGCCAGTTCTTAACTGGATGTTCAAGGGCAAAGGTTCATCACCACATCATGCCACAGATGCAACCTGGTCTAAATGGATGGCTTTGATAACCCAGCGAGCACGAATGGGTAATCTTGACCGACCTGGTCTGGTGGAGGTGATCACCAACTGGCCGGAAGGCACAGACTGTTCCAAACCTCCGGAGGAGAAAATAACTCGTGCTGAGGAAGCTCCTCCCTATGGTGATCTCTCTGATCAGGAAAAGAACTATGCTTTGTTCACAGACGGTTCCTGTCGTCTTGTTGGGAACAAGCGAATATGGAAGTCAGCGGTTTGGAGTCCTAGCAGGAGAGTTACCGAAACGAAAGATGGAGAAGGAGAATCCAGTCAGTTCGCTGAGGTAAAAGCTGTTCAACTTGCTCTTGATGTGGCTGAACATGAGAATTGGCCTATCCTTTACCTCTACACCGACTCGTGGATGGTAGCCAATGCTCTATGGGGTTGGCTAAAGGACTGGAAGAAGAATGGTTGGCAGAGGAAAGGAAAGCCTATTTGGTGTGCTGATCTATGGCAGGACATTGATGCACGGCTGGAGAAAACTCCAGTGAAGGTGCGGCATGTAGACGCACACATGCCTAAGAGCAGAGCTACTGAGGAACATAAACATAACCAGAAGGCAGACCAAGCTGCTAAGATTGCTCAAGTTGATACCAACTCTGAACTTGACATTGACCTTGATTGGAAACACCGAGGTGAACTGTTCTTAGCTCGGTGGGCCCATGACTCATCTGGACATCAAGGCAGAGATGGAACATACCGATGGGCTCGCGATAGGTCAATTGACTTGTCCATGGACGCTATCACCCAAGTCATCTATGACTGTGACATCTGTGCTGCTATTAAGCAGGCTAAGCGAATCAAGCCCTTATGGTATGGTGAGAGATGGTCAAAGTACAAGTATGGAGAAGCCTGGCAGATTGACTACATCACTTTACCTCGATCTCGTTCTGGCAAGCAGTATGTGCTAACGATGGTAGAAGCCAGCACTGGATGGTTGGAAACCTATCCAGTTCCACAGGCTACTGCACGTAACACCATTGTTGGTTTGGAGAGACAGATCTTGTGGAGACATGGAACTCCAGAGAGAATTGAGTCAGACAATGGTACTCATTTCAAGAACAATCTTGTGAAAAACTGGGCCAAAGAGCATGGTATTGAATGGATCTATCACATACCCTACTATGCACCATCTTCAGGGAAGATTGAACGCTACAACGGTTTGCTGAAAACCACCCTAAAAGCCATGGGGGGTGGAACTCTGAAAAACTGGGACAAACATTTAGCACAAGCTACTTGGTTGGTAAATAGTAGAGGTTCAGTAAACAGAGCAGGACCTGCACAATCAGATTTGGTCCAAACAGTAGACGGTGATAAAGTTCCTGTTGTACGTGAGAAGAATCTGTTAGGGAAAACTGTTTGGGTATTTTCTCCTTCGGGCGAAGGGAAACCTGTCCGAGGGGTGGTTTCTGCTGAAGGTCCTGGTCATACATACTGGGTAATGCAGGAGAATGGTGAAATCCAGTGTATTCCACAGAGAAATCTAACCTTAGCTGAGAGAGTTTAAATTCAAGCTGTTAGGAGTTTTCTGTTCTAGGTAACATCGGCGCCCAACACTGAGAGAATCTACAATAGAATCTACAGTACGTGAGCACGAACCCAACATCACCTGGGAGTCCCTGTTCTGAGCTTTTGAATCACCTACATCTGATTGAAGTGTGATCTGAATTTGTATATATTATTTTAGTGTAAATATTGGTTTAGATTAGATTGGATAATTCTCAGCGATACTCTGAGCGAAGTAGACAAGGGGTGGATTGTGCTAGTTTGAAGCAAGCTGGAATGTTTTGGTAAAAGAACTAGATAACGGGCAGTGAAATGAAAAACAATTGTGTCTACTTCTCTCACAGTCACGCTGAGAACTCTGGGAAGAAGAAAGACTTTTTCTCCATTTTGTTTCTCACTCTTGCTTTTGCCTTAGACCTGGTCACATCTCATTAACCCTGCTCCTACTAACCTTGCTCCCTAACCTCTTGGCTGCACCTCTTTTCTTCCTGAGAACTGGGGTAAGGTTGAGAGGGCCGGGGGGAGGTGTTGGGGTGGTTTGAGAGCCCCTCCTGGGGACTCAGGTTTCTGGGAGGGGAGTTGTGCTTTCATATTGTTTATCCTTTGTATATTTCTGTATATAATTGTATATAACTGTATATATTGTAAATAGCTGCTTGTAAATTCTGCTAGCTGTAAATAAATTGCTTCATCTATATTCCCAGGATCCGTCTGAGTTAGCTGGGGCAAATTCAAAAGTGTGGGGGGCGGGGTAACCCCCAAACCATCACACTAACTTTATCTGACTTGCTCTGAGCATGAGTGACATAAAACTTAACCATTGGGGTGTTTTTTCAAGTATTGTGTGTTCTGTGTACAAAGGAGGTAAACAGGAACAAAGCCTGGACAACCACTGGAATGTGGGTATTATTAATTGTGTAGGCATTTTTATCCAGAACAGTAAGAGTTCTGTGTTATTCAGTAGAAGTAGGGCGCTGTGGAAGCCAGAGTAATAGTTAAAAGAAAAACAGACGTAAAATAGAGCTGTTAAGCAAAGGGACATGGACTACCTCAAGTGCCTGCAAACCAGAGAGTAAATAAGGCAGTTCTCTTCTGTGGAAATGTTATAAATTACAAGATTGCAGCACAGACGAATGCCTGGCAGCCTGGGGAAGCCGCTTCAACAAAATGAGAAAGCTAAAATGGTACTCGGTGGGTTTATTACCTGTTCAAAGTCTTCTCTTGTGAGGCAGAACCCTAAACTGAAAAAGGAGTTGGAATTTGATTTGGAATAGCACAGCACCTAAAAAAAAAATCCAAAAACCCATTTCAGTGCATGCTCTCATCTTGCCTTTGATCCTGCTCTGATGTGTACACAGCATCCAAAGCCATCCTGACCTATGGACAGAGTAATCTTTTATGTAGCAAAATCCAGAGGAAATAAATTTCTGCAGGACTATTTATTTTAATTTATTATGTTTGCTATTACATTTTTGGATGATAGAATCATAGAATCATAGAATCAACCAGATTGGAAGAGACCTCCAAGATCATCCAGTCCAACCTATCGCCCAGCCCTATCCAGTCAACTAGACCATGGCACTGAGTGCCTCATCCAGGCTTTTCTTGAAGACCCCCAGGGACGGTGCCTCCACCACCTCCCTGGGCAGCCCATTCCAATGGGAAATCACTCTCTCTGTGAAGAACTTCCTCCTAACATCCAGCCTATACCTACCCTGGCACAACTTGAAACTGTGTCCCCTTGTTCTATTGCTGGTTGCCTGGGAGAAGAGGCCACCCCACACCTGGCTACAATGTCCCTTCAGGTAGTTGTAGACAGTAATAAGATCACCCCTGAGCCTCCTCTTCTCCAGGCTAAACAGGCCCAGCTCCCTCAACCTCTCCTCATAGGATTTGTGCTCCAGGCCCCTCACCAGCTTCTTTGCCCTTCTCTGGACACCTTCCAGCACCTCAACATCTTTCTTGAATTGAGGGGCCCAGAACTGGACACAGTACTCAAGGTGTGGCCTGACCAGTGGTGAGTACAGGGGAAGAATAACCTCCCTTGTCCTACTGGCCACACTGTTCCTGATGCAGGCCAGGATGCCATTGGCTCTCTTGGCCACCTGGGCACACTGCTGGCTCATCTGCAGCCTACTATCCACCGGTACCCCCAGGTCCCTTTCCTCCTGACTGCTCTCCAGCCACTCAGTCCCCAGCCTATAGCGCTGCTTGGGGTTGTTGTGGCCAAAGTGCAGAACCCTGCACTTGGCCTTGTTAAATCTCATCCCATTGGCCTCTGCCCACCCATGCAGCCTGTCCAGGTCCCTCTGCAGGGCTCTCCTACCTTCCATGTCTTGTTGATATTTGACATGTTAGCTTTTCCTGCTAAAATAATGTTTTTGCTTATGATATCCACCTTTTTTCCTTGGAGGTTTAGTATGAAGTCACATCCTTCAGATCGTCCTGATGTTCATTTTTAGGGAGTGGGAGAATTGGCCTGAAAAATGTAATGATTTTTTTTTCTTCTGATGAAAGTGTTAGAAAGCCTCCGTATCGGGCCGTGTACGTTGCCCCAAATTGGCAGTAATTGAGTGACAGCAAGGGAAAGAAATTCTTGGAGTGTGTTTAGAGCATAAAAAATGTAATAGTAAGGCCAACAGCTTTCATCAGGCTGAAACAGAGATAAAATATCATGATGGTAACTAGCAGAAGGGCTCCCTGGCATAGATATGGCATCCTTCTATCCTATTCAAATACTGTCTGTACTTTTATTTTTTCTGAGCATTTGTGCTTTGATAACTTAGGTTTTTTGTTTTGTTTGGCTGTTACTAGTAATCTTAACAATTTCTGGTTCTAATGAGAGTTGTATTTTGGTGCTTGTTTTTTTGTTTTTTTAACAGCAATGAGATATTTAAGAAGATAATTAACAGGAAGTATTAAATCAGATTTCCCTAATTTTCCAGTGCTTTTCATGTGTTTTTTTTTTTTAATTAAGAGGAAGGCTTTAATGTTTAATACATGTTGAGTTCTGTGGAGCTGGTGTTTTCGCTGGTGTTTGTGCTCGTCTTTAATTGATAATTTATTTTCAAGCCCCAAATCAATTAGATAATTTTCATTGCGTTTAATTGTGAATGCACATCTCTGCATTCAATGAAATAAATTCTCTTCAGAAAAGTGTTTATACTGTCATTTGACTATGATTGTGCTGACACTTTCATTGTGCTGGAGCACTGTTTAGCATTATCTTAAAGTGACATAAAAGGGGTTAAATTAAAATGCTTCATGCACAGGATTGGAAAGTTTAAAAGGAAAGACTATTCACAACTACATAACTACACACAACAGTACTAGAGCATATGAAATAGAATTCATTGAAACAAGAAGGTTGGAAGAGACCTCCAAGGTCATCCAGTCCAACCTAGCACCCAGTCCTATCCAGTCAACCAGACCATGGCACCGAGTGCCTCATGTAGGCTTTTCTTGAACACCTCCAGGGACGGTGACTCCACCACCTCCCTGGGCAACCCATTCCAATGCCAATCACTCTCTCTGGCAAGAACTTCCTCCTAACATCCAGCCTATACTTCCCCCGGCACAACTTGAGGCTGTGTCCCCTTGTTCTGTTGCTGGTTGCCTGGGAGAAGAGACCAACCTGTTTGTTTCTATGATTCTATTCTGTGATTCTAATCATAGAATTCTAATGTTCAGTCTAAACCTACCCAGCCGCAGCTTGAGGCCATTCCCTCCTATTCTGTCACTAACCAGTGAGCAGAGGCCAGTACCAACTTCTCCACAACAGCCTTTGAGGTAGTTGTAGACAGCAGTGAGTTCTCCCCTCAGCCTTCTCTTTTTCAAACTGAAGAGCCCCAGCTCTCTCACTTGCTCCTCATAAGATTTATTCTCCAGGCTCTTCACCAGCTTTGTTGTCGTCTTCTGTACTTGTTGCAGCACCTCCACATCCCTCTGCCCAAAACTGAACACAGTACTCAAGGTGTGGCCTCACTAGAGCAGAGGGCTAGGGCTTGGGTGTAGAGGTGCTGCTGAGCACTTCTACTCTGAGACTCTACTGCCAGGCATTCGTTAATGCAGTAAGAACTACTGAGAAGATATTTGAGGTCCTCTGCCCTGAGCATTTCAGGAATTCTATTGCTAGAAAAGCAATGAGGTTTGTGCCTCGACTGTCCCATCACATGGTGCTCTGATTTATGGGGGTTACTATGGCTACATCAGCCCCCAGGAACAGGCAGGGGATTAGGATAAAATACCTTTCTTGTCCACCTTCTGGACACGCTGGACCTTCTGTAACTTTGTGGTTTCTTAAAGGCAGCTAGTCTCCAACTGCCACGAGCATTGAAGTAACCAGTTTTGTTCTAAGTGGAAAAAGTGTGATTATTGTTTTTAAGTGAAAATGTCAGTTCCAGTTCCTAGCAATGTGCTTCTGCTGCATTCTTCCTTGGTAATAATAAAATGTTTCAGTGTGTGTCATGATTGCTTGAAGATCAACAAGATTGCTAAAACAGATGTACCTTAATAAGCATCAATATTTTGTTGGATCACAGATCCTGAGATGGGGTGTGAATTTGTAAGGCTAGCTGAAGGTTTAGTCTCTTGATAGTTTTTCTTACCTAACTGCAAAGCCATTAAACCACATCAATATACTAAGATTTTTACCATTATGTTATAGAATGATTTAGGTTCAAAGGGACCTCAAAAACTGTCTAGTTCCAACCCCCTGCCATAGGCAGGGACACCTCCCACTAGAACAGATCACTCAAGGCCTCATTCAACCTGGCCTTGAACACCTCCAGGGAGGCAGCATCCACAACCTCCCTGGGCAACCTGTTCCAGTGTCTCACCACCCTCACTGTCAAGAACTTCATCCTAATAGCTAGTCTAAATCTCCCTTCTGCCAGTTTAAACCCATTACCCCTTGTCCAGTCATTACAAGAGCTTGTAAATAGTCCCTCCTCAGCCTTCCTGTAGACCCCATTTAGATACTGGAAGGCTACTACAAGGTCTCCTCAAAGCCTGCTCTTCTCCAGGCTGAAGAGCTCCAGCTTTTGTAGCCTGTCCTCACAGCAGAGCTGCTCCAACCTTCTGATCATCTTCATGGCCCTCCCGCTCCAACAGTTCAATGTCTTTCTTGTGTTGGGGGATCCAGAACTGCACACAGTATTCCAGGTGGGATCTGACAAGAGCAGAGTAATGGGGGAGAATCACTCCCCTTGTCCTGCTGGCCACAATTCTCTTCATGCAGCCCAGGACATGGTTAGATGTCTGGGCTGCATGCACACATTGTCAGCTCATGTTGAGCTTTTCATCAAACCAGACCCCTGGAAGTGGTTGTCCAGGCTCTTACTGTTACCTTTCAAAACATTTTTTTATCTGATTTTATTTATAATTTTATATATATATTTGTTATTGAGTTACAAACTTCACGTAAAAATGTTTTTCGCTTACTTGTTTTGTGCTTCTTAGGCACTTGCTCAATGTACAGCTGAAGAATTTGAATTTCTTTTTATGATTGTGGGATTGAATTCATTCCTGTATCATTTAATATAGTGCTTTGAAGTATAAATCTTCAAGGAATCATTGCTGAGGCCATGATTGCAAAAGCAAAGTAATTTAGGGATAAGAGTGGATTTGGACTTGATGAGATCTATGAAGTCTTTTCCAACCTTGGTGATACTGTGATACTGTGAGTGCTTGACCTGATATTGTTCTTTTAAGGTTACACTGGTTATTAAAAATTAAAGCCAATATTATACTTTCTTCAATTATCTTGACTCATCACAGGTAGAAATGAGTGAGACAGATGGTTTGAAAATTGGTGGCACAACCATCAACGATGCATAAATATTACTAGTTAACAAAGTCAATGGTGTGACTTACCCAATCACTCTGAACTCTCTACTGAGTAATGATTCAGTAGCCAAACTCTTAATCATGGGATTATCTCAATAAAACTTGGTTAGGATGATATTAAAGCCTTAATAAAAGATGGACTAAGATGGACTTTTTTAACAAGGTGAGTCTGTTAATAAGTATATATGGGACTGCTGCAAACTGTTAATAAGTGGGGGTAGAGGGAAGGCAGCATCTATGCTATACTATAGATAATTCAGAGGAATTTTGGTTACTCATTGATAGGTGTAGTTAAAATCAGCCTTCATAAACTGATTTCAGAAACCAACTAGTAGGAAAGAATGTGGAGTGATAATTCCTACAGATCTAGTTTGATGGTAAAAGTGATAAATGCCCAAGATCAGAATGGCTAAGCTGTCCAGAAGTACTTATCAAAGCAATGAGGGGGGGGGGGGGGGGGGGGGGGGGGGAATTGTAAAGCTTAGTGGAAGGAGTTGCTCAGAGCAGCAGAATGCCTTTCCTGCAGCGTAAGACAGTATGTCCTGAGTTCCAAATGTCTAGTATGTGGACATTGAATGAGTAATCATCTCCCACTCCTATGAATAGCTTGCTCTGAGCAACAGGAATGTTGCCTTTTTTTGGATACAATCATATCAAGACATAGATTGGTATAGTTTTCATGTTGTTTGTGTTTTATTTTCAAACCATCTCTAAAGTCTTGAGTTTATTCTTTGAACGAATGCAGACATTTTCAGTATGTTAAGAAGCAGAGTGAGACTGCAGTGTATGTTCAAACTGAACAATTATTTTGCAAAATAAGAAAAAAAATGTATCAGAGAATACATAGCTCAAACTTTAGCATGAATCACAATGAGAAAAAAACAAGATACCATACTGGGATTGTATGGGGTAGAAGATGCTGTGCAAGGCGTGTAAGACTATCCCTCTGCTGTGTTTAGCATCAGTGTGTAATTTGGAGCACTCACATCAAAAGAATAGGTGGCCCAAGGAAGAACAGCTAGAGTGGAACAGCAGGAATGATCATACATCCATAAATAAACAGCATACTAGGGACCAGAAGAGAGTTCTTTTAATCTAGCTGGTAGGACTGAAAAGATTTGTAGAACTTCAGAAGTGTGAGAAGCCCTTGCGGTGAAGCAGTAGTTGTCCAGTCTTTCTGCTGGTGTGTGAGAAAAGAGGCAACTTCATTTGTTGTGTTAAAAGGAAAGGGAAAACCACTGAAATAGAGAAGAGTAAAACAGAGTGGACTACCTGATAATTGTGTAGCCTTCATTATCAAAGCCTTCATGGTCCAGGAGTACTGTGTGCCAGGTTAGGCAGATCGGTGAAGGTGACTGAAGTTCTTTGTGGATCTACAAACCTGTTGGTGTAGCATCTGTGTTGTTTTAGCTCCTTTATTTGGAATTAGCCTGATTCTTAGGATTTCTGTTTGCACTTTGCAAATATTGATTAAATTTTAAGTATCTAAAAATATTTCAGTAAGGCTTTTGTTCTTATTATAGTAGTAGTAGTGATAAAATGCACAAGATCAGAGTTTGTCTAGGAGCCTGATACAGAGCCTGACAAAGCCAGATCGAGGACAAGATAAGAGTTAGTGCTGTACTATGGTCACAAGTCCATTCTTCCATGGGAGTGAATTATTCCTTTGCTGCTAAAGTGGGCTGTTGAGGGATGGGAGAAGGGCAATTTTTCTTAAGCTTCTGACAATTCTGTACAGTGAAATTTTGTTTTGTTGGTCTCCAAAGTATTCAGCTGTACATTGGTGCAGGACTCTTTGCATTCGGTTTAGGTTCATAACAGTTTTCTCATTTGCATTTATCCAGCAAGAACAAATTATTTCACTTGATGGTAAAAGTAAATATGCCCTTTTTAGAACAAAAAGGCAAGACTTTTAAAAGTTGATCACTTGTGATTCTAAAGGAAGATAGCTGTTTTGCAGTAGTAGATTTTCAGACACAAGATAAAAACTGCTGAAATTTTTTTCTCCACTTGCTCAGCCCAAATGATTTGAGTAAGCACTTTAAACTGTAATTTTCTCTGGATGATTAAACTGAAATTTAACAAATTAAACTGAACTTTGTTCAGATTTCTCCCTTCTGTTTCTAATGCTTGATTATTTTTCATTGCAAATAAATTTTTAGTATATAATGACTTGCACAAAGAGACAAAGCAGAGGAGTTGTGTTTTTTCTCCAGATGGTGGACTCGAGTTTTGATTTTTGCTGAGTGTTTCTCAGGGAGTCTTCAAAATGCTTATGTTGTAGGAACATCAATACTGTCCCTACATTGATTTCTGGTAAATAGTCCCCTATTGAATTTAAACATTGATTAAAGGTCTTATGTGTAAAAGTTTTTCAACTCATGATGTTGTTGCAGCCTACTAATGAAATGATTTTTAGGAATGGGAGCCTTCAGAATTAGACCACTGATTTATTTAGTTATTTATTAAATCTTTAACTGTGACAACTTATCTTTACAGTGATGTGGCTATATAAATATCTCTGTTGTAAGAATCTTTTACTTCAAACAGGGTTATTTCAGTGCAGGACCTTTGACTCTAGAGAGAGGTGAACTGCTGTAAATGCTTATTCCAGATCAATCAAGCGTTCTTCTATTTTGTGGCCTGGAAGCTCCTTATGGAGTTTCTAGATGGCCTGTGTTTAAAAAATATTTTCTGTAAATCCCAAGAGAAAAAAAAATATTTTAAGTGTGAATCAATCTGTTGCTACTGATTTTGGTAACCAGTATCATCTCATACTTTTTTTTGCAACCTGTTGCCCAGTTTGTACTTAGGGTAGAAGGTTTTGGGGGCAGGAGTTGTTACCCAGTGCTCTGCTGATTACTAATCTGGCATAATGGAGTCTTTGTGTGAATATGACTCCTTGGCCCTGTCAAAATCCAGAGAGTAAAATATCTTAAGTTAGAAACATTGTGAGGATGTTGTGAGCATTTTTGTAGAGTGTTATCAGCCTGTGAAAATGCAGAGGAGGAAATTGTGCTTTAGGTCAATGTGTTATTTATCTGAAAAATTTTGGTGGCTGTGAATGTATTGTTTACCCAAAAAAATATTCATTAAGCATGTAGCTTATTAACACCCCAGATATGTTGAAGAGAGCTTTTGTGAAAGGTTTAAGTATTTCCTCTGAGTCACAGCATAGCAATAGAGTCACTTATGGGGTGAAATTGTTTTCTTTCTTAGCAGTTTGAATTGCTTTGAACTTTGACATGGCCTCTGAGTGTAAAGATTTTATGCTGCTTGATTATTCATAGGATGTTTCTAGATACAACCAAAATGGAACGCAGTGTGAGCTGTGTGCCCACATGCTGCAGTTGTTTTATGATAAAGCAGTACTGACATGGAGTGTGTGCTTTTATTCAGGAAAAAAAAACTCCAACCCCAAACAACCACAGCGATGGGGAAGGCGTTAGTGTGGGACAGACACCAGTCTTTCTGTGTATCGTTTAGCTAACGCAGTACAAGTTGGGTATGTTATTGCTGTTGGAAAGACAATGTGATGTATATTAGCTTTTAATCAGAGTTAGGCTACGACATTTTCTTCTGTCTTTAACGTGCTCACAGCAGAGAGGAAACACCTCAAGTTCCTTTTAGGTATTTTGTATATTAATTTTACTGTTGCAAGAATCCATGTTTCAGCCTTTCTTAAGCAGTGATACTTAAGTTTCTTGAGGAAATATTGTACTGGATTATTACTATTTTTTGTACCTTGCTTTACATGGCATTAATGTCTTCTACGTAGGTATCAAATTATGGTATTTTCTGCTTTTGAATGTGTTTATACCAGAGCCTGATAGATTTAGGAAGACTGGAGAAAGTTTCATAAATCATACTAGAATATTAAGATATATTTTAACTTTTAGGTAGTCTGTCTTGCCAGATTACTTTTTCCTTCAGATCAGTTTAGACTGGAGAAGCAAAATAAGAGTTGTGTATTCTCACAGTTCACAGCTGAACAGGATTCAGTATGAATGAGTATCTAAGTCACTTCATTTCAAAACAAGTCTAGCATACATTTTCAGCATTAGCTGTGAGTTTTCCTGATGTTTGTTTCCTCTCAGAACAAGCACTGAAGGTTTGATTTATATAAAGTGTTAGCATTTGAGGAATCTTCTGACTGCAGATGAGCAGATTTGCTTATGAGAAACAGGATAACAGAAAACATAGGATGAAGTAGTGGTGAGTGATATATAACCAGCTGAACTGTATCTCACTTTTTAAACTCACCTCTGTAGTAAAAGACAAGGAAGGTAGAGAGAACAATAAAGTAAGGGCAATGATTTCCAAGTTTGCAGCTATCTGAATTAGTATATGCTTCTAAATAGGAATAATTGAGATGATTTTTTGCCTCCAATTTGAAATCATGTGGTAATGTTTAATCTATAACTCAGGTTTGTTTTTTTTTCCTGTGAATTGTCTGCAAGTGTCTTTAACCCTGGGCAAAACATGCTGTAGAGCTGACTTCCCAACCATGTGCTGGGGGGTGCAGGTGGTGGGCAGCAATGGTACTGCCTCTCACCAAAAAGATCTGGGGTGGTTTTGGTAGAAGTCTTGGTGGGTCAGCAACTGCAACTCTTGCCAGTTAAGGACAGACACCAGAGTGTCAGTGAGGAAGCATCTTGCTGGAGTGCAGAGACACCAAAAAGAGTAAAGGAAGATGCTGTCAGGGAGAGCCTGTGTCTGGGTCCTTGCACAGCTTTATGGTGATAGAGAAACTTGTCATTTTTATTAAAACAAAGTTGGTTTAAAACTGACAAAACAAAGCTTAACTAACTTTTCAGAGACTAATGTTTAGGTTTATCGTGGTATATGTATTGTATATTTATTTTTTTTCCACAGAAACCTGCTAATATTTTAGTTATGGGTGAAGGTCCTGAGCGAGGAAGAGTAAAAATTGGTATGTTTATATCTTTGATAAGTCCCAGTGTAGCATTTAAGTTAGAATGTTCTGAAGGTGCCGTTGTACCACCTAAAGTAGTCACTGTAATACTAGTATGTCCCTGGGCACATTGCCTAAATGCTGTTTTGAGTGACTGGCTTCTTGACATTAGCCCCACCAGTTCTGACTGTGAAATGCTGTAGCCTTATCAATAATACACAGAAAATGTCATTATATTTTGTTTAAGTGGGTGTTTGTGTGGGGTGGGGGATTTTTATATGGGGATAAAGAAGACAACCAGCTAGGGGGAAAGGAGGAGAAAGAAGTGGAATTTTAAAACTTACTTCATTTACCCCTGTAATGCCATGACATTATTTTGCTGCTGTGTATAAAATCTAAATAGGGAACAACTCATTGCTGCAAACCTTAAATTTCTGTAATGAAATCAAAGGTGGCATTTAGCCTACCACAGATGTTCTCCAAAGGGCAAACAGGTCCCTTGGAGATCAACACAAGGGATCTTTAAAGTCCAGAAAACATAGTAATCCAGAACTACCTTTAAATACTCAACCCAGAGTCTGCCAGAGTAGGAAGGATATAACACATTTCCCACTATTGTAACATCTCCTGGTGGGAGTTACTGCTCGCAGTGAGAGGATAATTAGTAGAAGTTGAGTTGGTTTTAAATACATAAATAAACAAACATTAACTGTAGTCTAACAGTAATAAGTTATACCAGGCTGTGCTTTAGTGTGGCAATGCTTTGACAGCAGACTGCTAATGCACAGTCTGCTTATATGTTACAGTAACGTGGCCCTGTTTGAAAGGTTTTTGAAAACTAGGTTTTTCTAAACCTAGTTCATCTTTTTTTTCACTTCCCTTTGGCTTTCTTTTATGAGATTATTTTTCTGCATTGTTGCTTTGTACTCTGACTGTTTTGTTTATCTGAATGACATTTGTTAATCGCCAGTGTAATGATTCAGGCTAGGATGTTCTTCAAGCGTTCAGTGCTGCTCTAGTTTTCCCCTTGCTCTTTGAATCCAAAGAGCAAATCAGCCAGGGCTGAGCACTTGTGCAGATCCTACCTTGAAAGTTTTTGAAGCCCATCTGAGGCTTAAAGTTGACAGCAGAGATTGAGGACTTCTCCATACAAGACAGGTACAATATGGACAGCAGAAGGGAAAATGTCTTCTGCTTACTCTTTCTTACTCTACACAAAGCAGTTGCTTCCAAAATTGAGAATCTAGGTAATTTCCTGGGCACATTTGCTTTTAGCTGTGGTGGTGATATTTGCTGTACACAACTATTTGCTAGTAATTGCACATAGACCACCCATTTATTTCTTAATTTTTAGTTTTGAATTAATTTGGGAATAACTTAATACACAACTAAATTTAGTGAGACTTTGTCAATGGGCAGGTGAAAGATTCTGTATTTGGGACCACCAGTCCTCTGAGCCATCCATTCCCAGTGGGGGAAGAGGGAGGGGGACCCTGCATTTCTAAGTGTGTTGTCAAAATGTAGGGTTTTTTTCCTTAGGGAAATAAGATATTACAACAACAGGAAAAGAATGCAGAAGTTCTACTCATACCAAGGGCTTCCACTTTTTCAGTGTAACTAATTTTTCTAAAAATTACATAACTGGTATTTAACTTAAAATAATTTTTGTAGACTTTTTGTGTCATTTTGAGTAATAAATTCACTTTCTGCAAATAATTTTCCTTATTTTACATAGTTACTAGTGGATTGGTATTTTAATGTAGAAGATTGCAAAATTATTCTCTTTAAATGCACTAAAACAATCATAAATAGGAATGCATATGAAAAATAAATATTTGGGATTGTGCAGTCGAGTTAGCCCCATATCTGCACTGCAGTCTTCCCTCAACCAGTGAGCTATAACTGTAGGTCCTTTTCCCTCAGAATGGCTACTTACCCTGTTTCATTTGAGCCCTCAGCATGTGCATATCCCTGTACCACAGAGTCACTCTGTCGTGGGATTTGGGGACTGATGGGTTCAGAAAGTGATTTGATGAGAGAAGGTGCATATTTTAGTCTGCCCACCTATTTGGTCTATCAGACAGCTTTTGTATTGGTATACCACCAATTCTAAAAAAAAAAAGTAAATTTTAATTATATAATATCCCCAAACAGAATTTTAAAACAATAGCCTAAATGTTATTTCATACTTGTATCTTGATACTGGAAATACATCTTGGCAGAAAATAGTACAGAGGCAGATGCTGGAGGCTTAGCTGCTGTTTTTCTGTGGAGGAAATCTTGCTACAGCTAACTGATGAGAAGGGAGCTTTTCTGATGTGCATGTATGTATTATAAATCATTCTAACTTTTGTGGAACCTGCATTTAGTTCACTTTTAAAATGCTGCTTCTCAAAAGACCATCCTGTAATAATGGCATATTTTACCAGAGAATATCAGGTAAAATGCATGGGGATTTACCAGTGTCCTGAGAAGTGAGTTGATGCACTTTTTCAGAACAATGGTTAAGTCTTTGCTCTAAATTGCTCATGTTAGTAATGATTTATAATGATATACTTTAGGAGTCATGACATCCAGTATCTTCTACGAGAGCTTTAAGAATATCTGCTCACACAATTCTTAACTGCTACAGTCTGCATTTGCATTTTATTTAGCAGTGATGGTAGTGCTAACAAATGAACAGTTTATATATATTTTTTTTTAAAGAAAAAAAAAAAGTGGGTTTCCTCAAATTTTAAAGCATCTCTCTTTGAATTTTGCAGCTGACATGGGCTTTGCCCGATTATTTAATTCACCTCTGAAGCCTTTAGCAGACTTGGATCCAGTAGTTGTAACGTTCTGGTATCGAGCTCCAGAGTTGCTTCTTGGAGCAAGGCATTATACCAAAGCTATTGGTAAGTACAGTGGAAAAAATGTACCATTTTGGTTTGTTGTATTGATTGTACTTTAGTGTTGAAGAGTTGATTAAATAGTACTGAGGACAGCAGCTGAGTTAAAGGTGCGTTACTGTTTTCTTCAGGTAATATTGAGCTTTGACAAATTGTTTAGATCACTGTGGTTTCTGACAATATATAGAGGTGGAATATTTCTGGGTGCTGGCTCCACGTGGCCTTCAATGCAGTCTAAGTTCATATGGATTTCACATAAGACTTTGTAAATTCTGTTAGAGGCAATACAAACTATGGATGCATCTTTGAACTGCTCGCAGAATTCATATCACGATGACACAGAGTCCATCCTTTTTACCTAGTGTAATAAATAGATGTAATGTGCAGAATGGATAATATATTTACTGCACTGAAATGGAAGTGTAAAAATGAGCTCTATTTTAGCCTTAAAGCATAAGCTTGAATGGGAATTGAAGTAGTGAGATATGGTCAGTCGGCATTGCGTTTTTATGTCCGGTCGGTGAATTTTGCTGGTGCAGATCTGCATCATCCTAGTGCTGCATTTAAAAAATCTGGAGTGCATTTGTATTATATTTATTTATTTTAAATGAAGAATATGCACAGAAGTTTGAAACCAAATTTGACTTCCCTTATTAGGAAGGAAACAAAAATAAATTAGGTTATAATGGAGGGCGGGAATTTTATGTGAAGTTAAAACATTGCAAAGTGCTAGGTTGGACTGGATGATCTTGGAAGTCTCTTCCAACCTGCTTGATTCTGTGATTGTAAGGTGGACAGGTATATCCAGAATAAAACAAACATGGTAGAATGCAGATGCTGTAAGGATGGCATTAGTTACATCATCTTAATGTCTGTCCTCTTCACTTATTTAATACTTATCAGCTTGAATTTAACAGCTTCATCACGGCACATTTGAGTTAGCTCTGCCAATCTCTGCCCTTGCTATTTCAGGGGCAAGGGATTGCTGATGGCAGGAGCCAGTGTAGGACAGAGGGGATAGCCCAGTAGCAGACTGGAGCAATGTTCACCTGTAGTAGGTGTGAACTGCTTTGCCCTGAAAGGAGGAGAGGTTGTATGGAAGAGGAGTGGAATGTTTTCTGTTGCTGACTTGGTTTAAAAGGTGTTTTAAAGCCTAGCAACCGGTTTGGGGTAAATAACTTCCCTTGCAATGTTCTCCTTACTTTGTAACAGAGACTATCTGTGGGCATACATGTTGTTGCTGTTGTTTCTGTAACCAGAAGTTCTTTCGTTAGACCGTGGCCACTATTTTTTGAAGTTTGTGTCAGAAATTCTGTTTGTGACTTCAGTGTGTTCATTTACTTTTCTTTTAATACTATATTTCTTTTACAGATTAAATATCTTTCTTTCTACGTTCCTTTAAATGGCTTATTTTTGTTGTTGCTTGCATGTTCCTTCACTGGCATTTTCTTCTGCTTTCAGCATGTGAAACTGCATGGATGGTCATAGCCTTTAGTACATGATTTTTCTGCAGCATAGATAAAAACTGACTGTATACAAACACTGAATACTGGGGTTATGCTCTCTGCATCATTTGCTTTTGCCCTTGTTCATGACCTTTTCTTGTTCATTCGAGGTTCAGTGTACCCTTACTTTATGTAAATTAAAAGTTGCATTTGTATATACTAGAAAAAATCACGATGACAATTGGAAAAATTCAGTCTATCCAGTTTTGCAGATTGAATCATAGCAGTTATAACTGGAAGGATTTGGTTGGGTTGCTTTTGTCTGCTTTTAGTTGTTGTTGTTGTTTTTTTTTTTAATGAATATTATGTAACGGGTTGGTGAGGTATTTGAGCATGGATTTTCTTCTTGCTGTCTTTCTGCAAGCTTTTATAGGTAGCATTTGGCTTATTTCCATGTCACTGCTTTTCAACTTGTATTTTTGGGGTCACTTGGTGTTTCATAAACCCAATAGCTGATCAGAAAGGGCACATCTGTTGGTGGGGATGGTATGGCTGTGAATGGATAAAATATTGGTTGGCTTCTTTTCATTCGTGTTTTATTTGGACAGTTACCCAAATAGTTTCTTTTTTGTTATTTTTTTCTTACTTTTCTCAGCAATAAATGGTAGCTACACTTAAAAACTCCACAAAAACTTGTATGATATTCTCTCTGCTCCTTTGTGGTTACTGGGTTGTGTACTTTTATTGATAGCTGAAGGAAGTCAAGGAAGTGTTGCACTTCTACAAAAGAAACTTGAAATTTTCAATGCCAAGGACCTTATCTTTAGTAAGCTAAAAACTAACATTCTGCCTCACCAAGATCTTTTTGGAAAGATTCATTTGATTTTTTTTCCCCTGTTCTCCTTTTTTAAAGATATTTGGGCCATAGGGTGTATATTTGCAGAGCTGCTAACATCAGAGCCAATATTCCATTGTCGACAAGAAGATATCAAAACTAGTAATCCTTATCACCATGACCAGCTGGACAGAATATTCAATGTAATGGGATTTCCTGCAGGTACACACTGTGCTTTTTGTTTTTCATTGCTGTTCAAAGAAAGATATCTGTATTGCTTTCTTTGCATATGAAGGAGGCAGCTGATCAAAGCAACAAAGCTGTTCAAACACAATCTTTATTTCACGAGTTGCCAGTCTAGAACCTAACAGTCCTATTAGGTATTTTTTTCCCTTTTGTTAAAGGTAGGATTATCTTTGCCTATACACATACCAATGTCTTATAATTCTAAAAGATCATGTTTAGTGGAGGGTGATTAAAAATCAGAAGGAATATTTCTATGTTTCTTCAGTAGTGATTTTTGGATTTGGAAAGTGACAGATGATAGTATGAAACCAAGGGAAAAAGTCTATATATTTAGTGATTATTACACAGATGTTTGACTCATGCTAATTTAAACATGACATTTTGGAGCTAGGGGATGTGGGTTTTTTTTCCAGTCTATTCATTAATTCCCCAATAGAAAGCTTGTGATACGGATGGAATATCTATTCCAAACTGGAACAAAGAACTGGTTGCATGAACCAAACCAAATTACAAATTGTTGCATTTTCCCCTCAGTGTTGCTCATTCCTTGCTTTTCTACAGGCTGCCTTGCATCTTTTCAGTTAATGCTTTGTCTTCTAGTGTTCACGTGATCGCAGATGTGCGTATTTTTACTTCTTGGTCATCTTTCTCACAGCTTGTGTTCTCAGCCATTGTACACTCACTATTAATACTATTTCTATTTACTGTTCTGATAGACTTTCTTCTTCCTATCACATGAGTTTTGTAGAGTTTGTTTGATTGGTTTACATTTTTTTAATGAAATTTGCTCTTATTTTTCCATTTGACTTTTCTTCGTCCTGTATGTACTTTATTGATTCTGTACTGCTGTGTCAGATTCCTGCAAGTGCATATTAAGGACTTTTATTTTCTTGAACATCCCCTTTAATTGTGCTTCTTTAAGCAATATTCTCCTTTTCTGCTTTTAGCCCAGAATTTTACCTGTTTCTTATGCTTTTCTTACATCATTTGTTTTTTACATTGTCTTTGTGTAGCTTACATAAAAAGCAAATACTACACTTTTTTATTGCCACTTGCTGTATTTGAAAGTGGCAATTTTCTTTGGGATGGAGCATAGGGAAAGAGGAGAATCTTTAAATAAATAAATAATAATTTAATGATTGATCTCCGATGCCTTTATTTACTTACAATTTTTAAGCTGCCAGTGTTCTGTAGCTGTGTTAAGACCTAGTAAGGATTTGAGTGCAATCAATCTACTTGCCCACAGAGCCTTTTCAGGAGGCTAAGTGTTGGTAGGGATTTTGAGGTTTTAATTTTTAATTCCCTTTCAGGCTTTCTCTACTCACAGAGGTTTAGATGAGATATTCTTTGAGTGTTCACATTTTAGTTTTTATTAACCTTCTGTTGGCTAACAACATTTATGTTGAGACAGCAGAATTTTGCAGTGTCCCTGGGCATTTTCCTGTCACTAAAGACAGTGCTGTGAGATTGGAAAATTTAGACAGTGTTTGTGGGAGTCTCATGTACTCTTGTCCTGAGATCACAACTGTGCCTAAATAAATTAAATGACATTCCTGAAGGATACAAGCACCATGGCTGACATGTTTTTTTCTCTGTTGTTGTTGTTGAGTGTATGGCAATCTTCACTGTAACTGGCAGCTGATTTTTCAAGTTCTTGAGTTAATCAGCACACAGCTGGAACCTCTTAGGTGTTGGTAAGATTTATTGTGAAGAGGTGATGAAGGAATATGAGTCAAGGTGTACAAAGAAATCACTAACTGCAAGGATAGAGAATCAGACTGAAATCAGGGCTATAGAGATGCTTTGAAAGCCTTTGTTTTACTTTGGGGAGGGGGGAGGAAAAAAATTATTAATAAATATTGATTTTGCAGATAAAGATTGGGAAGACATAAAAAAGATGCCTGAACACTCAACTTTAATGAAAGATTTCCGGAGAAACACGTAAGTCTGCTTTGAGTTGAGCTTTAAGAAAGTGTGTTTTGCTTTTCCCTACCATCAATTCCTTGTAGCTCACACCATTTTCTATGTAGATTCCAAACAAGGGCTATAAAATGGCTGGGACTTATATTGTATAAAGAAAAAAAATATAATTCTGAAGTGTTTCATAATGGTGAACTTGGCCTGTTGAGGTGGTGTGAATCAGAAGAGTAGCTGGAGACAGACTGCAAATGGTAGGGTGGCAGGTGTGTGAAACAGGTTAATGCCAGTAAGACCCCACACAGCTCAGAAGATTGCTGAGCGCAGTTTGTCACAGCTGTTTCCAAATCTGTGGTACTGGAAATGTTTTTCTGTAATAGCTGCATAAAAGGCATCTGGCAATGTTACACTGTTTCCAGCAAACAGTGGGTGTAATTGTCAGGTTTTGTGTCTAGCATAGCTTGTGAAGTCTAAGGAAAAGAACACCTTTCAGTTTTACTGTCACGTTGCCAGTCTGATACCTGCGCTTAAGACCCTACAGCCTTGCCTTGTTTGTGTGCTGAGGGATTTGAGGCTGCACTGTTAAATATGTCTCTTGCATCTGCCATCCTACTCTAACCATTTAGAAACGTTAATTTTTAGCTCCTCTGAAAAAAATGTGAATTTGTGGATGCCCTTAGAGCAACATGATGGGCTTAAGTATTTCTCTGCATGTTCACTGGCCTTAGAAATATAGAGAATGAAGCTGTATAATAGTAAAATTGGTGAAAGGCATAGCTGGATAATAGTTTGGTGTCTGTACCTGGTTTGATATGTGCTTTTTGTGTGGATGTGATGTGTTTTTACAGTCATGTGGGGGAAATGTATTTCTGCAGTGTCTGAATGACTTCAAGCAATCTTTGGTGTTAGTAGATTTTTATTCCCTGCATAGGGGATTAGCATTGGAAACTAAAATACTCTTGATGTTTTGTGGCTACTGATAGAGCTTTGCTGTTTCAAATTTGCATGTTGGAAATGTCACATTTTTTTTCCTTTTTTTAGGTATACCAACTGCAGCCTTATCAAATATATGGAAAAACATAAAGTTAAACCAGATAGTAAGGCATTCCACTTGGTAAGTTCTTGCATACATAAGAAAATCAAAAGCCTCACATGAGATACAGGTGTTCAAGTTGAGAGCTGGCTTGGTGCCAAGTATTCTCTAACTCACTTTATTTTATGAACAACATTAGGAATAGCTGATACTCTGCAATCTGAGAACTACAAAACCACTTTATGAATGTCTATGTAGGTGTGGAAAGGGTGAATGCCAAAATGATGGAATCAAGCTCTTCTTGGTGACACCCAAAGACAGGACAAGGGGCAATGGGTGGAAGTTGAGGCATAGGAAGTTCCATAGAACTGTGAAGGTGATAGAACACTGGAACAGGCTGCCTAGGGGGGATTGTGGAGTCTCCTTCTCTGGAGATACTCAAAACCCACCTCGGTGTACCTGTGTGATCTGTTGCAGGTGATCCTGCTCTGGCAGGGGAGGGTTGGACTAGATGATATTTTGAGGTTCCTTCCAGCCCCTAACGTTCTGTGTCCTTCTCACACTGATTGAGAGTAATTAACTGGATTAGTTTCTACATCAAGTATATCAGAGGTTTTAAGTCTTTAAGTCATATTTAGTTTGCAATTATATTTGCAGGGTTGCCACAACTCAGCCATTTTTCTGCTTTGCATATTTTTAATAGCCTGATTTTTTATTTTTTAAAATCCTGAATGCCTGCTTTATTTACATACTCTTTCCATCTTAAAACAAAATTAACTTGAGACTTGAACATGCAGCTCATAACATTCTAGTGTTTCTTCCTATCACACTAATCCTTTGTAGATTTCTTAAGAAAAATTCCTAGGACTCTTACAACAATTATGGTTTTTATAGAACACATCATAGGATCACAGGATGTCAGGGAAGGGACCCAAAGAGATCATCAAGTCCAACTCCCCTGCCAGAGCCGGACCTTACAGTCTAGCTCAGGTCACAGAGGAATGCATCCAGACAGGCCTTGAAAGTCTCCAGAGAAAGAGACTCCATAGCCTCTCTGGGGAGCCTGTTCCAGTGTTCTGTGACCCTTACAGAAAATATTATTATATACATAATTATATAAATATACTTTATTTTTTTTAATAAAGTCTCCAGTTCATTTACACACTTGCTCAGTCCTGGAAGAGTCTGCGTTATACATTATACTATTACATTATACATTATGCTATTACACCTTTTCTTCATCTCTAGAATAAACTTTATATATGTATGAAGAAATAATTTTAGTGTATCTGGTCTCTCTGAATGGATGTGCTCCTCATCTTGATGTTTTAAACTCAGATTAAATATTTTCAGTCTAGAATATGGGGTAAATACATTATTTGAGGGGCTGCAAGCAAGAGAGAAGAAGCTTTTTGATCTTGGAGATGGAAGAAATGAATTGGAAGAAGGGAAAATGATCAAGAGGCCTGAGTGCCTGAGGATCATCAGTCATTGGAAGCTGTACCTGCTCTAATGATCAGACCTGTGGATTTTTAAGATGCCATATTTCTTCCTATTCACTACTTTGTTTTTCTCCATGTAAATTCTGGTATTTATCTTTCAGTCACAGTAGTTTTGTGGCAACATTCTTTTTGTGGCATACTGTGTGAGCATTTTTGAATGGGGGTTTCCAAGCACATGTATTACACTCCAACCAGTCTAAAACTGAATGTGTATTCAAGGTTCAGATTAAACACAAAAGTATAACCAGTTCAATCAAGTTACTGGGCAGCCATACTGCTACGCTTCATTTACTATGAGTGTCTCTGCTCTCTGGTTTTAAAAGTTGGTGAAATGCTGGAGTTACTACCTGAAAAGATGTTGTAGAGAGGTAGTTAGCAATAGAACAAGGGGCAGTGGCCTCAAACTGCAAGAGGGTAGATTTAGACTGGACATTAGGAAATTTTTTTTCATAGAAAGAGAGATCAGACATTGGAATGGGCTGCCCAGGGAAATGGTTGAGTCACCGTCCCTAGATCTGTTTGAAGGTCATTTAGGTGTGGTGCTTGGGGATATGGTTTAGGAGTGAACTTCATGGAGTAGGGTCAGTGGTTGGACTGATTCCAGAGTTCTTTTCCAGCCTGAATGATTCTGTGAGTCTATGATACTTACATAAGCAAGGAAACTAGTACACTCTGGTAAAGGTTTTGTATTTTTGATAGATTTTGTGTCCAAGTGCAATTAGAAGCTGCTGAACACTCTGTGTATTTATATGTGATGCATAAAAAGTTTGTGTTGACATGCAAAGAACCAAAGTGCTCATAATGAACCAATGTTTACCATGTATCCAGTTATAACAGAGCTTTGGAAATGCATGTTTCATATTTACCAAACTGTTCTTCTGGTGTACTTTAACATTACATGCCTTCTAAAACACATTTGACATAGCAAATAGATAATACTTTATATTCCTATCAAAGCCTAAATAGTATTTCTGAAAATGTAAGTAATTCAACAAAGATAAAGCAATGAACATGAAATATCTGTTGAATATAATGTTTCATGTAGGTTGGAGTTTGGATATAAAATATCATCCTTGGACACTTAAGCATAGCAAATTGCACACATTTGCAGATCCTTCTCATCAGTCAGCCTAGGCAGATGTTCCATAAAATTATGCAACTGCATGCATCAGTACTTACCTTTCTAACCTCATCTTTTTTCAGAGCAAACATACTGCTTGTCACCTCCAGATTTGACTTGTAACATATCTGGAGTCTAAGGATCTTAAAATGAAGCTTTCTTATATTATTTTACCAAAATCTGAAAGTGGCTAATTGCTACTAGTGTCGAACAGCTGAGAAAGTTCACTCAGTTCTGCCTATTAAGATCAACTGCCTTAGATTTTTATATCATACCTAGGCTATCTGAGGTAAAAGCCTTTTCCATGTGACAACCTGTATAACATGGCCAGTGACTTCATCTTTAAGTAACCTAAATGCTTTTCCTCTCCCTTGACTCCTCACTTCTCTTTCTCACCAGTATCTGATCTGCTGACTTAACACTAAGCTCAGGGAAGAGTGAGTAGGCCGTGCTTTGCTGTATGTCTTGGTGGAGCATAAAAAGAGTTTGTCTGCATGAACTAGCATCTTTTACAATCAGTGAGTGCTCTGAGCAAACCAGTCTGAAATTTCTCATCTGCTCTCCCAGTCTGACAAGTTTAGAAATTGTTTTCAATAGAAGAATGAAACTATTCACAGAATACTTATGAGAATAGCGTAATATGCTTGCTGCAGTGTTTTATCTTCTCCTGTGAAGATAAAGGTCTGAATGTATTCAGAATTTTTGTTCAAGATGCTTGTACTTGCACCGAAAAGCAGTTGTTACATTGAAATGCAAAGTGAAAGAGCAATCCTTTTTCAGGCCACTACCTACCCCTTCATTCTTGTTCATATCTGTTGTTACCAAATGAAAGAACCAGGAGGTGAGTTTGAGCATGGATTCTTGGCTGAACATGTTGCTCAAATGCTACCTCTCCCACTCCAGATTGTACCTCCACCTGTCTTCTCAACAAAATTTGTAATAGAGAGGATGCTTCATGCCACTTGGATGTCATCAGTGTCCTGCAAGCTCAAAATCAGGGTATTTAGTAGTGTAGTCATGACCCATGTTTTCGTATGCCCCACATTGGTAGAGATTGCAAGGGAAGCACTGTGATGTTTAGCAATAGTTAGCCCAAAGAGGATCCTCTCAGTTGCTGCTCTATTAAAACAGTTGAATGAAAATCAAATTGCACATAAAACCTCTGGTCTTTCCAGAGCAGAGTCTGAAAACTGTGTTCTGAGGTTGTCAGAACTTGAAGGTGCCTTAGGTTTGCATTCAGTTGGAGGGTAGGCTGAACAGCAGATGAGTTCCTTGGACCCCTCCACAGTGTGAACAAGCACAGTGCATCTGTTGGTATGAGTTCTTCCAGAGATACTCTAGGTTTTAGGCTTCCACAAGCTGTCACACTGCCTTTTTTACTCTCTGCATCATAACAGATAAACTCTTTACATTTACTATTGTGAAACATGGCAGAATTGGTAATTCCAGGATTAGTAAATCCAGAATTCACTATTAGTACCAAAACCAAAATATTTTCCTTTCCCAACTTCAGTTAACCATGGCCCCGTTTCATATGCAGAACCAACGTGTTACATGAGACAGCACTGGCTTCTTCCTGCTTTTGTAGCTTGCTTTTATTTCCCTCCTCCCTCCCCGCTCCCTGATTTGTTTATGTCCTGGAAGTTGAATATGTGGCTGCTGCTCTTGGCTGATTGAGTGATGCTTCACCTTTCAGTTGGTTATAGTGGTCCATATCAACTGCTGCGACTGTCCTGTTCATTGCTGATATGTAGAGTTCACTGCATTTTTGTCATTCAGTTAGATGAGCTTTTGGTCAAACAGTTTTTAAAACAGAAAATATTTGTAATAACAGATAAAAGATTCACTTTTGCTGTCACCTGAGCAAGAGTGCAAAATAGGATTTTTGATCCCTTGTGTGATAAAGGTTGCACAATCATTGAAATTTTCTTGTTTCTGTTTTTCTGGCTTGTGGATTATGACCAAGTTTGTTCACTTGTTGTCAACATGTGATGGGCAAATTCATAACCTAATTGCCTGAAACGTTGCCAGAATTTGCAGTGATTTTTGACTGTGATGTTTTTCAGCATGTTGGCAGTTCTTTCTTACTTTTTTCCCCTTGCCTTTTTCTGGCTCCTGAGATTGCTTTTTGAGCTTTTGAGAGCAACAAGACCTGTTCTGTTCAAACTGATATTCTACAAAGACTACATGCAGAGTCAGAGAGCTGCAGTAACTCATTGTGAGTCTGTGCTGATGATGTGAAAAACAAAACTGGATTGATGGTGGTATTACATATTTATTGTGTTTTTAACATGCTATTAGAAGTGAAGGCTGAGGAGAGCAAATGTACTTTATAATTTTTAACTGTCTGCACTGTGAAGGTCTGCTTCATGATTGTGTATGCTCCCTTAATAGCCAGGGAAAGGAGACAACTAGTTCAAGCATAGTTCATGATGCTGGGTCTTCATTAAGAGGTGAATTTAATCCCATGAAAATTAGGAATGGAAAATGTGAATTTAATATTATTTGCCTCAGTAGTTTCTGTACATCTTGTAGGATCTTTGATCTAAAAATCAAAATCAATAGGTTGAAAGTCTAGTATTTCTTTCAAAGATCACAGCCTTTGACAATACCTCACAGTAGTTTTGTCTTGGATATTGTGTCAGCTGTGTCTTTCAGGATGAACAGTGAGGTTTCTATAAACACTTTCAGTAATGCAGACCATTTTTATTGTTTGTTTTTTTGCAGCTTCAGAAATTGCTCACTATGGATCCAATAAAGAGAATTACCTCAGAACAGGCTATGCAGGATCCCTATTTCTTAGAAGATCCTCTTCCCACATCCGAGTAAGTGGCTGGTTTATTAACGTACCAGTGCATCCAGAGGCACTTTAGAAATTCTCTCTGCTGTAAATGTTTGTGAACATTGAGCTAAATACTGACTAACAACCAAAGAAGGCTGTAACCACTAAAATGCCTTTTGTGGGTTTTAAAATTAAGTAGCATTCTTATTAATCTCTTGCTTTATGGAACTTTGATCCTATTAGTCGCAGCAGCACTAATCTTGTTATTCACTGACAGGTTGATTACGCATGCTACAGATCTTTGTAGACAACAGCAAAGTGCCTGCAGGTCTACTTCTCTGCTCCAAAATGCCAGATGACACAATTTAATTAGTTTCCATTTTTGTGTCTGAGCCTTTGTTGTAAATTCAGTGGGTGGGGGAAATCAGCTCTGTGCCTCTGTGTGTCCTTAACAACTTAAATCCATTTTCTGTAGATGCTTCTCATTTTTGTTTGTGGAATGAGATTAACAAAAGGTGGAAAATTCAGGGACAATGAATGATTTCATTTAGAGTTAAGCCCCCTCCCAAATGCATAACCAGAAAGCATGGTTGTACCCTTTTTTAGGAAAGTTATAGGTATGTCCTGTGTATGATCTACCATTATTTAGGGAGGAATTTATTGACTGTGTTTATGAGTAATTAATTAAAACTGGAATTATTTCACTGAAACCTACTAGGTTACTTTTAATTGGTCCTGACCCGTCTCTATGATTTAATGTTATCATGTGAATGATTTGCAGAAACTACTTTTAGGACAGTATTTGGCTTTTTTATCAACTTCAGGTTGTCATTTTGTTGTGAATAAACAAGCTGTAATGCTAACAGGTGTAGTTTACTATAAATACATTCTGCTCATCAAGGGCAGGCAAATACTAGCTTGTGCTAGCAGTACCGAATTTGTGTGGACCATAAGATATGAGTTCACAGGTGAAATTTCTGCTTGTTTTGTAAATTGTTCCCAGCGTTTTCATTTACTGTCAGTGGAGTTCCCGGGACTATTTTTAGTTAGTTTTGAGATTGCAAACTGCATGGCAACTAGATCAAGGTAGCTCTTTGTACTCTTGTAGTTATTTGACAGCTGGTCTATCTCTCAAGGCACCAGACTGGTCACTGGTTAGCAGAAACTGGTAGGAGTTTAAGGAAGTGTGTAGAAGGCAATTGCAGATCAAGCTGAAACAGGTTTGCTAAGTTTAGAATAGCACAGAAGTAAGACAGGGAAAACTCCTGTGGTTACAGGTGGCTGTGGCTCAGGCAACTTGAAACTAGCATGGGCAAAGTATGAATCTTACAGGTCTAACTCTTCTGTTCTAATACAGTGATAAATAGACTTTTTTGGGGGGCAGTGTTTTTGCAGGTTGTCAAATCCCTTACCCAAAACGAGAATTTTTAACAGAAGAAGAACCAGATGATAAAGGAGACAAAGTAAGTACTGGAAGAATGGTATCATCATGCTTCACTGGCTTTCACACTATTTCCTGTTTTCATGTTATTTCCTGTACTGCTTTTGAGTTGAAATTTTTCTTTGTGTTTAAACAATTGAGAAGAACCAGCAGCAGCAGCAGGGCAATAACCATACTAATGGAACTGGCCATCCAGGGAACCAAGACAACAGTCACACGCAGGGACCCCCACTGAAAAAAGTGAGAGTTGTTCCTCCTACCACTACCTCAGGTGGACTTATTATGACCTCAGACTATCAGGTATTTGTTTTATTCATATGTTGTGTATTTGGATCTAATTTTGACAGCAGTGTTTCTTTATGCTAAAAGAAGTAATTTTGTAAATGTCACTGTATTAACTGGTATTTTGGACATCTTTCACATGTTTTTTTTCAGATGTATTTTGTTGATGGTTTGCCTGTTAATTGATACGATGATGATGGTCTTTAGGTTAGCAGTGAGGAAAACAGGATCAGAAATTTTTACAGTTAGTAATTCTATTACCTTCTTGTTAGAGAATTCTGACTGTAGACCAGGAGCCTGTTGTGCTGTGCTCTGTATGACCTAAAAATACCATTCCTTATTTGGACAAGCCTATAATGGTAGGAGACAAAGGATATTACAGTAAACAAGCTGTGACCTAAGAGTCTGAACATGAGTTTTAATTTTACAAATGGATGAGAAAGTAGTATTTGGGGTAACAAACATGCTGTCATAATTTGTTTTGAGGAGCAAAGGAGGTTCCAGGTTGTGTAAGCCCAGTGTTACAGATCTGAAGACAGGTGAGGTGATGGTGGTCAGTCTGTGAGGAAGATAAGGAGTGTAGGAAAAAAAGTCCTGAGGAACATGTGAAACACTTCTATCCTTCCTGCATTTGAGGTCAGACATTAGGATATCAGAAGAGTTTGGTGCGGAAAAATATCCCTGGGTACCAGGGAATGGTAACTGAATTTGTGGTCTTGGATGAGATTGCTCCTGTAGACAGGAGAAGACAGGAGTGTGGTGGTTTGGTGTGGGGTCGGGAAAGCCAAGAGACGACTCAATATGAGCTAGCTTTGCAAGACAATCCAGTTCTTCACTGAGAGCATCAGACTTCAAGTTACAAAGCACATACTTTTCAGTGAGAGTGAGAAAAGTGAGTGCACACAGCATGCAATGTGGTGCTGTTAACTAGCATTTGGTGCATATATAAATATTGGAATATGCAGAATCCTCTCTACTTGCAGCCACTGCTATAGTGTTTAGCACACCTAAATATTGGAATTTCCATATTCCTCCTATTTCCCTCCTAATCTGGACACAGTCCCACTGAAGCTGTTTATCAGAAGGCTCAAGGACAAATTCCATTTGAGCTTCTTAACACACAGCGCTGTGGTTTACTGCAGTTCCAATACTCAGACCTTACATCCAAGGCTTGATTGTACAAGCTTCTAGGGGCTCGTGCCCCCCATTTTTCAGCCAGTTCCCAACAGTTTGGCCTAGGTACCCTTAAGAAAGACATAGATTTAGTTAATGTAAATGAACGATTTGAGAAGGGGAGCAGGGAAGACTTCAGAGTAGAATTAGAGAACTGGCAGATTTTGGAAGCTTTAGAGTGTGGAATGTCTCAAGAGGAGACATGCTGGAGGAAATGTTAGTCTGCAATTCACATGGAATGCATAGTACAGAAGGTCAGTTGGAAAGAGTCTTGGATGAAATGAAAAGATGAGGACTTCAGGCATCACCAGTGGTATTTTTAATTAATACAAAGTTTAGTATCTAAATCTGAGACCCTAATATTAGAAACCAGTTGCTTGTATTCTGTAGCAAAACTTAGGGAGAATTGAAGAGTGGTGCCAGTAAAACTACTGCTTTTCACAGTTTGATAGCATTTCTCCATAAACACCAAAACGCTTTGACATCTTGCATTTCAGAGTTCATCTTGAAATTTCACAGGGACTCTCTTCAAAGGCTGCCTGAGGGCATTACCCTCGTCCTTAGGTAGATCTCTATGCTTCCAGCATCAGCCAAAACTTGAAAGCACTAAAAAAATGTAAAATAAGGTAAATTTCAGGATCTTTATTGTGAGACCTTTCATATAGTCCCCAGGTGCTTTCGCTCAGCTTATCCCAAGACATCAATAGCATATAAATTTTCAAGCCATTCTCCTTGAATGATGTAAATTTTTGAGCTGTTGGAAATGGTGGTCAGTTTTAACTCTAGTGCTGCAGTGGGGAGTGTCTCTAATATTAACATCCTCTTTCTTTTAGTCTGTGCATCACAGTGCACCCCAGTACAGGAGCTTCAACACTCTCCATTTAGAAATCAGTGGTGCAGCACTGTTTTGACCCTTTAGCTGGTTCTCTCTATCACTTTAGTTCTGTCTGTGTATTTTTAAGAAGGCAGGTACAGCCACAACTCTTAATCCTCCCCTCATTTTGAGTCACGTGTTGAAGACAATGGTTGCAGGGTTTGCATGTACTGTGCCTGGGAGCCCTGTTTACATGTCCTTTTTACACACCATTCACTCCATTTTACTGCTGCAGCTTGGCATTTTGTGCAAACTTCAGCTTCTGCTACTGTGAACAAGAGGTTTGCTAGTTGAGAAGTCAGAAGACTCGAATTGCCTTGGCAGGAGTTGACTTTGTTTTCTTTTTGTATCTTGTTCGTTAAAACTTTCATACTCTCAAATATCCATCTTGGGATTATAACTGGAGGCAGCCCTTGTCACAAACATTATTTCAGAACACTTTTGCCTTGAAAAGGTTGTTACTGCTACTTCTCTGATTCAGGATCTTCTTATTGCTCCTGATGAGTCTCTTTGCTGTCTGTCAAGGCAAAACAGCTGTTTTTCAAAAGTCCATCTCTCTCCCTCAATCACCCTGCCCCATGGTCTGGCGAGAAGGCAGTGGCTAGGCTTGTTCTGATTGAGGTACCAAACATGGTAATCAAGGAAGGAAACCTGAACTTGCTGGCACTGGAACAATGGCAGTAAAAACTGCTGATTGGTGGTTTCAGGTCTCTCTGAAGAAAATTCCTCACATTTTTTGCTTCTAATCCTGCAACTTGAGAAGATGGCAAACAAATATTACAATACAGCTTTGTTTTAATCAAACACCTGTTCCTTTGTTCTTCTTTTAATTTGCTCAAATTCCCCACATAAAGCTGGTGAAGAAGCATTGCCATCTCCTGGGCAAGGCACACAAAGACAGTTTCTCTATCCATTCAGAAGTCAAATTATTCTCTGCGGGGCAAGTCGACCTTGCATCCTTTTCTGCCATGCATAAAAATAGTAGACACATGGCACACAGACTTCCTTGCCTTCTTGTTTAAATGTGCAACGTGACACTTCCAAAGGCAGTGTGATTAAACAGACTGAAGCAATTCCACTACTCTGAGCTTTTGCTTATGCTAACCCTCTGGATGCTTCATAGTGTTTAGAAGGGATTGGATGTTTATGTTTGCTCTTAAACCGAAGCCATGTGTTTTGCTGGTGTCATGAAAGAGTCCAATGACTTTTAATTTCCTCTGTCTTAAAATAAGGTCTGGTTTAGGAGTCAGGAGGCAGAAAGTATTTACATCTGACATGAATGGTCAGTTTTTAAATGGTTAAACTTGTGTATTTACCACATACAAGAGCCATGCTTGGGGAAAAACATTCAGGGACTTTTCCTCTCTGAAGTACATTTGTTATGTTGAGAAGGGTGACCCAGAGCTGTGGCACTTCTGTTGACGAATGACTTGGTCTGTCTCTCAGGAGTGAAGGCAAATGTCACAAAAGTTCAGTCACTGTGTTAATGGTGCCGTTCAGCAGTGCTGCTTTGTTCCCACTGGCATTAAGTGCTAGTCCAGGCATTTCTTCCCCTTTATGCTGTGCAACTCCAGAGAATTAGCTCAGTCCTGTGAGCCTGAGTTAAAAAGTAGAGTTTGCCTTTCCATTTCTGCCATTATCTCAGCATCCTGATTGCAGCTTCCATTCTAAATGCCGAATGACAGGAAAAAATGGAGTTGTTATTTATTATTTTATGTTGTGACTTATAAAATCTGTAAAGCTGTTTGAATATCTTACTTATTCAGGATGTTGTTTCGCCACAGTTTTGCATATTCAAGTCTCAATAGCAATACCCTAGTCCTGGATTATTCACCTTAGAAAACTTTCCAGACCTTTACTAGAAGCACCTTTTCCTAAAAATCCTAATACATTGTGCCAGATCAAGAGTTCAGAAGTTGCACAGCAGTTTCCAGATGCTGCAAGACTGTATATTTGTGTGTAAACCTTAACATGAATGTAAACCAGCACAGTAATGTACTGAAGTTGTGTTCATTTAATGAAATGTTAAACGTTATTAAGGAGTCATATGTTATACTGAAAATCTCACATGCAGCCCTTTTTTTCTTTCTAATGTGTGGTATGTAAATATCTAACTTCTAAGTTAAAATTGAAGTAGGCAGTTGCTGGTTTGCTCAGAGTTTCTTGCAATGATAAAGGCTCCATTCAAATAATTGTATCAAATGCTGGTTGAAAGGGGCTTCTGGACACCATCTAGTCCAATATTCCCCTTGAAGCAGGACTGTTGTTGATGCTAAGTCAGGTCAGTCGTGCCTTTGTTCAGTTGAAACCTAAAATCCTCCACAGATGGAGACTTCACAGCCTCTCTGTGCAAGTTCTTCTAGAACTATACTGATCTATCAGCAAATTTAAATATATATATATATATTTTTTTTTTTTTTACTATTCCACTCCCCCCCCCGCCCAGATGTCCAACCTGAACTGCCCAAGCTACAGTCTGTGGCCATTTCCTTCTGAAATGTCTGGTTCCACTAAGAAGGATGTGGCTGTTGTATAGCTCTCCAGCTTTAATCTGTGGTTATGCAAAAGGGTGGCAAGCATGTGCTACGTATAGGAACATCTCCAGAGTAATGCAGAATGGCTCAGCAGCAGTAAGATACACCAATTTGCACCTGTACCCTAACGTGCCTTCTCAGTAGGCAAAATGAGCAAGTGGAGAAGACCACTTGAATGGTGGCAGCAGGTGTGTTGTAGTCATTGTCGGGGTTGACTGGAGGTTTGACTATGATGGTTATAGCTTCACAGAGACAGGATGGATAACTGTCTCCTTCTAATCTGGGATTCCTGATGTCCATACCTGCACCTGCTGTAATTAGAGTAAGTGAAAAGAAACCTGGACGTGCAGCTGCTTTCAGATGGTGTAGTGCTTTGTACCTCTTGAAGTAAATCAGTAGGTGAAACTGTCTTGTGATGTACCTGTTAGCAAGGATTGCATTTCGTCTGCTTTTACTCCTCTGCAGCGTTCCAACCCCCATGCTGCGTACCCCAACCCCGGACCAAGCACATCGCAGCCACAGAGCAGCATGGGATATTCAACTACCTCCCAGCAGCCGCCACAGTACTCACATCAGACGCACCGGTACTGAGCTGCATCCCCACAATGTCAATGCACTGTTGCTAATGCTGCAGGACCAGCCCCACAGCTGCCTGCCTGGAAACCTGGCTTGGGCCACGAGAATGTACTGTAAAACCACACCTCCAACCTGTCCGACCGCCACAATCCACCCCCTTCCACAGAGCGGAGTAGTGGCTCCCAAATTGTACCTGTTTTTGGGGTTAGACTTGAAAAGAAAGTGCTAGCACAGTTTATGTTGTGGATATGCTACTTCCATAGTTTACTTGACATGGTTCAGACTGACCGATGCATTTTATTATTTTCAGTGACAGTCTGTAGCAGTTGAAGCTGTGAAATGTGCTAGGGGCAAGCATTTTTGTTGTCGTATGTGGTGAATTCTCTTGATGTAACAACTTTATCAGACCAATAGTACACAACATCTTTGAACTGGTACTTGAAGCATACAGTATATGTTACCATGGCAAAAAAGCAACCTAACCATGACTCCGATCGAGACAATTTTGATAGACGTTTATTTTTAGTGACTTTTGTGGGTTGGTTCATTTTCCACCTAGATCAGCGTTTTATGACCGAGATGATTGCTACAATGAGGATTTTTGGTTTTACCAACATGAAGACATTTGTGTTGTTTTTTTTTTTTTTTTCCTTTCCAGCAATTGCAAAAGTCCCAAAGATTAATTTTCAACGCAAGGTTTCACTTTTGTTTTTAAATCTATGACTTGACTGGTATTAAAGCTGCTATTTGATAGTAAAGTAAGTATGTTGTCATTGATATAAACATGTTTGGTTCAGCAAACAAACTAAAATGATTGTCATAGACAGTGTTTTATTTTACTGGTTTTTTTTTTCCCTGTTGGTGTTAATGATTTGTGAGCATGCTTTGGGATTTAAAAAAGCATGAACGATGTTTCCTCAAAAGGTGCGGCATCCATTCAGATATTTCCTCACGATTCTTTGAGAACCAGCTTGGTGTAGTGGATTTTAAATTTCGTTCAGTTGAGTTTTTCTTTCATTGTTCATTTTTAATCCTTTGTTCTAAACGTTCCCACGTCGTTTAGGGGTGCCATTCCTACAGCAGAGGATCAAAGGTGTTAGGAGAGCCTTAGAATTTACGGGGGAAAAAACTTACATACGATGTACTGTATCAAACTATTTTACATGAATGACACAAGTATTCTGAATTAAAAAGGAAAAAAAAATCAAACATTGTTAAAACAAGGTGTTATGTAATAAATTTATTTTTCATAAATCTGCATATGAACCTTTGTCTGTATTCCTTTTTTATCAGCAGCATCACTGTGTTCTCCCATTGTACATCTGTATGAGATTGCGTCCCTTGAGTACTGTGTTCAGTTCTGGGTCCCCCCAGTTTAGGAGGGACATTGAGATGCTTGAGCGTGTCCAGAGAAGGGTGACGAGGCTGGGGAGAGGCCTTGAGCACAGCCCTACAAGGAGAGGCTGAGGGAGCTGGGATTGTTTAGCCTGGAGAAGAGGAGGCTCAGGTAGGACCTTATTGCTGTCTACAACTACCTGAAGGGTGGTTGTGGCCAGGAGGAGGTTGCTCTCTTCTCTCAGGTGGCCAGCACCAGAACAAGAGGACACAGCCTCAAGCTACACCAGGGGAAATTTAGGCTGGAGGTGAGGAGAAAGTTCTTCACTGAGAGAGTCATTGGACACTGGAATGGGCTGCCCGGGGAGGTGGTGGAGTCGCCGTCCCTGGGGCTGTTCAAGGCAGGATTGGACGTGGCACTTGGTGCCATGGTCTAGCCTTGAGCTCTGTGGTAAAGGGTTGGACTTGTTGATCTGTGAGGTCTCTTCCAACCTTGGTGATACTGTGATACTGTGATAAGCAATATTTCACAGGATTTCCTCATACCTGTGGGCAGAAGATGAAGAAGATTTCTTTTTTGTTTGATAGCAGAAAAAAAAAGTACAGTGCCTTTGTAAAATGGCATTAGCCCTGTTGTGTACTTAGAATCACAGAATCATTTAGGTTAGAAGAAACCTTTAATGTCATTAAGTCCAGCTGTTAGCACTGCCAAGTGCCTCAGTGTCACCTCTCTTTGGTTTTTAAGCCTCACCACTTGCCTGGGCAGCCTGTTCCCAGTGCCTCACAACCCCTTGAGTGAAGATATTTTTCCTAATAGTCAACTTAGGCCTCCCCTGGAAATGGGAGAGGTTTCTGCTCATCCTATCTCTTTTTAGTTAGGAGGGGAGACCAAACACCCATCTTGCTTGCATCCTCCTTTCATGTACTTATAGACAGTGATAAGGTCTCCTCTCAACCTCCTTTTCTGCAGGCTAAACAACCCTAGTTCTGTCATCCCCTCCTCATAAGACTTGTGATTGAGACCCTTCAGCAGCTCAGTTGCCTTTCTTTGGACACACTCCAGCACATGGTTTTAGTGAGGAGCCTAAAATTGTTATTAATGCATAATAGTTAATATTATTCATATTAATGCAAAACTTACTTGATGCAAGTATATTGCGATGCCTTCTGTGCTTTCTTAAAGTGTCAGGCTGGCTTAATTTTGTTTTTGCACAGGGAAATTCATCCAACAGACAAAAAAGACTTGCTATTATTTTGTGCTCTGATTTAATTTTTCTATTAAAGTGGTGTTTTAGATGAAGATGCACCTTATCAACTAATGATAACAAAGCTGAATCACAGTCTAGTTCTAATTAATCTGCTACCCAGTAATTAATTTCCTTCTTACTCCATTTTTGGCAGGTGTATTGCAGACTGAGGTCCTGCAGGGAAGTGAAATTTTAACATTTGGTTTATTCTGATGTTGAAGTCAGCTGGTCGTTTTGGAGGAGAAATTTGAGGTTTCTTTCTCCAGAACTGCAGAAGGAAAAGATTTTTCAGTGCTTGGTGTAATCTGTTATGCCTTCAAGAGGAGGCATGTTCTATTGCAGGTAAGGTTAATCTTGTCATTCATCATAAATCGTCTTCTGCATCAATTTTTTTCCTGAGTACTGGTTTTAGGAAGACTGAGGGCAAGACTCTAAATCACTTTTTCTAACTGTTTAAAAAAAACCCCAATCCTGTCACTGTTTTGCTCTGGTGGGGGCTTTTTGTATGAGGGTTACGGAAAGGGGAGAAAGCTGAACTCTCTCAGAACTTTAGATAGAAGACTAGCAAATTCCTCTGAGGGAGATGGCAGCTTGGCATGCAGCAGCCAGCGTGTGAGCTGGGCTTCTTTCCTCACCTAGCTCAGCTTTTGTTACTAGATTCAAGAACTTCAAAGCTTTTCATTTTTCACCAACAATTATCTGGAGTGATCTGAGTGTATTTGAAATAGCTGGAATCTGGGAGCCTGTGTTTGGTGCTCTGATTAAAGACAAATTGGTTTTTTTTAGAGTGGGTTTATGTTGAAAACAGGCCACAAGCTGAATTGTGAGGGTAAAGACACTGTTGCATTTTCACCTTAATACTTCTGGCAAGCCTAGCTCATGACAGCTCTGAATTTGACATACCTGAGCAAGACCAAGTTAAATAACTTTTGCAGTGATGCATTTCAAAAAAAGAGTTCCAGCATTAGTAGTGGGAAGAGCAGTTGGAGGGAGAGAGCAGACTAATTTCTCTACAATATGGAGCAGCACATTGCTGTAAGACTGATCAGTAGGGTGTTATTTTATAAGAGCTATCAACTCTCCTTTGCCAGCTGAAACAAGGTGACAAAACATGAACAGTGTGAGTGAAGCATGGAAGAGTCATATGAAATGGCCTTAAGTTCTGTCAGAAGTCATCTTGAAAGCTGTTCTTATCATTTTCACCTTCTGCTATGGCTGTTGGCTGTTGAGGCCCCAGCAGAGATGGCAGTTAGTTGAGAACAAGGGCTGGAGCCAGTTGCAGGAAAAGATTTTATATGAAGAAATTACTTGTGCTGTTCCCCAGCATCCATTGATTTCTTTCTAAAATTGCTCTTTGAACAAAAAGCAGCTCCTGTTGTATCTCCTCAAAGCTCATCCTGGCTTCACTAAAAGGCAAGCCTTGATCATTGCTTTTCATGGGTGGCCATTGTTGATGATGTTATGGGTACAGTTATGCAGTTTGACTGCTGCTGAGTGAGATAATAGAGTGGGATGGAGTCTGCAGGATCTCACACTGGTTATTGTGTATCAGAAAGGGAAGACAGATGATTTATTTGAGGCAGTGGTGAAGATGCAGACCAGCCATTTGGACTAGGTATTGTTGCTGTTGTAAATTGAGCCTATTTTCTGCAGGAGGACTGAGTAGGGTGCTCTCTACACACTACTTTAGTTGCACCTCTGAAAAGAGCAGCTCTTTTTTCTTTTTTTTTTGTTGGTAGCACAACCATCTCAGCATCTCCCTCCAGGCTGAGTGATGACAGTGCTTCAGGATGCCTGTTCTGAGACAATTTAGTAGTCAGTGTCCCTTGAGATAAGGTAGATGAGCTTAATTCAGTGTAATTTGCTTGTCACAGCTATGGATAGAGAACACTTTGTGAAATAACATCAGACAACTGAATGATGAGATGTGCAAACTGTGTTCTAGCAGTAGGAGAGGTAGAGAAAAAGTGGCTTATCCTTTGAAAGCAAAACAGAAACAAAGGTTCTTCTGCCACAGGGATTCTTGTGATAAGTTACTCTCCTCAAGGATTTTAAGCAGCCTTTATTTTAGCAGTTGGCTTCACTTATGGCAGAAGGAAGCTATCTCCAGAGGACTGTCTTTAGCTAAAGGCATCCTGTGCAGTAGAGCTTGGCATCAGCACTGATGTTAATGAAGCCATTGCCCTGGGGTGACACAAACCAGCTGCAACCCAGGATGGGAGTCTGGACAAGCTCCATCACTGCTCTGAAAGTTCCCACACCACAAGATCTTGAGAAATGCTTTTCAGCCTGCCAGGATTAGGGTGTCCTTCCTTGGCCCTCACACTGCGTTTAACTATGCCTTTGCATTTCTGGTCCTGCTTAGGTGGGCTGGGCGCTCCGTCTGGGCCAGGGGATATGAAGAAAGGGCCAGTGCAGGAGTGTTTATTATTTAAGCAGCATGGCACATGTTGGCACATAAGCCCATGCCCACAGAAGCACCAAGGGTCTTTCCAGCATCCGCTTTCAGGAAATGTTTCTATTTCCTCAGCCTGGGCTGTGGGAAAGCTGCCATGTGCTCAAGCAAGCCTTTGTTCAGTGTTTGTGGGAGCTTTGGATTTGTCTGGTGCTTCACCCACAGTGAAGCCCAGCAGATCCTCTGCCACCCCACCAGCTACATAAGAAATGCAACTAGCTAATTGAGGAAAGGGGAGAGACGAAGTAGGGATTTGTCTAAGAGGAGTGCTGAGATGAGAGTTGAAAAGCCCTGAGCAGATGCCTGTGGAACTCCCTGTTACTCCTTTCCCAAAGCCATTTACATGAGTTGGCAAAGAAGTACTGCCTTACTCTCTGAGGTATAAATAATGCTTGTGCCCTCAATATGAGCTCATTCCTTCTCCATTTTGCTGTCCCAAAATCTGGCCACATCCTACATTTGTGTTCCCAGTTTATGGAGAGTTCCCTTTAGTATCCAGCAGCTGGTCTTCCCACAGGATTCTGGCAGAGTGTACACAGCCACTCACAGCCATGAGTGCACACAGGTCAATTCTTATTCATGAGCTTTTTCAACTAAAACTATTTTGCTGTTTACAGTCTTTCTCAAATATATGTAGGGACCTCTAAGACTTCCTACACCAGCCAAGTTTTACCTTGGTCATTTCTTCCTATTAACAAGACAGGGAAGACAATAGAATAGATTGTTTGGCATGCTTCACATCTGCCTTGGCCATGTTCATAGAATAGAATCATAGAATCGACCAGGTTGGAAGAGACCTCCAAGATTCATCCAGTCCAACCTAGCACCCAGCCCTAGCCAGTCAAATAGACCATGGCACTAAGTGCCTCAGCCAGGCTTTGCTTGAACACCTCCAGGGAAGGTGACTCCACCACCTCCCTGGGCAGCCCATTCCAATGCCAATCACTCTCTCTGGCAAGAACTTCCTCCTAACATCCAGCCTGTACTTTCCCCAGCACAACTTGAGACTGTGTCCCCTTGTTCTATTGCTGGTGGCCTGGGAGAAGAGACCAACCCCACCTGGCTACAACCTCCCTTCAGGTAGTTGTAGACAGCAATGAGGTCCCCTCTGAGCCTCCTCTTCTCCAGGCTAAACAACCCCAGCTCCCTCAGCCTCTTCTCACCCTCAGCCTCTCCTCATAGGGTTTGTGTTCCAGGCCCCTCACCAGCTTTGTCACCCTTCTCTGGACACGTTCCAGCACCTCAACATCTCTCTTAAATTGAGGGGCCCAGAACTGGACACAGCACTCAAGGTGTGGCCTGACCAGTGCTGAGTACAGGGGAAGAATAACCTCCCTTGTCCTACTGGCCACACTGTTCCTGATGCAGGCCAGGATGCCATTGGCTCTCTTGGCCACCTGGGCACACTGCTGGCTCATCTTCAGCTTACTGTCTATTAGTACCCCCAGGTCCCTTTCCTCCTGGCTGCTCTCCAGCCACTCAGTCCCCAGCCTGTAGTGCTGCTTGGGGTTGTTGTGGCCAAAGTGCAGAACCCTGCACTTGGCCTTGTTAAATCTCATCCCATTGGCCTCTGCCTACCCATGCAGCCTGTCCAGGTCCCTCTGCAGGGCTCTCCTACCTTCCAACAGATCAACACCTGCTCCTAGCTTGGTGTCATCTGCAAACTTATTGAATCCCCTCATCCAGGTCATCAATAAAGATATTGAACAGGACTGGGCCCAGCACTGATCCTTGGGGAACACCACTAGTGCCTGGCTGCCAACTGGATGTGGCACCATTCACCACCACTCTCTGGGTCTGGCCCTCCAGACAGTTCCTGACCCAGCACAGAGTGAATCTGTCCAAGCCATGAGCTGCCAGCTTTGCAAGGAGCTTCTTGTGGCAGGCAGTGTCAAAGGCTTTGCTGAAGCCCAGGTAGACTACATCCACAGCCTGCCCCACATTCACCAGGCAGGTAACCTGATCATAAAAGGAGATCAGGTTGGTGAGACAGGACCTGCCCTTCCTAAACCCATGCTGGCTGGGCCTGATCCCTTGGCCATCCCATAGGTGCTTTGTGATGGCACCCAAGATGACCTATTCCATGACCTTGCCTGGCACTGAGGTCAGGCTGACAGGTCTGTAGTTTTCTGGTTCCTCCTTTTGACCCTTCTTGTGGATGGTATCACATTGGCAGCTTCCAGTCTTCGGGGATCTCTCCGGTGAGCCAGGACTGCTGATAAATGATGGAGAGTGGCTTGGCCAGCTCAACTGCCAGCTCTCTCAGCAGCCCTAGGATGGATCCCATCCAGTGCCACGGACTTGTGAGGATCCAAGATCTCCTATAAATGAAGATCAGAATATGGAGATACCCAGAAAGCTGTGGAGAAGGATTCTTTAGGGGTAAATTCTGCATTTAGGTGCCATGAGTGATCACCATGGTGACTCTCTGCTTTGAGGTATGCTCACTTCAGTGTAGACAGCTTACCTACAGCTGAGGCGCATCTGAAGCGTTCTCTGCACGTGATTGAAGCTTTGCCCTGGTGCACTGCCCCATTTTACCTTCAGAAGATCAGAAAAAGGTGCAAGGAGTATGGTGTCTCGGTCCAGGAACTCAGCAATTCCTGTATAAGCTCCTAATACATGCTCCAGCAGCCATGCAGATATTTTAAGTTATCCATGCAATTTATTTGCATGCCAGACAAAACCAGCTGGTTTGAAAATCCCCCCAGTTGCCTTAGAGTCTCTGCTGTAAGAGCCTTGTGGGGACTTCTGACAGAGCAGCCTGTGCCTCCTGAGTGACAGACAAGCAGGGCCTGGGGACGATGAGCAGCTGCTTGATCAGAGCTGATCCATCTCTTGCTCCCTGGGTGAGGAGGTGAGCCTGTCATTTGCAATCACACGCTTCTTCAGCTCCCTGGGAGGCACAGACTTTGCTGGTTGGGTCTGAGAGGATGAGGACAGGCAGTAGCCACGGACAGTGAGGTGCTGGTGAGTCATGCTGGCTGATCTTCACCCCGGGGCCAGCAATGACTGGAAGTGCTGCAGGGACCAACCGTCAGAAGAGCTAATCTGCTGGATAACATCCTTTTCCCTGACTGAAAAGCTAAAGAGCACATGGACACTCAGAGGCCTATCAAATTGATCAAAGGGAGACCAAAGGAGGAGACCACCTGATGATGTATGGTTGCCTTCCAGAGCACCTGGTGGGCTGTGTTGCTTTGACGCTAAGTGTGTGCTGGAAGCCACAGTTGTGTTCTCAGCTTCCACGGGGATTTATTGCTGTGCCAATTCCTATGTGTGCAGTACCCAGGATGTGTGGGCAGTGAGAGACAGTCACCAGGAAACTGGTTAAACAGGCACCAGACCACTGCTCTGGTAAACTGGGAGTGGGGTCATGTGTACATGAGAGGGACAAGTCTGGTCAAATTGTTATAGAGTGGCTCTGAGAGGAATTTTAGTTTCCACCTGGAGAGAAGGCAATGAAAATGGATCAACATAAACCACAAACATTAAAGTTTGTTAGCCATATTTGGGGTTTTTTTTGGTATAATTTTAAAGGAATTTAGTCCACTGAGAATGAGAAGAAATGGTATCACAGAGGTTAGTGTTTTTAATGAGCTAAACTGGGCTGCACCACATGGTGTCTGCTGGTAAGTTCTGTACCTGCATAGAACTACACAAAAGTGGAGGTGGGTTTGCATTGCTCTCCCTGCAGAAGACCAACACCTGCAGGCAAGATGCTGCATGTCTCCGTGGGGAGAGATCTTATGCCTTAGCCTCATGCATGAACCTGGGGCTGCAACTCAGTCAGTGACCTTATGGCATCACTGCTTTAGAGTGGACAGATGTGGTTTGGAATCAGGATCTCTCAAATAAACCCCCTCAGGCTCCCAACTCAGGGTGATTTCAAGAGGGAAAAAAAATCCACCAAAACCCTCTATATCTGTCAAACCTCCAGACAGGGAAATAAATATGTGGATGTGATGTGGACTGTGAAACTACTAAAGGTGAGGCCATGGTAAGGGAAGTTAAACAGAGCACCAGAATTAAAACTAGAGAAAAAGGTCAACCAATGGTCTGGAGATGCTCTGCAGGTGCATGAGTCTGAGAGTGCTGCAGGATGGGCAAGGAGGTGACATGGTTTGGGCTGGGCAGCACCAGAGTGTGCTGTTCCCCACCACAGTGGGGCTGATCACACAGATGAACTCTGTTTGCACCTCCGATGGCATTGATGTTTCCCAGTACCGACCCCACCCCAAATCAAGCTCAGCTGTTTTGGAAAGACAAAACCCTGCCTCTTTCACAGGTGGTGACTTGTGAAGGCAAAGCTGGGCATGTCAAGGCAAGAGACTCGAAGGAGGATATTGCCCCTTCAGTGCTGTGGGATGGGCAGTGGCAGATGTCAGGGACCAGTGATGGCACTGCACTGTGGCACCTCATGATGGCCAGCACACAAGGCTGTTTAATACTGGGCTGCATGAAAGAGAAGCCAATATGAGCAAATATAGCTCAGGCTCCATCTCAAGCTCTTACTATTCCAGCCCTACATGGATGTTATTTCTGATAAATATTTTAGACAGTAAAGTTTCCTTCAGAGAGGGCTGCTGCATTCCCATCGTGTGCCTTCTCCTGGGGAGAAGCCTGCAATAGCTACTTCAAGGATTCAAATGCTTGCTATACAGTATCTGCTCAGTGGAAGAAAGAGCCTTAGGGTGAAATGTGTTTAATAGAGAGAGGCTAATGTGCGAGTGATTTATCTCATTTTGGTAAGTTTATGTCTGTAATTCAATAACCCCATGAGCTACACTTAACTGTATTCAATAAAGATGATCTAAAGGAGATGTTTGTGCAGGTGAAGGATTCAAGAACTGGAGGAAAGGATGTTATAAATAAGCGGGTTTGAAGTAAACAGGGAGCTGAAGCAGAACTGTTACCCAGGACAAATGTCTTGAGCATCATTAAACCAGTACAAATGGCTCTGTGAGATGTGGAGAATTCTTCCTTTGAAAGGAAAAAGCTGTGAGAAAGACTTTCATTACAGAGAAAATGCCACCTTATGCTCTGTCCATGACCCGAATCCTGCGGCAATCCATTGTGAGCTGTCATCCTGGACAGCGTCCCTGGGAGAGTGTGCTGAGTTGTCCTGGAAGAAGGTGGTGTTACAAAGGTCACAGGAAGGTAGTTTTGCAAACAGCCAGGGGGAAAGAGGAGTGACAGCCCAGGGCTTTATTGTCCACCTGCTTTGGAAAACCTTGAGGCACGTACCTGGGTGCAGAAAGCACTGCTTTATGGACAATGCCACGTGCAAACTGTATGACAGCATGACAAGGAAATATGGTCTCTAAATAGCCACCAGGGCTGTAATTGCCTGGCTTAAATGTAAAACTAATGTAAAGAGCACTGGCAGCTGAGTTACCCAATTGCAGACCTGAAGCACTTCAAAGCTAGATCTAAAAATACCTTGTGCAGTTCAAAGTTACTGGCTGTGTGAAGAAGAAAAGTGACTATGCAAAAGGCTTTGGGATAAAGTGTGAGCATTGCCCTTGGCTCGGTGCTAGCAGCCGGCACAGCTGTGGGCCAGTCTGGCACCAGCAGCTCACTGCAGGCAGCTGGAGGTGCCAGTTCAGGCCAGGTAACGGCCTCTCAGTCTTGGCATCAACATAAAGCCAGAAAGATGTTATGGAATGACATTAATTAAAACCCATTAGTGTCCTAATTAGGCTGTGTGTGCACTAGGCTACTGCGCTGTGTCGCTTCACCGATAGGAGGGTACTCACAGCTCCGAGGCTTTACCATGAAATGTATCCCTGATAATCTCCTGCCCAGCACTCGAGGCAAGTAGCAGCAGCTGCTTGCAGGCTCACACCTCACTGAGGCTTGCAGTGCCATGCCATACCTGCAGGCAAGCCCTCTGGGGACCATTTCCCTCCCCAGCACTCATCATAGCACTATGGTGAGCCACTGTGTGCCTGCAGCTGGGCTCCCACATGATGCTCTGCTCCCCCCTGCCCCTCAACAAGGGTTAGTCAAAAGTATAGAGAGGTTGTAATATCAGAGAAAAAGGTAAGGGGTTTCAGCACAGCTGAAAGAAGAGGTGACAGAGGAAGCCTGGGGACAGCAAATAAGCCATGACTGCTCACTGCCTTTTCCCAGCCAGCACCTTGGGACATGGAGCAAAAGCAGGAGACAGCAGCTTCAAAACAGAGAGGTGCTTTCACAGAGCATTTTGTTACAGAATGGAGCTCTGCCATGGGAGGCTGTCAGTGCTGGCCACAGCTTCAAAGCATGGCAGTAAAAAGTCATGAAAGGAAAATAATTTAAAAGCTATTGCCTACAGTGACATTAACTCTCGCCCAGGAGGTCCTTTGGCTCCCTAGAGGTGGGAGGTCTCTCCTTCCATGGTATCTGCTGCTAGCAGGGACAAGCCATGGGGTTGAATGGACATTTGGTCTGATCAGGTGTGACTGCTCCAGTACGACATGCAGTCTCATGCAGTCAGGGGCAGCTGTCCCACCATGTGAAGGTCACCCTGTGGCTGCAGCCCAGCAAACTCACATGCAGAGAAACATGCTGCACTCATCTCCCCCAGTCCCACAGCACAGCAGCTTGCCCAGCACAGCTGCAGCCTTTTGATGTGAGATGCATTTGCCTGTTGATTGCCCTGACAGGCAAAGCCCAAAATCTTCAAAACCTGAGAAATCAGTATGAGAGCCAAGTGAGTGAGGAGAGACACCAAGCCAGCAGCATTAGAAGAGGGAACAAGAGTGGCCAAGGTGTCAGAACCTCTGGGGCATCTCCTGATGCTGCCATGGCTTCTACTGCCAGTGCCAAGAGCTTGGGCTTTGCTGGAGGGAGCAGAAAAGGGCTTCAGGAGCTGTAGCAAGAGTTGGCAGGAGCAGAAAGGAGAGCAGATGGAGGAAAGGACAAACATGTGCAGTGGGAGCATCCCAGCTTGTGTGATCCACCATGGTACATGTGGTACCAGCCCCTGTTTCTTCCTTCTCTCCCCAGTATTTATTTAATGGGAATAAACAAACCAGCTCTTCTCAGCCCCTGCAGAGGCCTCAGTGTTTCTCGTGCCCACAGCCCTCTCCAAGACCCAGCAGCCAGTGATGGGAGTTGTACTACAGGTCTTGTTTCTATTCTGATGCATCACTGCCACAGATGGGGCTGGCATCAAAAGCCTGGGCTGAGACACGGGCAGATGCTCATCTTGTCTGGGATGGAGCTTGTGAGGACTGGAGCACTGGAAGGGATTTTACAAAGCATGTGGCACGAAGCTGACAGTTTTTTGGGTTTCCTGCTCCTGTCAGAAGGGACTTTCCTTGGCAATGACACCTCATCTGTTCATAAGGTTTTAGAAGGGCAGACAAATTGCTGGCTGTGCATGGGTGGCAAGCAGCCTCTCAGCACCTCGCTTGGTCCTCTCCAGGGCCAATGGAGGAGATGCCTGACATCGACATCCCACACCTCCCACTCCAGCCACTCCAGAAGACCAAGCATCTCTGCAAGAAATCCAAATATATTCACCAGTGGAGTGAAAGTGTATGGAGCACTGCAGCTAAATCCAAAGGAACAAACGTGTCTGAGCTCTGAGCCCAGAACAACCTTCAAGGATTTCTTTTGGTCATAGAATCAACCAGGTTGGAAGAGACCTCCAAGATCAGCCAGGCCAACCTAGCACCCAGCTCTAGCCAGTCAACTAGACCATGGCACCAAGTGCCTTATCCAGTCTTCTCTTGAACATCTCCAGGGACGGTGCCTCCACCACCTCCCTGGGCAGCCCATTCCAATGCCAATCACTCTCTCTGTGAAGAACTTCCTCCTAACATCCAGCATATACTTTCCCTGGCACAACTTGAGACTGTGTCCCCTTGTTCTATTGCTGGTTGCCTAGGAGAAGAGGCCACCCCCCACCTGGCTACAATGTCCCTTCAGGCAGTTGTAGTTGTAGACAGCAATGAGGTCCCCCCTGAGCCTCCTCCAGGCTAAACAACCCCAGCTCCCTCAGCCTCTCCTCATAGGGTTTGTGTTCCAGGCCTCTCACCAGCTTTGTCTCCCTTCTCTGGACACCTTCCAGCACCTCAACATGTTAAGTGTCTTTCCAAATGTTTTGAAAAGTATATTTTTTCCAGCTGATTCAAACAGAGACCAATGTCTATGTGTTTCCAAAAGCTTTCTAAACAGGTTTTTGAGCAAGGCTGTACAGGCTGGGAGCAGAAAATTCTCTTCTGGGTTGTATTTGTTCCTCAGCCTTTTCCAGAAAGAGTGTTTTGGGTTTGCTTTCTTTTCTCCTGTGGTTGCCATGTATATAAAAGACCCTCTTAATGTTTGTCCCAGCTGCCTTTTGACTCAAAATCAACAGAAATTTTACATACAGTATCAAGCACTGATCTACCACCCCAATGAACTCCCTCCTTTGAGCACTTTGCCGTTGTATCTTTGTAATCTCTGCTATTGCACTTAAACACACTGTGACTATTTTGCACCCTGTTTTCCCCCAGCAGACACATCCTGATTGCCTGCACAAACACTGGTGCAGTACAAAGCAAGGGAAAAACCTAAAGCACTATGAAAGAGAGCAGCCAGGCAGAGAAGGACCTCAGGGTTGACAGCCGACTGAACATGAACCAGCAGTGTGCCCAGGTGGCCAGAAAGGCCAATGGCATCCTGGCCTGTATCAGGAACAGTGTGGCCAGCAGGACCAGAGAAGTCATTCTGCCCCTGCACTCAGCACTGGTCAGGCCACACCTTGAGTACTGTGTCCAGTTCTGGGCCCCTCAATTCAAGAGAGATGTTGAGGTGCTGGAACATGTCCAGAGAAGGGCAGCAAAGCTGGTGAAAGGCCTGGAACACAAACCCTATGAGGAGAGGCTGAGGGAGCTGGGGATGTTTAGCCTGGAGAAGGACAGGCTCAGGGGAGACCTTAGTGCTCTGTACAACTACCTGAAAGAAGGTTGTAGCCAGGTGGGGGTTGGTCTTTTCTCCCAGGCACCCCGTGACAGAACAAGAAGACACAGTCTCAAACTGCACCAGGGCAGGTTTAGGCTGGTTTAGGAAGAACTTCTTCATGGAAAGAGTGATTTGCCATCGGAATGGGCTGCCTGGGGAGGTGGTGGAGTCACTGTCCCTGGAGGTATTTAAAAGGAGACTGGCTGAGGCAATTAGTGCCATGGTTCAGTTAATTAGAAGGGTTAGGTGATAGGTTGAATTCCATGATCCTAGAGGTCTTTTCCAACCTGATTGACTCTGTGATTCTGTGAAAGGTGGTAAAGGGTTGGACTTGATGATCTGTGAGGTCTCTTCCAACCTTGGTGATACTGTGATACTGTGATACTGTGAAAGGCAAAGTGAAAATGGCAAATGGCTCTCTCTCAGCAGATCTGGATAAACCAACCCTTATAAATATGCAGAGTAATAAAACGCTTGATGCAGTGTGATTAAAAAGTTATGATTCCCCCAGCAACTCCAACTCAGCTGCCTCACGCATGCCGAGGGCCTGAGCTGAGTGCCTTTGCTGTGAAATTTATGCCTTCATCTGCCTCGGTTCGATGCAGCTGAGTTAGGGTTGCCATGGGAATGGGAGGTCAGGTTTTGCACTGGTGTGAATGAGGAGGAACAAGCCGGTGCCCTGCCTTCCTGTGCTCTCTGGTGTCTTGCTAGCTGGTTGTTGTGGAGGCAGGGAATTAATGTGGCCGAGTCAGGAGTTTATATAAAAACAGAGTTATTTTATTTTCCCCAAAACCCTCCCCCAAAACTATATACGGAAATTAATTTAGTTTTATTTAGCAGATTCAGTTAGGTTGAGAAGATCTACAAGGATACCGTAGGTAATTTGACTATTTTGGAAGTCAGAAGTTGGAAGAGGCTGAGCTATTAAATAATAGCATCCCCCATTAATAATAAAGCTGAGCCAAAGTTACTCACAGGTGAGTCAGGCTGGCTGAAAAGAAGGGCAGTCCCACTGCTTGTCCCCTCCCTCTCTTTCGGAAGGGTCGTTAAGGCCTATTGAGCCTGCATAAAGGGTGCTTAAGGTGGGAAGCCTCCTTCAGAGCAGAGCACCAGGGGCTCCTTCTGCAGAATCTATCCAGGAGGGGGAGAACTCTAAGGCGGGAACCCCAAGAGCAGGAACCCCCCCAATATTTATACCCTCCCTAGACAAAGAGCAGAGTTACCACTTCCTAGGCGTGCAGACCACAGCCAATCCCAGCCCGATTCCAGCGCGGGCACTGCACGGGCACCCCTCCTGCCGGAAGGGCCCCTTGCTCCCCGCCTTCGCGCCTGCAGGGCAGGGGGGGAACATCTCTGTTCCCACCTTTTCCTCTCCCATTCAAACCACAGAGGGAGAGGAATTGGGGGGATACAGGACTCCAGGACACTGGTAGCTGTCTTTTTTGCCTGCAAGCTCTCAACATGGCAGCTGAAAGCATCGTTCTAGATTTCAGTCCAGCCTGGCACCTGGCACCTCCATTTCAACTCTCTTTTCTTTGTCTTTCCCACAGCACCCACACTTCTTAAAATGTGCCTTTTGCAGGGGAGCAAGGGAGAGCTTTTTTCACTCCTCAGTTCCTGCTGAGGCTTGGCACCTTGTCCCCCCAGTTTTCTCCTTAATCAGCCCAGGGTCAATCCTTTCACCTTCTTGCCTTTCCTTGTATGCCCTTACTTGGTGCATAAGCATCTGCTGACAGATTTTAGGTGAGGGCTCAGTGAATCATTTGTATAAAACACCTTTGATGAACGTCTTGAATAGTTTGGTGTTTCCAAAACCTGCAGGTGATCCTATGATCCTGTTCATCACTTGGGGTAATTCATGAAGCTGGTCCCCAGCCAGCAATGGGCCCTACGGTGGTCAAACACCAATGAGTACAACGAAGCCCCCAGTTTGGCTTTTGCAGAGAGGCTTTGTGAGTAACGCAGGGTAAGGAACCCGGCAGAGAGCAGCAAACCCAAAGTGCGAATAAGGTATGAATTCTGCAAGAGTAATTAGCCTTTAGGAGAGCTGAAGCAGGATCTATGAGCTCTCTGTCACATTGGGATTTTAATCAAGACAGAGTGTCTCTCTCACAGATTCATTGCTGCTCAGGCACAAATTGCCGGGCTGGATGCAGGAGTTCCTGTCTGGGTTTATGGCTGGTGTTATAGAGGAGGTCAGAGCAGCTGATGGTAATGGCCCCCCTGGCCTTCCAATTTATGGCTCTATGAATCTCAAACTGCTCATTCCCTTCTAACGTTTGTAATTTACACAGAACAAAATGTCACCCAGTCAGTGACCAGAAGCAATGCCACATGGCTGCTGCCGTGGCCCGAAGCAGCAGGCTCTGGGAGGGACAGCTTGCTACAGATCGTACCTGGTGTGCCACAAACAGCTCCCATCACTGCAGCCTGTTACAAGTCCACTTTGGAGGAGTGGGTCAGACAAAGAAATCTTAGTTGTCCAGATGCTCCTTCCAGGTGGGACATGGACCTTCCATGAGGTACACTGAAATTGTGGCAGGACACTATGACCAAAATATTTGGTAATTTCTTTCCAGGTATTTTTCCTCCCTCTCCATCACCACCACCTTCCCTAGCAGAAGATATCCCCTGTATTGTCTGCAAAGCTTTTTCCCCACCCTGTACTTTCCATGTTAAATTACAACTTCAGCAGGACATTTCTACCACTGCTTAGAGTCATTGAATCAGCCAGGTTGGAAGAGACTTCCAAGATCATCCAGGCCAACCTAGCACCCAGCCCTATCCAATCAACTAGACCATGGCACTAAGTGCCTCATCCAGGCTTTTCTTGAACACCTCCAGGGATGGCAACTCCACCACCTCCCTGGGCAGCCCATTCCAATGCCAATCACTCTCTCTGTGAAGAACTTTCTCTTAATATCAGGCCTATATCTCCCCTGGCACAGCTTGAGACTGTGTCCCCTTGTTCTGTTGCTGGTCACCTGGGAGAAGAGACCAACCCCCACCTGGCTACAGCCTCCCTTCAGGTAGTTGTAGACAGCAATGAGGTCACCCCTGAGCCTCCTCTTCTCCAGGCTAAACACCCCCAGCTCCCTCAGACTCCTCATAGGGTTTGTGTTCCAGGCCTCTCACCAGCTTTGTCACCCTTCTCCAGACACGTTCCAGCATCTCAACATCTCTCTTGAATTGAGGAGCCCAGAACTGGACAGAGGACTCAAGATGTGCTTGCTGTACTACACATTCCATTTCACAATCTCAGTTTTCATCCTTTTGATCTGTAGGTAACATCATTCAGAGGCTGCTGCTCCAGAACAGCAGATACATTCTCAGGTTATTTCTTCCCTACCTGCCTTTTTCCCCTTAATTTGAGTGTGATTAGAGATGCACCCTGTTAAACCAAATATGTGAGAGGCCCCATTTAAACTCCATCTGAGAAGCAGGCAGAGAATGGTTGGTGGCAAGGGCCCTTTCTTCTGCAGAACACACATGCGATGAATGCTGGTGTTTTACTGGAAGCCTGGAGAATTCCTTGCAAATGAGGATCCAGGATTTACTGACACCTATCGTCTACTTTCTGCCTTCACACTGGGGAGATTAAAGGGTCTCTGGATCCAGGGATCTCACCTATGGAGCAGCATGGTTGGTGCAGTAAGGTTAGCCATGTGCAGCTTCTCCTGGCAGCACTAGAAGTAAAGTCCCTGAGCAGTTTGGAAGCAAGTTGTTTCCAACCCATTGCCTGTGTGAGTGGGAATTCAGGAGCTAGGCTGCTTCTCCTATCCCATATATTCATGTCATTACTTTATGGCCTGAAACTGAGCCAGGGCTGATGATTTAGACTGGATATTAGGAAAAAAACTATGGAAAGAGTGGTCAGGCATTGGAACAGATTGCCCAGGAAGGTAGTGGAGTCACTGTCCCTGGCGATGTTCAAGGAACGTGTGAACATGGCACTTTGAGGCATGGTTTAATGCCTCTGGTGGTGTTAGGTTGGCAGTTGGACTCGATGATCTTAGAGGTCTTTTTCAGCCAAAACAATTCTACAATTCTATATGAGAACTGCAGAAAGGGAAGTATTTAGGGGAAACTTGTAAATAGAAGACCTCACCTGTATTGGAATATCTTTTGAAATCCATTAGCTTTATTGCTGATTTGAGCAAGGTCAGGAATCTTCTCACTGCAAAAATTAACACCTCTGCCATGAGGATAGGTTGAGGGAGATGGAGTTGTTCAGCCCAAGAAAAGACTCTGGTGGGGACCTCATAGCTGCCTTCCAAGACCTGAAGGGATCCTACAAGAAGGCTGGAGAGGGACTTCTCATAACAGTGTCTAGCAATAGGACATGGCAGGGAATGGTTTTCAGCTGAGGGAGAGTAAATTTAGACTGGATCTTAGGAAGAAGTTCTTCAGTATGAGGATGACAAGACTCTGGAATAGGCTGCCCAGGAAGGTTGTGGATGCCTCCTCCCTGGGAGTGTTCAAGGCCAGGTTGGACAAGGCCTTGAGCAGTTGAGTCTAGTTAAAGCATCCCTGCCCATGGCAGGAAGGTTAGAGTTGCTGATCTCTAAGGCCCCTTCCAAGCTAAGACATTCTAAGTTTCTGATTCTGTGATGTAACTCAACAAAATGAGCAGCACTGGAGCACTCAGCTACTCTTCAGGTTGGGATTGCATGGCTAAAATGTAAACCTGTCTCCAAGTGCTTTTGGCAGCTCCCTTTCACTGTTACTGATTGTGGGTCACATCAAAGGGATTTAATCTGTGAGCAAAATGTGCAGGCAAGGACTAGGCACAGGAGCAGGCGGTGAAGTCTGGCACCAGCCAGCAGCGCTGCTCAGAAGCAACTCCTGGACAATTCCCAGCTCATGTCTCAAAGGATGAGGCCAGTGCTCTTTTCTGTTTGTTTCCTCGGCTCTAAGAATTGGTTCAGCAAGTTTGGTTGCCAGCTTCTTTCCTGAATAGACAGTAGGTGAAGATCTGCAAGGTCTGCTGTGATGATCACAAGGGAGTAGAGCCAGGCTGCTGCCCAACTCTTGCAGTCCCTGCTTCCCAGCTGCAGCCCTACAGCTAATGCCAGCACCACCGGGCAGAGCACCTCTGCTGAGGAGGGATGTGTGGAATTTGTAAGACACTAGAAAAAGCGGTGGAGGCAACACCTCCAGGCTTAGCACTGAGTCTGGATGGGTTAGTGCTCACCTGTCTGATGGACAAATTGACCTATGGCACCCACACCTCTGGCATCCTTCTCCCAGAAGAGGGATTGCATGCCCCAGCATGGGCACAGACAACGTGGCTTCAGGGCAATGGGAGACTTTTTGATTTGATGTGTAAAGAACCTTCTGGGAGCTCTGTCTCACCAATTCAGGTCCTTGACAGCTGCAGACAGTCACTGCCTCCTAGTTCACTCAAACTGAACAACTTCGTCATCACCTTCCTGCCCTCATTTTCTTCCACTAGTAGTTGCATCCTCTTCTGGTTTCCACTCCTCCCTCGCTTTAGACCCTCTCACTCTTGCGATGGTTTAGCTGCCATGTTTTCTGCTTGCCCTTTTGCCAGCTCCCACGGGCAGGAGAGCTGCCACCTCTCTGCTCGGCGCTTCCAGGCGCGGAGCGCTGGCGCGGGAAGCGCTGGGACCGGCGGGGAGCGCCTAAGTGCAGTACGGGATCGCACCGTAAGAGGGAGATGATTCCCTGTGGATCTTCTGGGGGACACGGAGCCCTGTCCTGAGCAGCGAGTGCCAGTGCAAACGGTGGACCATGATGGGCAGAGAGGTCTGGCAGAGAAAAGAAGAACCAGACATCTCAGGTCCCTCATCTGCGTTCAGTTTCGGGCTCCCCAGTTATAGAGGGACAGGGATCTGCTCTAGAGAGGCCAACGGAGGGCCACCAGGATGGTCAGTGGGCTGGAGCACATGCCTTAGGAGGAGAGGCTGAGGGACCTGGGGCTGCTCAGTCTGGAGAAGAGAAGATGGAGAGGGGATTTAATAAATGGCCATAAATATCTGAGAGCTGGGGATCAGGAGGTGGGGGACAGGCTCTGTCCACTGCTCCCGGGGATAGGACAAGGAGCAATGAGTGTAAGCTGCAGCACAGGAGGTTCCAGCTCAACACAAAGGGAAACTTCTTTACTGTAAGGGTCCCAGAGCACTGGAACAGGCTCCCTAGAGAGGCTGTGGAGTCTCCTTCTCTGGAGACTTTCAAGGCCCAACTGGATGGCCTCTCTCCATCATTTATCAGCAGTCCTGGCTCACCAGAGAGATCCCCGAAGACTGGAAGCTGCCAATGTGATGCCATCCACAAGAAGGGTCGTAAGGAGGAACCAGAAAACTACAGACCTGTCAGCCTGACCTCAGTGCCAGGCAAGGTCATGGAATAGGTCATCTTGAGTGCCATCACAAAGCACCTACAGGATGGCCAAGGGATCAGGCCCAGCCAGCATGGGTTTAGGAAGGGCAGGTCCTGTCTCACCAACCTGATCTCCTTTTATGATCAGGTTACCTGCCTGGTGAGTGTGGGGCAGGCTGTGGATGTAGTCTACTTGGACTTCAGCAAAGCCTTTGACACTGTCTGCCACAACAAGCTCCTAGCCAAGCTGGCAGCTCATGGCTTGGACAGATTCACTCTGTGCTGGGTCAGGAACTGTCTGGAGGGCCAGGCCCAGAGAGTGGTGGTGAATGGTGCCACATCCAGTTGGCAGCCAGGCACTAGTGGTGTTCCCCAAGGATCAGTGCTGGGCCCAGTCCTGTTCAATATCTTTATTGATGATCTGTATGAGGGGATTGAGTCGAGCATCAGTAAGTTTGCAGATGACACCAAGCTAGGAGCAGGTGTTGATCTGTTGGAAGGTAGGAGAGCCCTGCAGAGGGACCTGGACAGGCTGCATGGGTGGGCAGAGGCCAATGGGATGAGATTTAACAAGGCCAAGTGCAGGGTTCTGCACTTTGGCCACAACAACCCCAAGCAGCGCTACAGGCTGGGGACTGAGTGGCTAGAAAGCATCCAGGAGGAAAGGGACCTAGGAGTACTGGTGGATAGTAGATGAAGATGAGCCAGCAGTGTGCCCAGGTGGCCAAGAGAGCCAACAGCACTGTGGCCAGTATCAGGAACAGTGTGGCCAGTAGGATGAGGGAGGTTATTCTTCCCCTGTACTCAGCACTGGTCAGGCCACACCTTGAGTACTGTGTCCAGTTCTGGGCCCCTCAATTCAAGAGAGATGTTGAGGTGCTGGAAGGTGTCCGGAGAAGGGCGGCAAAGCTGGTGAGGGGCCTGGAACACAAACCCTATGAGGAGAGGTTGAGGGAGCTGGGGGTGTTTAGCCTAGAGAAGAGGAGGCTCAGGGGTGACCTCACTGCTGTCTACAACTACCTGAAGGGAGGCTGTAGCCAGGTGGGAGTTGGTCTCTTCTCCCAGGCAACCAGCAACAGAACAAGGGGACACAGTCTCAAGTTGTGCCAGGGGAGATGTAGGCCTGATATTAAGAGGGAGCTCTTCACAGAGAGAATGGGCTGCCCAGGGAGGTGGTGGAGTTGCTATCCCTGGAGGTGTTCAAGAAAAGGCTGGATGAGGCACTTAGTTGATTGTACAGGGTGGGGTGCTAGGTTGGACTGGATGATCTTGGAGGTCTCTTCCAACCTGGTTGATTCTATGATTCTGTGATGTATCCCTCTGTGACCTGAGATTAATTTTTTGGTTCTGCTCTGGCAGGGCTGTTGGATTTGATGATCTGTTTGGGTCCCTTCCAGCCCTTAACATCCTGTGATGCTGTGATCTCAGGAGCATGAGGTTCTTCCTGTGGACTTATCCCAGGAGGTTGACAGTGGGTCTAGGTAAGTCTCCTACAGCCAGAGGAGAAATTCTGGTATTCCAGTGCATTGTTATACAAAAAAAGGTTGCATATATACCTCCAACCAAACAATTTTAAGCATTCTTCTCTGTGCAGCCACTTTCTAATGGCCCCACAGAAGAGAAAAAAAAACAACTTTGTCACAGTATCATTCTTCCTCCTCTAAGGAAGACCTTTTCCCAAGGTCTGAAGTGCATACTTACACCTTTTGAACCATGCTTCTTGAACTTCAGCACAAGAAGAGGAATATCAGATCAATCACAAAAATAAGCACCAGAGCTAGTATCTTGCACTGTCATCCCTCACTGTCTTGAAGAAGGGCACCTGCTCCTCGCTGTTGATTACTGAAAGAGGCTTAAATTCAGGGACGAGGTGTGAGACATTTTGAAAAGCCTTCATTAAGGTGCTGAGCTATTTCTCACCTCCTCCTCCTCTTCCTGTCACACTTTACATTTTTTTTCCTTCTCTTCAAGTCTTGTTGCAGGAAGTTAAGGAGCAGAATTACATCAAGCATCTTTTATCTTCCAGTCTGTATCAATCTCTCAAGCTGCAGATGTTTTTGCATCTCTGAAGCTGGAAAGGGTCTGAATTTGGCCAAGTTCAGAAGCTTCTGTGGTGGACTGAGAACACACTGAACTGTCCAATACAGGGTGGATGCCACTGCTCCCTCTGTGCCATGAAGCTCACAGCAAATGCTTACAGCCACCAAAAAAATTGCTTGAGTTTGCTGTTGGCTGCTTGACTCAGTGTGGTGTTGGTGGCCTCCCAGGCCATGACAGAGATTGGCAGAGGGAAGAAGAGCAGACTGCTATGAGGCACTACAGTGGAAACCCCTTAGCATCTCCGCTGTGCAAGGGTTCAGGGCTGCCAGACATTTGAGGGGAGAGGAAAGAGCAAAGGGAACTTAAGAGATGCTAGAGAAAGGCAGTGGGCAAACACTAAGCAAGAAAGTCTCTTGGCAGCAGAGTGGTCGGCAGTGAGAGGGATGGGAGCAGAGAAGCACTCGAGGATGGGAGTGGGAGGAGAGGGTGAAAAGTGTCTCTGATAGGTTTGGTCTCCACATTCCTGTCTCAAGGGAATTTGTGTCAGTAAATCTTGGACAGTGGGAGACAAAACAGCAATAACATTGCAGCCCTTCAGTTTTAACACTGAGCACTGGCAGAAGAGGGAAGGATTCCTTCTCCCAGCTCTGAGGGTGTCACACTGAAGCACAAAGTGGAGACTGCTGTACCACAGCTGGTGGCAAGATTGTTCAAGGTGATTAAGACAAACTCAGAGATTTCTTCTGGGGCTTCATGAGACTGAGACCATGCAGCTCCCACATGACATAATGGAAGTGGCAGCATGCCAGAGAGAAGATGATGTCACCCAGACCACTTCACATTGCATCTGCTACACCTTAAAAAAGAACAATGAAGGAAAACAGTAAATGAGGCTGAGCAGGGCAGAAGGACAGATGGAAATAACCAGCAGCAGCTTGGCCTCAGCTTTCACTTTCCCTGAGGTAAGAATGAGACGAGTCTAATCTCTCCTGAGATTAGCTACGAGTATTCCTCGAGCTCTTTGGTTTTCAAAAGTGGTCACCTCTCAGGTAAGATAAGTAGCTCAGAATTCATTGACTTGTCAGTCAAGATAGACTTTCACACCAGTTCTTCAGTGCTGCTCCCTTGCTTCTGAGAGAGCAGGAACAGAGCAGCTCCTGGCTGGGTGTAGAAATGACTACTCACCAGACAGGACATCAGGTAGGATGCCTGGAGCTGTGGAAGAGCAACTAGCAGCTTCCCCTGGCTCTTTCTCAAGTCAGGACAAAGGAACAGAAACCATAACTATATTTTGCTAAAAATGGAGGGTCTAGACAGGATAATGGAAGATTCTCAAAGAGAAGAAGCTTACCAGGACACTCGCACGTCCTTTGCAGAATGCGATGTTAAATTGCTCAGCTCATCAGATCACTCTCCAGACAGTTGCTGTCTCTCTGAAGGTCTCCTTCATCATGCTGGAAACAAATCAGCAAAGGAAAGACCTGAATTTGCTTTCCCTTTATGTCCAAGAAGTCAGATTTGTGAACACTTGTTCTCTAGAGCTAAGAGCCATCATCACCAAGGCAGCTCCACTCCTAGTACTTCATTGGAGAAAGAGGCTGAATGAGCAGCCAGTCAGAAAGTTTCTCAAAGGGTGGCATCTGCCTAGGTCAGAATTCCTTTGTGTTAGACACTTTATACACAAGCACAATCACTTTTACAAAGAGCTGGTGGTTGCTCTAGGCCAGACAAAATGATGGAAGGAAAAATCCCCATATCACAGTGCTTCCAGGCTCCCTTATTGGTACTCCAGCACTACTGCAGTCAGTGCATTGGCTTCCCTTGGCTCCTCAGGGGAGCTCCTGGGGCAGATTGCAAGTTCTGCTCCTCCCAGGTGATCTCAGAAATCAGAGATTAAGTGGTTTCCAGCACTTTGAGTGAATTTCCTTCTTTTCTGAATGCAAAACTAGCAACTGTCCCCTCATTAGAGAGTAGATACTTAAAGTGGAAGACAGACACAGGGATTTATTAGTCCCATGGCTCACACAATTCCTCAATTTAGTTAACTAGACAAATCTGGGCACTCCATGACCTGGCAGAATCAGGTTACAAATCTTTAGCTCATAGTCACTTGATGTGTATATCCCCTTTCCACAGACACCTGAGAAAAAAAAATGAGCAAACCATTGCAATAGTGTTGGGTAAGAGCCTGTATTAGATGGCATTGAACCTCACCAGCTCCTCTCTTTTTGTGTTTCTTTCTGAGGTCCCCAGGACGTTTTTCCTTGAATCCATTCTCCTAATTTCCTATGGGGAGAGGACATTCTTCTAAATGAAGCTGTCTGAGCCTTTCACAGCTCCAAATTGTGGCTGTCATCTAGACAATAACTGAGTCCATATCTCCTGTGGACAGCATCTGCTTCTCTTGATATTGTCTCGTTGTAGAGAGTCATAAAGGTAAAAAGTGCTCTGTGAACATCAAGAGATGCTGTTCAGTGCCTACAATGGCAGTGTATCCCAGGAAGTCAGGCAGCCCCATGTTGAGGAGCAGGTCACAGGCTTTTGCAGTAACTGAACAACATCTGCCTGGAGCTTGTGCTCCCTTGTTAGCTGTAACAGCAGCTCTCTCACAACAAAGGGACCATGGCCATCGTTGCCTGAGCTTTAACACCGCTTTGTGAAATGTGTGCAGCCTCTGCTGTAGTGCAACGTGTGGTGCATTGCCATGGCTAAGACAAAGCAACACCAAGGTGTTACTCTCTGCTGAATAAACTCTCCATGACCCTGTTTAGCTGTACAGCTACTTTACTCAACTTACAGGCTGGGAGTTTGTCTCCATAGCAAATGCATTGTAGAATTAGTCCCCCAAAGAGATTTCAGGACAGAGACAGAACAGTTTTTATTCAAATCTTCTTGTAGACAAAGACCAAGTAAGAAGACTCTCTGGAGTCCATTAACTGACAGCATTATGTCATCTGTAAGATTGCAGAAGATAAGTGCTGTCCAAGTTTTCTCAGCATTACAGCCTCAGAGCACTGCTGTTTTGCTTTGGTTAAGAAAAAGCCTCTTTTCTAGGGTTGCTGTCTGTTAATAAGGCTTCTGCTACTGCACGAAATGGGGTGATCTAATTATGCATGCCTTTTGTTTGAAAGTTTATATAACTAGCAAGTCAGAGTTCTTTTCAGAGTGTTTGAATGGTATCTCTCCAAGAGGTCAAGGGAGGAAATTCGAGATAATAGAGCAAAAGGCAAATCAGAATCAGCTGCTTTCAAGTGCATCCAGGGGTTACAGTACCTCGAGCGTGATTTGGGAAACGAGGAGCTTCTCAGCAGACTGAAAGCGCTGTAGTAAAAGAGGCAAAGATATAGGAGGGAGCTGATGAATAGAAACAAAAGTGCTGCAGTGGCTGCTGATAATATCTTTGCAGAATTAGGACTTCATTCTTCCTGGCACTCAAAGCTGGTTTTCTGATGGAGAAGCTGTCCTGTGCATTTATTCACTTAAGGTTACACCCTTGCTGATGGATCAGGCTTTTTGGTATCCCTCAAGCTGCATCAAGGGCTATAACATGCCACACAGCCCATGCAGCCTCTTTATATAACATAGGGGTAAACATGAGAGTGCTTTTAAATTGTGGATGCAGTGTTCAAACTAAGAGCTGGGAGGGAATTTCACAGCCATTAGCCAGCCTAGGGAAATCAAAGCAGTAAAACTTACCCAGGCACTCAGAGCCTGTAATTCTCCAAGCAGCGTGTCATCCAAGGGAATTTATACACATTTACCATGGAGGTATCTATCAGACAGGAAATTTATTGTGTCTTTTAAGACCAGCTTTTTCAAAACACGATTACTCTTCTCTATCAACTCTGCAGAGAACTGGGGGGTAGTTGCATAGCGCTACAGAAGCTCACCATTGTTGCAGCAAGGCTCTGCTTCCTGTCTGCCTGCTCTCCACTGTTCTGTCCTCCCTGAGGACAGTTATCTCCATCCTTCTCTTACGCACACTACAGCACTCCTCTGTGCTTTCCCAAAGCCCATTAACCCCACTGGGTCAGAGGGAAATACTCCCTGCTTGCTTGGCCTATGAAGGCTGACTTTAGAGGGTGGAAAACAGGGGGAGCTGAGGCCTGGATGCCTGATCCATTTCATACGGCATTTTCAGCCAACATGACCTAGAGATTTCACCCTGAGGTGTCAAAGCCAACCCATGTTTATTCAACTGCATTAATTCTGCTCCCTAGTGAAGCTTTCTAGCCATCACCCACTGATATTTGTTTTGCTTCATGCTATCAGAGGAAAACAAGACCTTCAGAAACTCTGTTGTGCTGATTGTGACATTTGCTGGAGGGAGAAGGATGGAAATATGGCATCTGAGCTGCAAGCAGGCAACAAACCATATGGGCTTCACGTGACTTTTTTTGTGTGTGATCAGCTACAGGAAATGTTTATGACAACAAACCATCACCTTGTCTCATTGACAGCCCAGACCAAAGGTGATGTGTAGACACTCAAAGTGGTTCTTAATTCCAGGCTGGCTTCTAACTACACTCCTGAGCATTTGCCTTTATACCTCTGGCTCCAGTCCTAATGTCTATAAACCAGCTCCATGCTGGGGAAGAGGTCTGCTCCTGGACAGCAGAAGGTGACATTCTGGTGATGGGAAGGGACCTTCAGCCCTTTCATCTGAGGGCAGAGATATGTCCTAGGTAAAAGAGTCTAAGCAAACAGACACATTGTGTTGCAGGGCTGAGATTAAAACTGTATTTATGCTTTACTGTCAATTTAGTTTGCAATCTTCTAACAGAAACCTGACTTTATCTCTTAGCTGGTAGATGAGGTTGCCTTACCAGCAGTGTCTGTGTTTACTCTTGAGGTGGGCTCAGATGATCCTGGCCAGGTGCTAATCTGTAGGTATGGAAAACGACAAAGAGATGTGAGGCAGATTTCATCCTGATATACAATCAGGTCCCTAAGGACTCAGAAAATATCTGGAAAAGGCTTTTCTTAGGGCTGATATCTCTTAATGCTGGTGGGAATCTGTCCTCAGTGAATAGAAACAATATCTTTTACAGACTTTCTTGTCCTCTAGGGAGTAGTGGCAGAGATATCTCTGTTAATAGCAAACCTGAAGTACTGCTCCATACAATCAAGTCATGCCACATGTTCAGTCATGCTCCCACAAGTCAGCAGCCTTGTGAAGCAAGGTCTCCCAAAACCTCTCCCACGTGCAGCCCAATCCCAGAAGTATGCATGTTGCCATTCTGGGGGTCAGTCTGTTCCACCAAGAGCTCACATCTCATCCTAGATCTGCAGTCTGCATTCACATGGGAGATGGAATTCTCATCTTGCTAGTCACTAGAAGGAGCCTGCATGTGACCAGTCATGCAAAGTCAAGTCAGCAGGCATATTGCTTGTACTAGTCCCATGATGGCTTCTGGGCTTCCCTGCTGCCACTTTCACCTTGCTAACTGAAGAAGGCTGGGCAATAGCTAGAACATAAGGGCTGCCAGAACAGACCCTGCTGCCCAGAGACACCTTATACCTACACAGCTGCAAGTGTCACAAACCCCTGAAAATTACAGGCACTGTTCTGGCAGCCAGCACCAGAACGAGAGGACACAGCCTCAGGCTCGCCAGGGGAAATTTAGGCTGGAGGTGAGGAGAAAGTTCTTCACTGAGAGAGTCATTGGACACTGGAATGGGCTGCCCGGGGAGGTGGTGGAGTCGCCGTCCCTGGGGCTGTTCAAGGCAAGATTGGACGTGGCACTTGGTGCCATGGTCTAGCCTTGAGCTCTGTGGTAAAGGGTTGGACTTGATGATCTGTGAGGTCTCTTCCAACCTTGGTGATACTGTGATACTGTGATGCTGTGATACTGCTCCCCGAAGAAACCAAAAGAAAAGTTCTGTTTTGGGGTATGGCAGAAGCACAACAAAGCATGCTGTATTTATTAAATGCCTTTAAGATGTAAATAATTATAGTGAAAAAGAAAATAAAATCACACACCAGACTCTTCTGGTACATTGTCATGAGATAAGGTCTGGGTAAGACTTCTGCTAGGTTTACTCCTGAGGAGGGCCACAAAGATCATCAGAGGACTGGAGCACCTCTCTCATATGAAGACAGGCTGAAAGAATTGGGGCTGTTCAGCCTGGAGAATAGAAGGCTCCATGGAGACCTTTCAGCTACAATTCAATATCTGAAATGGATCTACAGGAAGGCTGTTTAGAAGGGCTTGTAGTGACAGGATGAGGGGCGACAATTTTAAACTGGAGCAGGGTAAATTTAGTTTGAACATACTGAGGAAGTTCTTACCATGAGAGTGGTAAAATACTGGGACGGGTTGCCCAGGAGTGTGGTTGAGGCACTGCCCCTGAAGACATCCAAGGTCAGACTCTTCCTTTTTCTTATTTTTTCTAGGTTGAAAGGCACCTCAAAGATCATCCAGTTCCAACCTCCCATCACAGGCAGGGACACCTCCCACTGGAACAGGTCGCTCAAGGCCTCATCCAACCTGGCCTTGAACACCTTCAGGGAGGGAATATTCACAACTCCCTGGGCAACCTGTTCCAGTGTCTCACCACCCTCACTGTAAAGAGCCCTTTCCTAACATCTAGTTTGAATCTCCCCTCTGCCACTTTAAACCCATTACCCCTCGGCCTGTCATTACAAGAGCTTGTAAATAGTCCCTCCCCAGACTTCCTCTAGGTCCCCTTCAGATACTGGAAGGCTACTACAAGGTTTCCTTGAAGCCTTCTCTTCTCCAGGCTGAAGAGCCCCAGCTCTTGTAGCCTGTCCTGAAAGCAGAGGTGCTCCAGCCCTCTGATCATCTTCTTTGGACTTGATGTGGCCCTGGGCAGCCAGGTCTAGCTGGAGGTGTCTCTGCTCACTCTGGGGGCATTGAACAAGACAACTTTTGAAGGCTCTTTCCAACCCAAAGTAATCTGTGAATGTGTGAACTATGAACTACTCTCTAGTTTTATCCCCTCTATATTTAACAGCATTAGGGTCACATTAGCTTTACAACATAGTTTCTGAAAAATAAATCCACACTCACAAATGCTGTATCAGCTTGACTGCCTGGTCTGAATTCATTCTGGTTAATGACAATGTCACATCATAAACCTTTATTAACCTGATATTCAGTTAAATATAGCTAAAGATTGGCATGAAAAAGGTAGATTGTGTTTCTGTTTTATCAAGTGATGCAGAGTCTGCTAAGGCAATCTCCCAGAAGCCCTGTTCTTTTATATATATATATATATATATATATATATATATATATATATATATATGTTACTAGAGTTAGAAAACCTTTTATCTGCTCAACAGAGGTCATGTTTAAGAGTACAAGCCATCAGCTACCAGGTTGGGTCAGTTCTCCATGAAGTAGATGAGTGATCAAGTCTTGATGGCTTCCTCTTTCCCATCATACTGAGGGGAGGAGAACGATGTGGGATATAAAGCAGCAGAGTTTAGGCTATAGTATAAAGTTGGTTTCTAAATCCAGGGGGTAAAATCATATTTTAGGGTAAAACAGAGACTCTTCAAAAAGGAAGCAGCATATATTTCCACAGCACAAGAAAATACTGAGACACTGAACATTATTTCTCTAGTGGAAAGGTGTATCTCAGCTGGTGAAAAGAAGCAAGCATACTGGAACACAAAAGAGGCAAAGCTTAATCACTGGGTACTGACACAACTCTCAAGTACAGTAATAGTCTGGGATCCAAGGACAGTGTCACAGATCCTGAGCAATCACATGTGCTCCGTGAATAATAGCTCTGCAGCAGAGCTGAGTGCTCCCCCTTCCTCAGGAGTCCCTTGGTGGCACTAACATTTCTGGAAGGCATCACTGATAGCAAAGGTCAGTCAGACCAATACTGCAAATTAAAATAAGTATTAAAAAAAACCAAACAAGCAAACCCTGTGGATTTCACAAATCTGATTCTCAGGTGGATTTGACCAGTATCAGAATTAGAGCCAGACTTCAGCCTTTAGCATAAAGAAACAGCAAATCTATCTGCTTTGAATCCTGCATGCATGATTCCATTCAGTGATTCCCTGTGCACATCCCCATCCCTCCTCAGAGGTAAGCGATGATGCATATCTTGTCTGCGAAAGCAGTAAAGTGCAAATTCTGTAGCAGAGAAATGGCCTATTGTTGGGCAGGGGAATGCTTTCCCAGTCCATTCAGGGCTGGTACAAGATTACACACTCTTAGCCAAGCCTCAGATTGCTTTGGGTAAAGCCCATCCATTTAATCCAAATCATCTTCAGACAGTTTTATCAGGAAGAAGATCAGAGGTCGGGAACGGAAAAGTGCATTTTGAAACACTAAATTGCAGGTCTCCGTTTTTTCTTGCTTTCTTCTCTTTATATCATTCCTTGAGAGATGGAATACGACAGGTCTGAGTCACTGCTGAGCAGCTGAATTATACAAACCACTAATCTAAAGGCTAATTGCACTGAGAGCTTATTTTGTCACATTGCATTAGACACGCAGGCTTTATTTGTTGCCGGATACAAACAAGAGTGATTCTTGCTGGCACTACCCACTCACACCTTGTACTTACTGCCACCAGGGACTTTCAAACAACAACAACAACAAAAAAGCTGCAGTAATAAAATTTTAAATATTCCTCCTGTAATCTCTTGCTCGAGGGCCTAATGCCACTAAACACAGAAGGCTTTGTAAAGCGCTGTGTGTAATGAAGGATGAGCTACAAGAACGCAACTGAAGGGACAATGCCATTACCACAAACTGCAAACTCCTTCAGAGTGATGTTTGGCAGTGAATTACAGGCTGTCTGCAACTTCCCTTCTGCAGCTGTGAGACGTTTGCTGTCAGAACATGCAACCTGAAATTAGAGGGCAGAGAGAAAGTTGGGGGATGCAGGGAAAATGCATGCACATCATAAGGGCATCCACATATGCTCTGCGCAGGGGACTGCTCTCGTGTCCCCAGCAAATGTCCTCTCTTAATTCAATTTCCTCTTTCATTCACTTCTTCAAAGTGCTAATCTGTCAATGATTTTTTAAAATTTTACATATTCATAATTACCTTTTTTTTTTTTGTTTTAACTTTTCAAAGGCAACCTAAAAATCTCTATACACAGCAGCTAGGTTAGGCATCCTCTTCTCCAGGGGGTACTGTGTCTCTCAAAGTGTTATTCTTCACCGATAGCCTCTTCAGTTTGTCTGTAGGCTGCTTTATCTTTTTTCCTTATTGAACTTTCAAAGGCCTTGAATTCCCACAGGAGCTCCTGATATTGAGTGAGACTTGCAGGTAGCAGCTTTGGAAATTCAGTGGATTATCTCGATGATTCTGGAAGGAAATGCTGGCGTTTCCCTTCCTAAATTCATCCATTTCAGCAGAGATCTGGAATGTCTAAGCAAGTGTTTGAAGTGTTGAATTAACTGGAGAAAAGGCAACTCCAAGTAGAGGGTAGCAGAGGGAGGAGTATCCTGAGGAGTGTAGGGTAGTCTCAGACAGACTGTACTTCCATCTAGATTCTCAAATCCCTTTGAAACTCCAGGTCATTGGCCTCATTTTGTGGCGATGCTGCACCTGCTTTAAATTGCTCTCCTCTGGCAAAATGACCATAAAACCAGCAGAATTAAGAGCAGAGTCTGCCTCTGTGGGCAAGAAACCAGTATAACAAACCCTAAACACGCAACAGCAGGTGGTGCTTTCTTCTGCTCTGCAATGTCGGCTGAAGACTGTCTTGAGAGAGTGCTCCAGCCTCTGCCACAGCGCAGAAACAAAGGTGCTGGGGATGACCTCATGGGTTTGGGGAACTTGTTCTGTTATACACAGAAACACAGTGAGATGCATGTTAAAACACATAGTTCAAGAATGCTGGGAGTTGGGGGGAAATCATCTGCATGCAGTGTAGAGCATTGTGAAAGAGTAATGTTTCTTACAGGAATTAGAAATCCTGTATACCAGGGCAGTTATGTAGGGCCTCAGTGAAGCTGCTGCTCCAGCTGAGTGGGTAGTGGATGCTCTGCAATAGCTGAGCATCTCTTTCCCACTCTTACTCACATTGCTGTGTGAGAACAGTGAGACAAGTAGTGCCTTCAGGTGTCTGGTGTGTATAGCTGTTAGCAGAGAAGGACATCAGAATTTGCTTCAGTTCCAAAAGCACCAGGGGCTTAATGAACCTGTTAAGCTCAAAATCTTGGTACAGGTAAAAAAAGAAACACACCTCATATGTAGAGCTATGAACACAGAACCATAGGATCATAGAATGGTTTGGGTTGGAAGGGACCTCAAGGATCACCCAGTTCCAACCCCCTGCCATAGGCAGGGACACCTCCCACTAGAACAGGTTGGTCAAGGCCTCATCCAACCTGGCCCTGAACACCTCCAGGGAGGGAGCATCCACAGCCTCCCTGGGCAACCTGTTCCAGTGTCTCACCACCCTCACTGTAAAGAGCCCTTTCCTAACATCTAGTTTGAATCTCCCCTCTGCCACTTTAAACCCATTACCCCTTGTCCTGTCATTACAAGAGCTTGTAAATAGTCCCTATCCAGCCTTTCTGTAGGCCCCCTTCAGATACTCCAAGGTTCCCTTGAAGCCTTCTCTTCTCCAGGCTGAAGAGCCTCAACTCTTGTGGCCTGTCCTCACAGCAGAGGTGCTCCAGCCCTCTGATCATCTTCATGGCCCTCCTCTGGACCTGCTCCAACAGTTCCATGTCCTTCTTCTGTTGGGAACTCCAGAACTCCACACTGTACTCCAGGTGGGGTCTGATAAGAGCAGAGTAAAGGAGAAGAATTCCCTCCTTTGCCCTGCTGGTCACACTTCTCTTGATGCAGCCCAGGACACAGTTGCTGTCTGGGCTGCATGTGCACACTGCTGGCTCATGTTATGCTTTTCATCAACCCAGACCCCCAGGTCCTTCTCCTCAGGGCTGCACTCCAGCCATTTGCCACCCAGCCTGTATCTGTGCTTGGGATTGCTGTTAGTATAACTGAAATCTAAGCCATCTAATTAAAGAATTCTTATTAATCCAGATTTAATCATCATAGAAAAAGAAAGGAAAAAAAAAAACCCCAAAGAATACTACTACAGAAAAACTTTCAACAGTAAAACCACAGATACAGTTGTTACATCCAGCCCCAGTGTCTCCTCCTTTTGCCCATGTTTTGCAACCCCTCCCACTGCCCTTCTGGGTGCTTCAGGCTGGGGCATGGTGAGGACACCAGCACCGCATAGTCTCTCACCAGTTTGATGGTTTCTTCCTCCTCCCTGCAGGATCCAGCTGGGATCATTACTGTAAGTTTGCTAATGTGGTTCACACCTTAACCTGACACTCTGCATTGCAACTAAATTTACATTTATGGTACTTAGATTCTTGTGCTTTTGGTCCATCTGTATCCCTGAAACATGCCTTGTCCCAGGTCTTAATTTCTTATTTGACCATTGGTGAGTCTACATCTCTGGGTTCTGCCTTGTCACCCTCTGCTCTTCTTCTCATCAATCCACACCCTGTACACTATGTCCTGAGCCCCAACATTCAAGGTTTCTGCTAAAACACCAAACCTTCCTTCCCCACACCATCTAGTTGTTTCAGGTATGCAGGTTTCATTCCATGTAGAGGAGCTACTTGTCACTACCATCAGTGTAAACATCATGATTATAGAATGCAAAGATATGCAAAAGGAGAACAAACCAAGCATAGTCACCTGGACATAAAAAAACCCACAGATACAGCTAACCAGGCTTAAAATAAAGCTCTAAGAAAATTGAGACAAGTTCAAATGAAAAAAGCTTTATGGACCTCAGTCCTGAGACCTTGCAAGCTCAGCACTGCACATAATGGCCAGTTGCAAGCAGTGGCAACTCTGTAGTTCACAGGGCTACAGCCCTGTCCCTGAAATGTTTAGTCCTCTCTTGAAAGCTTAGTGCTTGTGTCTTGTTCTTGATCCTGAAGAACCTGGGGAACTGGTCTAAGGCACTGTGGCCAGTATCAGGTACAGTGTGGCCAGTAGGATAAGGGAGGTTATTCTTCCCCTGTACTCAGCACTGTTCAGGCCACACCTTGAGTACTGTGTCCAGTTCTGGGCTCCTCAATTCAAGAGTGATGTTGAGGTCCTGGAACATGTCCAGAGAAGGGCAATAAAGCTGGTGAGGGGCCTGGAACACAAACCCTATGAGGAGAGGCTGAGGGAGCTGGGGTTGTTTAGCCTGGAGAAGAGGAGGCTCAGGGGGGACCTCACTGCTGTCTACAACTACCTGAGGGGAGGTTGTAGCCAGGTGGGGTTGGTCTGTTCTCCCAGGCAACCAGCAACAGAACAAGGGGACACAGTCTCAAGTTGTGCCAGGGAAGGTCTAGGCTGGATGTTAGGAGGAAGTTCTTCCCAGAGAGAGTGATTGGCATTGGAATGGGCTGCCCAGGGAGGTGGTGGAGTCACCGTCCCTGGAGGTGTTCAACAAAAGCCTGGATGAGGCACTTAGTGCCATGGTCTAGTTGACTGGCTAGGGCTGGGGGACAGGTTGGACTGGATGATCCTGGAGGTCTCTTCTAACCTGGTTGCTTCTATGACTCTATGATTCTATGGTTCTATGTTAGGAATATATAGATTTGGATTAATAAAATCCAAAGTGGAAAAAATAAGAAGTGGAATAATTAAGTGCTGAAGGATACTGTAGAAAAGACAGAGGAGGTAAAGGCGAAAAAGGGCAGATTTTTAATTAACAGAAGAAGCAGTTATGGAATACACATCAGATAAGTTTGGTATCTTCTCATCCATTGATTTGCATTTCTGAAGCAGCTAGCTCAAAAATTTCTCAATGCTTGGATGTAGGAGTGAGGACAGCAAAACTGGAGATCTCAAAGTGGAAATAAAGGTGTCTCAGAGGTCTAGACGCCAGAAGAACAGCTAATAAAGAAGTAAAAGTATCTAAGACAGGCTTAGAGAGCTCAGGTCAGAATAGCTTTTCTACAACATGCACAGAAATGGCAGCAAAGGAGGTTTGAAAACTTCTGATCCAAATATAGCATTTAAAAATTCATGGGATCTTCAGCACTGTCTGAGGACAGACTTTATGCAGGTGAAAAAAATCCTTCAGGGAAACTCCAGGAATTGGTATTAGAGCTTAGAGAATGATCTTTTATTCAAGTTACTTGTGGAAACCTGTCTCAGGACAACCCAACACTCAGAGGGGCTGGCTGAAACACTAATATTTCCTCTTCTTAGCTGATCATGTAATTCTTGGTGACAGAACAGGCACAAGAGTTGTGCTGGCAAAGCAGAAGTGATGAAAAGCTGTGGGATCGCTCCAGGTTCCAGGAGCTGGCAGTCAGCTGTCTAGTGCCTGAGAACTGGACTTTAACACTTCATGCTGGGAACGCTGGAACATGTTTTGGCAAAGATGGGTAGATGCACCTTGTGCTTCTGCTTACAATGACCTGTGACACAGCTGGGTTGTATTGGCAGGGTGGGAAGGGAAGATCTATTTTGCCTTTTCTGGAGGATGTTGGCAGTGAGAGGGGACTTGGGTAGTAGGGAGGGAGGCACTCAGCTGAAGACAAAAATAAGTATTGAAAAGGAAGGCAATTATGAAGATGAACTGGTAGGACCAATCTGGGTCTGTGTTGTGCTGTCTTGGAAAACTTTCAATGTATTTAAAGCAACTGGCATGAATCTTTCTGCTAGCTATGGAAATGTCTTTTGAGAATCATCTCCCATTTGTACTTCTACAATTCATGCTTTAAATAGGAATATTGTACCCACTGAAATTGCTGGCTTGCTTCACAGCCTGAGAGAATGGAGTTCAGATCAGGCAGTATTAATAGGCTCCTTAGCATTATTCCTGCCCTGTCTGTGTGTCAAACCTGCCTTGAAGAGAAGCATCTTGAGGCAAAAAAGCAAGTTAGTTTGTAAGGCTGTTCCCATCCCTTGCCTTGCCACTGACCAGGTATTCAACGAATCTGAGCTGTCATAGTGGCTCTGATCATGTTAGCTGCTCAGAAGGAGCTGCCCATGGCCAGTAAGTGAATTTTACAGTGATACAGTACAGTTAGATGACTATTGTTCTTGACTGGGAGGAAGCCAACAGGCATGACCATGAGATGTGAGGCATTCTCACTGGGAAAACACTGGTATATATGGTACACTTTACACGGGTTTCAGATCCTCTGAGGTGGGTGGAAGTTCAGTATGTAAATGAGAGCTCCTCTGAATAAAGATAAGTTTCAGCACACAGTTTAGTACTTCTGAACATGGAATTCTAGTCATGGAAGGTTTAATCGTCTCCTTTTCTGTATGCTTAGCACCACTTTGAATTTGGAAAGTTGTATTCAGGGGTCACCACTAAAGCTATCTACATCTTGGAGCTGAGGAACGGAGTCATGTTCCAGCACCCTCTAGGCTAGGACCGCAGCATGAGCACAGGGCTTCCCCATGCTACAGCAGTCTCAGAGTGTTGAGACAACTCCTGAAACAGCTGAAAATACACCAAAGTGGGCCTGAGGCTGCTCTGCTCAACTTCAGTGATCTTTTCAGGTGTTTGGAGTCCTACTCAACAGAGAAAGAGCAGGACAGTATGTTAGACCTCTGGCTCAGTTACAGGAGGTGCTGGTGTTTCTCCATTCACCACAGCAGGATTCTAATCAGACGCACTGAGTTGCCTGCAACTGTGGTATGAACATCCTTCCTGTGCTCCCAGATGTGCTCTTGTGCCAAGCCCATCTTCAACAATCCAGACCTCTATACTCCATTAGCAGTTCTTTTAGCTCTTCAGTCTTGTCTTTCGAACATGATGTATATTTTATACTGCCAACAGAAGTGTGTAATTCAGTGTATATGTTTTGGGAGAGGGGAGTCTATGAGAATGCCAAGCAAATCAGTAAAGGCTTAACACATCATTATTCATTGTTGCAAAGCCATGAGGCATTTAGGCATGCCCTTTAGTAGGGAGGGGAAAAAACCACAACAAAAAAACAGAAGGAAATTGTTATATATGTGTAGTAAAATTTGGTTTGAGAGGAAGAGTTTGCATCTGAATTTCATGAGGTCTATTAAAATGTTGGTCTCCTTTAGACTAATAGGATTATGCCATTCCCAAACTGATTGTTTCCAAGCAACAATGCAGATCCTAGTATGTGTTTGCTTATCTCTTTAGTTTGCTGCTAAACCAGAGAAGCTTCCAAAGATAGCTGCAAAGCTGATGATATCAGGTGTTACACATAATTTCAAGGCATTGTTTTGAAAAGATGGTCCATTTTTCTTCCCTTTGGAATCTGATTTGAAGAATGCATTGAGGCTTATGTAAGGCAAGTGGCACATGATTTTTATTCTTTGCTTTTAATAAAGGAAATGACCTACACTGCCACCTACATGGCAGGCTCCAATATGCCATTTTCCTTTGGACACTTGAGTGTGGTGAGGGGGAATTGCTCTCTCAAAGAGGCAAACCCTAAGTGGTGGCTATGAATAGCAGCGAGGCTTTTCAAACAACCTCAGGCTTGGGTGTCTAAAGGGCCAAATTTTCCCTGCTTTACTGATTGAAAGCTTCCTTCGTGTATTATACAGGATTGCACAGCTATAGGGCCCTGTATACTAAATAATATAGTCAGTTACAACTGACATTGCTATTTTGCATTCAGAACTGTCCAAATTGTGGGGAGATTTGGAAAGGTGCATTAAGAGGAGATTAGAGTATTTTCTCTCTTTCCTGGCTGCTTTTGGATTTGATGACATCACAGGATAAATATGATTTAGGAGTTAATATTTACTATTTCAGCATTCCAAATGGCTGCCTAAAGAGCACTGTTGCTGAATGTCATTAATGTATTTTCGGTAGAGTAAGAAAATTGTGCTTTTATACATAATTTAATATGAAGAAAGGCTTCCATAGAGTTCTCTGATGGCTACATAAAAAATATAGTGCAGCTCTGTGTACATCTGTATTTCCACAGAAGGCAATTGATCACCTCAGAAGAGAAATACATCAGGTAGTTAGTGCTGTAAAACAGCAAAACACAAAGGACTGGAAGTGAAAAATACTATTATTGGTAGAAATTTTAGAAGGAATTTATTGTGACAGAATGTAATTACCCAACTGGATGGAGTGCTGTGATTTATATTTGCGTCCATGTAAACCGCTTTGAAATGATTAATAACCAGCTCAATCCTTTATACTCATAACAACACTTCTGGCACAATAACACTGTAAAGATCTGTCACTCCAGCTATTGTGTCATTGGATATATAAGATCCCCTGCATTAGGCAGGTGTGGAGTCTTGGGGCTGGTGAGCAGGCAGATGAAGCTCCCTTACTATTTACATTTCAGTGTAACCAGAGATCTAATAAGGGCTCAGAGCCCTGGTAGGCTAGACGCTGATCAGTACTTGAAAGACAGCTTTCCATTTCAGAGTTCACAATTTAATTATGTGATGGGAATCAATAGAGAGATAGAGCAGAGAGCGAGGGCTGCAACGTAGGAGTTGTTGCACTTCATATAATAAACACCAGCCAGAGTCTATCATCTGTCTGCATCTCTTACAAGACCACTAGTTGACGGACAATTAAATTATTTTGTGTACGAGCTGAAGACAGATAATTTCTTCTCATTTGTATTTTGACAGCAGCCAAAGATCTACCACAATTGTACTGCTCACAGTTTTACTGCCCAATGAGTTGCGGTCAAGGTAAGTAAAACATAGGATGCCCCTGAAAATATCATGTAGGATGTGATGGCATCCACTTTAGTTTGTCTCCCTGGCTTTTTGAAGGAAGGAGGGCAGTGAGGAAAATGCAGTGAGGCTTGAACCTTTTCTGTTCCCTGGTTGGCTTAATGAGGGTTCACAATGACTAAAGAAAAAAATGAAGTGGGAGAAATGATGCACACAAGTGAGGACAGGGTGGAGAAGAGGAAAGCAGAGACTGATGTAAGAAGAGGGAAGCTGAGATGAAGACTTTTGAGGAGTTTGCCCATGAGCAGAGACAGAGGGTGTTCCAATGCAAATTATCAGTGTAATGGCACACAGTGTCTAACAGTCTTTGGACACTCTTTCTTGTACTTGTTTAAGCCACCCTGACTGCCTTGGCCCTGAGGCTGCTACTTCCTATCCTGAACAACAGGTCTTGACCGTTGTGAGGAAGAAGACACGGTTTCCAACAGGCCACTGAAATAATGACCATTTGTCAGATAAAGAAACAATATGGTAGAAGAATCAGGGGAAATGCTGTAAACTTTAATTATTGTTAGAAATAAAACCAGCAGGGTCAAACACAACTTTCCTGGCACTGGAAAGAGAAATCAGTGCTATTGAAAGAGGCACCTGGATTTACACCAGTGTCAGTAAAAACTGACTCATGTTCGCCTCCTAGGGAAGATCATAGTTTTTAGTAACTAGGTGGTTGGAATGATCCAGAACTGTTTGCATTTTGTACGTGACTTGGGCCAATGTTTCCTTTCGTGTCTGGGCACACATTGCTCTATTTCTCCTCCTTATTTTCTGTTCTTGGCTTGTGCTGAGGTCTCCTCCTTCGTCTCCCACTGCAAAACTGTCAAGCTTCAAGAAACGCAGCATTAAAGAAAACAACAGGAAAGAAAAAAACAGGAGCAAGAAAACTCAGCACGATTCACATTGCCCTTTCCAAAGGGCATGACAAGCTACGGAACACGAAGCGGAGTCATACCTACAAACCGCGTGTGCAGGGTCGCCGCGCCTGCTGTCTGCCCCGGGCGGGCAGCTGCGGGCCGGGGGTGGCCGGCGGAAGGGCAGGGAGTGGCAGCCGCCCGGGGGTCGCCGTGCGGAGCCGCTTCTCCGTCTCCCGCGCCCGCGGTGGCGGCGGGGCGAGGCGTGCCCTGTCCATGGTGCTGAGCAGCGGTGGCTCCGCGCCGCGCCGGGCCCGATCCCCAGCAGCGGCAGCGCCGCTCTGCGGGTGACCTAGGCTGGGTACTGCCGCGTGCAACAGATGTTGGCCAGGCGGGATTGTCCTCTTTTAGCCCCCCTAAGAAGGCAGGGAGATTAATTAAAGCCAGAGTCTTCCCCTAGGTGAACGGCTCTCCACGTGTTCAGAGGGCTCTCCCACTCTTCCTCGCCGTGTCACCATCAGTCGCTTGCACAGGGCAGAGGATTAAGTCAACACTGGAAAGGGCTTCTGAATTGATTTGTTTATCTGTTTACTTTCCATTTTTAGGGTAACTGCAGAAATAATGAGAAACAGCAGGGAACAGGAAACTGATTGAGATTGATTGTTCCATGTATTTGGCTGGTGATGACCTTTGGGGAAAGTGTGCATTTAATTTTTACTGATGTTGTAAAGGCACAGACAAAGTCCTGACCTTTCTGATCCGGGGTGACCACTATGAGCATCCCATGGAGAATTAATTACAACTGCCTGGAGCGGCTCCAAGAAGCATTTATTCGAGTGCTATAAATGTGGTAAAAACGATCAGTATGCCTGGGAGAAGCCATTCCATGTGCCTGCTGTGATATCTAGGAGAAGCACAGACTTGTCGGCTTGCTGTTTTGTTTTGCTGTTCATTAACGAGACTGAAATAGGAGAGACAGCATTAGAACTGCAGGGCAAGCATTTCCCATCATTCTGCTCTCCACACAGATACTTTTGTATTAGATTAAGGCACAACAGATAGAACTAGATGGAACAAAAAAATCAAATGTCTCCCCAAAAGACAGGGCATGGTGGAATTCTCTGACTGTACAAAGAACAGTGCAACAGATTCTCCTAGCTGCCTCCTAGAAATGTAAAGTGGAAGTGAGCAGAAAGCTCCACACGAGAACTCTGTACAAGGAAATACTTAAAATTCAAGGTATACTTTGATGCCATTGTACTTCAGCATCCAGCACGATGCTGGAGGTATTGGTCACATGGGACTTGGCAGTGCTTTCCTTCAGAGATCAATCTAAAAATGGACAGTCTCTTATTTGTACAAAGTATAGGCAGAAGTATTTCATGTAAGATATGATAATTTTGTCAGATACTCTGCCAAAAGGAGTGAAACTGAATAAGGAAGTTTAAATAAAAGCTGTAAAACCATCTAAATTTGCTTTGGAGAAGCATTTAATTGGGAATGATGATGAAAAAGCCAGAAATGTGGATTAACCTGAAATGGAAAGGGCAGCCAAGTTACAGCAGATGGCTTTTTCTTGTTCTTGTAGTGCCTTATAATGAGGAAAATATGCTATGTAATGACAGTTGTTTCTAAATTGACTTTTTTTGGTTGTTGTTGGGGGGAGGGAGGGAGGTGGGAGGTTTCCCATGAGGCGCTGGTTGGAAAAGGACAATCAAAAGACATAGCTGCAGACAGCCTGTATTGAACTGTTTTTGTTCCGGAGTTCCGGAGCTCAGTTTGATGTGTGGTAGGAAAGACAACCATCTCCCACTCCAGCTAAAATCAAACAAGCAAATAGCCTCTATTTCTCCCCTCTGCCTTGCCTCCCTGAGCATCTACCCTGTGTAAGGGCTTATCTCCCATACAGCCTCAGTCTTTTCTGTGGCTTAAAGATTTCTTTATTCTGACAGATTTCTGTTCTGTCTTGCTGTGGTTGCTTGTGTTTCCTTCCTGTGTCAGCTAAGAATTCCTCCTCTAATGCTGTTATCCAAACCACAGATTCTGTTCACATTCACTTAAGATTTCCCCCTCATGCAAACGTTTTTTTTTTTCCCTTCTATTCAAAATGGGGCTGAGGGAAGGGAAGAGAGTGAAGGAAAACAGAAGACAAAGCTCATTCTGTGTGACATGTGCTTGATTTCCCAGCAAGGCTTAATTACCATTGGGAGTTTACATTCCTGTTCCTTTTGACATTCCAAGCACTCGGAGTGCAGTGCTATGCCTCTTGCCTATTCCAGTTTGCATGCACACGGATAAGATTTACTTGAGCACTGGGGCACTTGTATATGAATTGTATATGAGAATGGAAACTGCAGGCATCTTCCCTGAAGACTAGAGGCATCTATGAAGCTTTCAGGCAGACTTAAGACTCTTAGAATGTGCAGTTGGGACTTGTAAACCTTCACATAGCTTAGCCAAAAGATCCTATGGTAAGACAAAGGCAAGGGAGCTTTGCAGTCAGCAGGATTGAACTCATGACTGATATCTGAAGAGACTCATGCTTCATGCTTTGTGGGTACACAAGTGTAATTGGAGACAACAGGAGGCTTAGGATACATAATGTGCAAGAGGGGAACCTAACACGGTGACTGCTCTTCAACTCTGTGTGATGAAATGTGCATTGTGTTTTGAGGAAGAGGATGATTTCTGTTGCTTTTGAACATGAAACACAGCTTCAGCCAAAAAGAATGAAAGCTTGTGTATTTATATACTGAAGCTACACAGTGAAAGGCAATTAAAGAATATGCTTCACAAAAGAAAGCCAATAAATGTAGCACTTCCTGACTTTACTATGTAGAAAGATTGTTGTTTTCAAGATTAAAAGTGTGTCTGTTTATGAAAATGAGAGTTTTCTAGTTTCAATCTCTACATTTTCAACAATCAGCTGGATCTCAGGTTTAGCAAAATTCAGTAACATTCCAGACTACTTGATAAGTCTGTCCTACTAGAAGAAGCAGAAATAAGTTGTGGAAATCACTCTGATAATTAAAGAGTTTAGCTTTATATTTATCTGCTGAAAAATCCCCCAGTGACATATTAATTATGCATAAATCTTTGCCTTGTAAAAAGGTTGGTAGATTTTCAAATAACCATCTCATCACTAGTTTTAGAAGGCTGGCCCTTCAAACTGGCAACATTCCAGTTATGTTAATGCTTTGATGAAGACCAAACTTTTGATCTAATTATTTGTCAAAATTAATTTCTAGCAGCCTTTTTGATCAAGCCAGATTCTGAAGCAGGAGATAACTTTGCTTCTAATCTTATTCTTCTTTCAGTTCTGCCCTATTCAAGGCACCTTCTTTCACCAGAGGGCTGCTCAAAACAGGAAACCTTTGGAGGGCTATGTTGGAAAAATACATGTAGAACAATACAGCAGTTTGAGGGGGTAGGGTGGGTATTAAAGCTGCCTGAAGACTACCAAAGTCTCTTTCTCTCATATCAGGCATCACTACCCAGTCTTTACAGTGATAATGTCATAATCCTGAGAAAGTCCAGAGAAGCCTCCGTGGTATCATCTAACTCATTGCACAGGTCCAGCTGAATATTTTCAGTGAATGCAATATTGCCAGATATGTTATTGAGGGATATGGAAGAAGAATAGGGAAGTGACAGTCTGGAGCAGGAAGGAAGTCTTCCAATCTCTGAATCACAGAAACACAGAATATGTCTGGTTGGAAGAGACCTTCAAGATGATCCAGTCCAACCTTCGACCCAGTACTAAGCCATGTCTGTAAGCAGCAAGTCTGCTTAAACACCCCCAGGGACGATGACTCCACCACTGCCCTGGGCAGACCATTCCAATGTCTGATAACTCTTTCAGTGAAGAAATATTTCCTAGTACACAGCTTGAACCTCATGTGGTGCAGCTCGAAATCATTTCCTCTAGTCCTGTCTCTTGTCATCAAGGAGAAGAGGCTGGTCCCCTCCTCGCTCCAACGTCTCTTCAGGTAAAAAGTCTCTCTGGGGGGAGAGACTCTTCAGATCTCTTCCCCCAGCCTCCTCTTCTCTAGACTAAACAATCCAAACTCCCTTAGATGCTCCTCATAGGCCATGTGCTCCAGGTCCTTTATGAGCCTTGTTGCCCCTGCCTGGACATGGTCCATGCTCCAGCACCTCAAAATTCTTCCGATAGTGAGCAGCCCAGAACCAAACACAATACTTGAGGTGTGGTGTCAGCAATGCTGAGTACAGGTGGATGATCACCCACTGCTCCTGCTGGCCATAGTGTTTCTAATACAAGTCAAGATGCCACTGGCTTTCTTCACCACCTGAGCATGCTGCTGACTCGTTCAGTTGACCAGTAGCCCCAGGTCCCTTTCCAGGTTGCAGCTTTCCAACCACACATCCCCAAGTCTGTATACTACCATGGGGTTGTTGTCACCCAGATGGAGGACCTGGCACTTGGCCTTGTTAAACTTCATCAAATTAGCCTTAGCCCATCACCCTAACCTGTCCAGATCCCACTCTAAAGCTTCCCCCACCCTCTGGCAGATCAACACAGCCACCCAACTTGGTGTCATCTGCAAACTTACTGCAAACTTATTGAAAACTGATATTGACCCTCAGTCATGTGAGCAAATACTCAAATAGAAATTACTTAGTGATGCTCAAAATCTACAGACCTCATGTAAGTGAAAATCCAGCTTTTGTCTTCATGCTGTCCAAATGCCTGCCTTTTGCTGACAATTCAGAAATATCATTTTGCATTGCTTGTGCAAATGTAAGTTTTCTGGTACAAGAGGCAAGCAATCAACTTTGATACAAACATGAATTTTAAGGAAATGTTCAACTTTAACTCCCTTGACAATTTTGGTACAAATAAAAGCGTTTTACGTTGCTATGTGACGTGTCTGAATGACATTCTTTTCAGAATCTGGAGAAGATTGTTTGGAAATCAGTACTCAGAGAATAGTTAACAAAGGTTCACTATTGGCTGAGACTCTGCAGGGATGTATCCTGAGTTTGATAACGCTTTGTATTTACTTCAGTAATGATGAAGTAGGAAGTATGTTTAGCACACCTGCAGATGTCACAAAATCAACAGCTGTCAAAAAACTCAGGATGAACTGCAAAAAGGAGAATGCAAGTTCTGCATTTACTCTGGAAAAAATGAGTGCAAAATCACAGAATGGGAAGCAGCTGACTACACGCAAGTTTTGCTGAAAGAGATGTTGAGGTTACAGTGACTCACCAGTGGGATAGGTATCAACAATGTCATACTATTGCAGTAAAAGCAAACATTTGGCTTTGCTATCCAGAGCTGCCCATCTAGTTCTGTGCAACAAACTTCAGCAAATGTGGAGGTAATCCAAAAGAAAGAAACAATAATGACCAGGGAATTAGATAGCATGTCCTATGAGGCAACAATGAAAGAGCCTCTGGTTTCATTGATTGAGTGACTGACTGGAGGGACGTGAGAATATTTCAAATAATCAACCACTGTCATCTCTTCTCCACGTGAACTGTGATGAGAATGTCAAATGAATGTACTAAAATTACACCATGGAAAAGTTACGTTAGACATTAGTAAAAACTTTAGGACAATAAACACTAGGCAAGAATGTAGGAGAAATGATGAATTCTCTGTTTTAGATTAAATATCTTAAAATAATCAAACATATGTCAGTCCAGAACCATATCTCTCTCATATATCTGGCTTTGGCACAGGAGGGTGGATTAAGAGACCTCTTGATGTCATTTTAGCCTTGTTTTCTGTGTCCCTGTCACTACTTTCCCTATCTAACTTCAGTGTGAACTCTTCTATTTGTAGTTAGTTTATATATATTTTTGAAAGGCAGTCTCAAGAAAAATCTGTTTCACCTCATCCAAACTACATGAGATCCACACATTTAATTTTATTCTGGTGCTCTTCTACTTTTACCTCAATACCTTAATCATTTACATCTCATCTTCTTCCACTCTGGGACACCAGCTGCCAAATCCACTGGGTAAGCCTAGCTTGTCTGTGTCTGGCAGCTAGGGTTAGGAGAGGGGTGTTTCAACTGGGAAATATGTTCATTGGCAAGGTGCTGTAAGGAATGGAGACAGTCTTGCTGGCCTTGTAACAGGATGTAATAGTGGACTTGTCATAGGACTCCTAAAAGAAGGCCTCATATATTGGGTTGGGGAAAACTCAGAAGTATTTTGTGCTCCTTGTTGTGCAACCTTATGGTCTTGAACAAGGTTGGGTTTTGCTCTGAAGTTTTGCACATCCAGGTGTCATTCCAAGTATCTTTAGATTTAAGGCAAATCACAGATCTTCAAATATAAGCCAAAGCCATGTGACAGTCAAATAATATATCTTCATGTTCTGGTTGTATCTGACTGTCCCAAAGGCAAGGATATTAGTGGAATACAACACTGATGCACTCATTCTTTTGTGTGCTTCTATGGATGAGAAGAGAGGTTTCTAAAGGCACATAGAATCGTAGAATCATAGAATGTCAGGGGCTGGAAGGGACCTTGAAAGATGATCTGGTCCAGACCCCCTGCCAGAGAAGAATTACCTACAGCAGATCACACTGGAATGCATCCAGACGGTTCTTGAATATCTCCAGAGAGGGAGACTCCAGTGTCCCTGAGCAGCTGGTTCCAGTGCTCTGTCACATTTACAGGGAAAAAAAAACTTCCTCAGGTTCACATGGAACCTCCTATGCCTCAGCTTCCACCCATCGCCCCTTGTCCTGTCACTGGGCATCACCGAGAAGAGGTTGGCTCCATCCTCTTGGCACTCACCCTTTACATATTTATAATCATTAGTGAGGTCACACCTTAGTCATCTCCTCTCCAAACTAAAAAGCCCCAGCTAGTTACAGGCCTCCTACAGCTAGACTCTGACCCATTGACCACAACTGTCTGACTTCTTTCCTTTAACTAGTTCCCAATCCACCTCACTGCTTGATCACCCAGACCACATAGGGGAGCTAAATGATAAACTCTTGCTGAGAGTCAGTGGGAAGTGGATGATTGCACTCAGTGTGGTTAAACTTTACTTATGATATTACAAGAGGGGCACACAAATCAGACAGATGGAGCAAGGCTACCAATAACTGTTGGACATCAGGCAGAGAGCAATCACACAAGAATCTTTCAATATCCATGCCTGTTTATGGGTCCAGTAGAGTGAGAAAGTAGCTAGGGACTTCCCAGATTTCAGCAGCAAAAATGCTCTTCTGACACTGAGCATTATGTTAGTATTCCTTGCCCTTTTATTTTTATCCAGGAAAGACTATTTTTACCCAGTAAGAGGGTACATCCCCACCCCCCCACATATTCTACCTCCATTATTATTGGTGGTCATAACAAAATGAGGCACAGAAATTTAGGAAGGACTACTGGGTCTGTAAATAGCATAGAGCTTGAGTGAATCCATCCAGGAGAAATAAAAATTATCTCATCCTTACCTGATGGAAAGGTTTTGGTATAGCATGCTTTGAACTATTTCACACAGCCCTGTTTGCAAAAGCTCAGCTATCCTTGTGAGCTAACCTTCTCTTCATTTGGACTGGATACTCACCCTGTGGTTCTTGATTCTAACCTTCATCCCATTAGTCCTGGCTGTGCTTTGCGTTGTACAGCTGTTAAATCAGCAGTCTATTACTAACTCCAGCTTTCTGCATGTATTTTTTAATCTCTCAAGGAACTTAGAATCATGTCTTTCACCTGTTTCTTTTTATAAAGGGAACTAACAGTGCTGAGAAATCATTAAGAGATCACCAGTCCCTGCTTCTTGTGATATGCCACTACACTGCCTTACCAAAACATCAGAGCCAACATAGAAAAGTGGGTGCTTTGCATAGCAAATAGGTTTTATGACTTACAGTTAGTTGGAAGAATTACAACTATTGTTTGGTTGATGCAAGTAGCTGTCTTGAAAACTTAAGCTTCCTTTTGTTCTTGTTTCACTTTTCTCATGATTGACTACACAATGATTCTTTGAAATAGTATTGAATATTTCTTCTGAGGATCTACTTGCATCTTGTTGTCATGCAGTTTGCTAGTCTTTCAGTATGCCAGTGGTCCGGGGATATTAAAAGGAAAATGAAGCACAAAAAAAGGGAAATGGTTAATAGACTCAAGAAAATCACAGAATCACAGAACCTTAGAGGTTGGAAGGGACCTCCAGAGATCATTGTGTCCAACCTCCCTGCCAAGGCAGGATCCTCTAGGGTAGTCCACACATGAATGCATCCAGGTGAGTTTTGAATGTACCCAGAGAAGGAGACTCCACAACCTCTCTGGGCAGCCTGTTCCAGTGCTCTGTTACCCACACTGTAAAGAAGTTTCTCCTCATGTTGAGCTGAAACCTTCTGTGTTCCAGTGGGTAGCATTGCTCCTCATAGAATCATAGAATGAACCAGGTTGGAAGAGACCTCGAAGATCATCCATTCCAACCTATCCCCCAGCCCAGACCAGCAAAAAGAGATTGGCCCCATCCACTTGACACTCACTCCTCAGTTATTTGTATACATTGATCAGATCTCCTTTCAGTCTTCTCTTCTCCAGACTAAACATCCCCAGATCTCTCAATCTCTCTTTGTAGAGGAGATACTCAAGTCCTCCAGTCATCCTCATGACTCTCTGCTGGACTCTTTCCAGCATGTCCCTGTCTCTCCTGAACTGGGGAGCCCAGAACTGGACACAGTATTCCAGGTGTGGTCTCACTGGGGCAGAGTAGAGGGAGGGAAGAATCTCCCTAGAGCTATAAATAAAAATAAATATTAATACTACGGAAATATCAATATTATGGAAAGTGTGAACATGATAAAAAATACATACACAGCCTTATGAAGGTTAAATACTTTTTCACTAATGGAAAATAAACTCCATTAACAAATGTAGTAATTCATAAAGCATCTTATGTTGCTCATTGCCTGTATCTTCTAGGTGTCCTGAATCAATTACCTCAGTCAGACATGGATCCCCTTTCACTGGGGTGCGGCTGTGGCTGGAGGGAATACAATTTACTTTAAAAGCTGATTCAGCAAGAAGCTCTTCAGGGGACTATCAGTGTCCCATTAATAACCAGAGATGCAGTAATGATTATCAGTGGCATTGTAAATCATTTGCACAACACTATTTATTTCAGCATTATTCAGCAATTTTCTGTATCCTGAAAGACAGAAAGATTTCCATATCATCAATTATATTCTTCAGCAAGAAGCAACAAGAAGTATATCAGACCCTTAAAATATTGCTGCTTCTTATGCTGTACCTTGTTTCTGTGAAATTAACTATTAAAAATAAACAAAACTCCAAAAGGAGGTCTTTATGATTTAAGTCAGTGATACTACAAGCAGGTATTAAGAAAATGTCATGCTCACTTCCAGTAACTCATCCCATAACCCTTCCTTTTGACTACCTCTGCAGCCTGATTCTGCCTCTGCCTTTGAGTTAAATTAATAGGAGAAAGATCAATCTTGGACATCCCTTGTTGTGTCAGTCCAAACCTGTATCTGCTTTCTTCAGAGGACTTTTCCTGAAGCACATTTTCACTTAATGATAATAACAGTTTGAACAAAAGCTGATTTCAATTATTCCTTAAAGATAATTTAACTGTCTTTTGTTTTATCTCCTAATGAAAACTCAGTACAGAGTTAAACACAAATTGTTTGGAGATTTACCTTATTTGCACATTCTAATGGAAGGACAAATCAGCAGTAATAAAGCTCTGCTGAGTTCCTTTTTTACAAGATGTAGATACTTTCAAAAGCAGCATGAAAAATGTCATGAAGAGGAGGAAAATGAAAGCTTAGAAGGAACTTAGAAAATAACTACAACAAAATAAATGTTCCTTAATACCTTGCATCACACAGGCTGCTTGTACTGAGGGAGCAGAAAAAAAGCTACTGGTAGTGATATGTCTGTTGGAAATGAGTATTTATCAAACCTGAAGATCCCATTTTCAGCATGAAAAAAAAAATCACTGAAGGAGCGTGAATGCATCTGTGTTTTAACAATGCCAGGTCATTTCCCCTCTGTTTTGTTTTACAGTCTCTGAAAGGCTTCCTCTTTCTTGCTGCATACATGCGTTAGGGAAAATACCTTTTGAATAGAGAAGGATTTTTTTCTCAGAACCTAGAGACTATTTTCCTCTTGCAATCGTTGCCTCGGTGCTCTCTTATGCTGAGCAAAAGGACTACTGCTTCCTTCTTTTAGGGTGATGTGACTTGATGCCTTCTTTTCTGTTTGCTTTGCTAGCTATCCTAAGACTGTCACCACCTGCACTGGAAAGCTGGCTTGCTGCATTTTGCCACGTAACCCTGAGTGATTACAGCAGTGGTTCTCACCTGCTGCTTCTTACCATGACCAATGCCAGTATCTTAAATACAAGCATTTTTTTCTCCAATTAATGGCAATACTGAACATTCTTATTTATTTTTCTTTCTGCAAAAAGGAGGCACTTTTGAGGCCATGTCTCTGCTATAAGGGCAAGTGTGGATAACTGCAGCCAGTGCTACACTCGGGATTGAGTGGAGTAAACTTTGAGTTGCCAACGATGATTGACTCGAGATTGCATTCGATAACCTCTACTTTCAGCTGTGACTATTTATTGAAGTGTCCTGGGCCATTAAAGTTCGTTTGGTGATTGTTCTACTCCCCCTGCCCCCCTCCAAATCTCATTCACATGATAAAGTCCGACTTATCTTTTCCTACGGCTTTGCAGGGAGCAACAAAAGCGCCTGTTATAGGGATAAGCGCAAAGGGTGGAATCTCAAGCAAAGCAGGAAAGGGCACATTGTTCGGGCTGGGTCAGCAGCTGCAGCCCGCACAATGCACACTGCCCAGCACGGCAAAGGCCCCAGCGCCTGCCGGCCCCCCGCCACTGCCGCAGGATCGAGCCCCAGCCACACCGTGGCATTAGAGCCTGTGTCTGTGTAAATAGGAAACTCTCCGGGGCCCAGATGACCAGAAGCTGGATTCGGTAGGAATTGGATCGCAAGAGTAGGCAAACGGCAGAGGTGGTGGCGGATGCTTGTGGCAGTCAGGAACGAGAGCAGAGGCAGCGTGGAGGCCTCTTTGCAGGCTGAAGAGGGGGATGAGGGTGGGTAGGTGACAGCGCAGGCTCCACGAGCACCGCGGGTGAGCCACAAGACATCCCTTGTTGGTGTGAGGGACTGGGCAGGAGTGTCCTGAAGCAGGGGTGCTGAATGGGAAAGGGGCGGTAGGAGACATGTGACAGAGCCATAGCAGCCTGCGGGCTGCCCCTCCATGTGAGGGGAAAGCGCGGACCCAAGCGAACAGGAAACCTTACTCGGCAACCGGCACCTGAGGTCACGCTGCCGAGCTGCCGATTGGGAAGCAAGAGACCGGCCCCGCGTAGGGGCAGCGTGCGGAGCTATGCGGGAAGGGTCCAGTGTGACTCCGGGAGATGAGGCTATTGCTTCTGAGGGGCACACATTATGCTGGAGAGGTACAACCTCGGAGCAGCTGGACTGCAGGAGCTCCAGGGCAGTCTTCAAACCCCGGGTAGCTCAGCAGTCGCACCGAGAAGTGGGAGAGCAGCCTGGGCTGGCGGGGGAGGGGTAAGAACGGACAACCGCGCCGGTCAGCGACACAAAACTCCCCAGCCCCCACACTCGGCCTCTTGCGAACCCCAAGTAGGGGCCGCTGATTGACAGCTCCCCCGTCCTTCTGGCACTTTCATTGGATGCTTTTTACGCCCATCACCAATGTGTGCCGCGAAGCCTTCGCTCCTATTGGTGGTCTTTTCCCCGCCTCTCTTGACACGGCCAAAAGGGAGGTGAGGGGGCGTGGCGTGCGGCCGAAGGGGCGGGGTGGCGGTGGGGGGCGCGGAGGCTTAGCCCGCGAAGGCGGTCGGTGGCGGCTGGAGCGGTCGAGCGGCTGCGGCAGCGCGGGATGGGATGGACCGCGGCGCCAGGTGGGTGCGGGGCCAGGGCTGGGGCCGTGTCTCCCGCCTCCTTTGGCTGCAGCGGAGGGATGGAGGACGGGCGGCGGTGCTCAGGGGTCCGCTTTCCCCCATCCCCCGCCGAGAGGGGCGCTGAGGGGGAGCGGCCGCTTTTTAACGATGTCTCGCCGCCTGCGGGGATAATCCCGCTGTTGCTCTGAGCGAGCCCCTCAACGCCGCCGCTGCTCTTTCCGCACAGCCGAGGTAAGGGCAGTGATGGGTCTCTCGCTGTCCTCCGGCTGAGCTGCCCGTCCTGGGGCCCTCTTGCTTCAGCCGGGGCGAGGAGGGCGGGGGGAAAGCTTTGTCTATAGCCCTCCTGCTGGTCTCGGCCCCTCGCCAGTCCCCAGTCCTACGTTCCCCTTCCTCTTTAAGGTCTCGGGTCGCGGTTGCGGCACGCTCCATGAGGGGTCGGGGCAGTGGTCCTCGGATTTGAGGTTCTCGGGACTGGGCGTCGTGTTCCCGGTAGCCCGGTCGGAGCGGGGAAAACGTGGGGACTGAGCTGCAGGGAACACGGCGCCCAGCCCCGGGAACCCCTTTGCCCACGCACCGGCACCGCAGCGTGACACCGGCAAGTCGCTTCTGATGTGTGGTGATCTTTAAGTACTTAAAAATAATCGTCTTTGGCTTTGACGGGTGCTGGGAGTCTTTGACAGCTCGGGAACTTTTAAACCCCTTTTATGTCTAGACTTTTTTTTTCCTCCTAGATTAATTGTTCCCCCCCCACACTTATTTCTTAAGCGAATTTTGTCGCTGAGAAGCTGAAAGTGAGGACAGCGTGCGAAGACCGGTTTGTTTCAAGTGCTGAATATCTAATTCTAGCTGATAAGCGGTTAAATGCTTTATTTATTCTTTCTCCTTTCGTGTCTGATACAGTTCAGCAGTCGCTGCAGATAGCTAGCAGGAGGAACAGCTGATAGTTTTCGGCTGAACAACAGTCTGTGAAGTGGGGCCAGTACTTGGGTGATGGATTATGGGATGCAGTTGTGAGATTCTTTGATAGAAAATACTTCAAAGCACAGATGATTTAGTTTGTGTATTGTTTGTACAAGAATAGGAAAAAGCTGTCTAGCTGTGCTTCTTTATGCCTCTTTTGTAAACCACAGGGAATGTGGGGAAAGTACTCCTGTTAGAAAAAAATGGGGCCAAATTCTGGAAGCAGCCATGAACTTCAGCTGGGAATAAGGAGAAGGTTGTTTTGCCCTGTGTATCATGTAAGACTGGCCTTTTTTTTTTTCTGAATGAAAATTTTATGTAGAAAGGCGAAGTGTATGAAGTTTATAAAGGACACGCTTGTTTTAACTTTTGCCTGTTACAGCATTTTCTGTAGTAGCTAGTAGTGTGTGTGCTTGAGGAAGTGAACAAAGTAACGGAGTGAGGTTGCAGTTCTTACTCTGCAGGATGCTCTCCCACATTCCAGTGATCAGATACTGAATTGTGTGGCATCTAATACGTGGAGGATGACATGATACAGAATAGTTATGTAGATCAGTACCCAAGCTGGAAACCCATTAAAGTTGTAAGTTACAATACTTGCAAATGCAAAGATTAAACCCTGTGTTTGACCTGTGAAACTGAGTTTTGTTAGGTGCAATGTTCAGTCGCAGCTTACTTTTTGCCTTTAAGTTCTCAACAGACGAAAATATGCTAAGATGGAAGAAGAGTTACATGCCTACACCAAGATAAAGGCACTTAAGGAATTCTTGCTCAGTAAGAATGTGAGTTTCACTAAGTCCTGTTAGAAGAATGTTTTATCTGTAGCTCTTCATTTAAGACCTGGACCAGACCAGACTGTGTTGGCCTTGAGTGACATGGAAGCTTGATTTTATTTCCAGCTGAATCTGGAGGCTGAGTTGTGCAAAGCAAACTTTTCTTATTGCTTACTGGAGGATTAGTTTTCTGTTTGTATTGCTGCTGGTGGTGTGAATCTAGTTATTAGGCAGTGAACATAGAGGTTTTGTTGTACATGAAATAATACACAATCAAGCCAGTTCCCTTTCTTCTCCTTTTCCATGACTATTTTCTTCAAATGAAGAAATAGAAAACATTTTTTGATCAGATACTAAAACAATAGTTTTGATTATTGTATGGTCCTTGCTAATCCTTGCTGTGTGTAGAAGTAATGAAAGATGACTTTGTCAGAAATGGAGTTGCTTGTGCTTTAGAAAGGGACTTTCATAACAGGAATAAGTTATTGAGGCTTCATGTTTGATTTATATGGTACAACACATGTAACATTTCATAGTCAGCAGCATAAAACTGCTTTGCTTTTCAGTATATGCCTTGTCTCTACAACATGCCTCAAAGGATTATGATTTTAGGAGTAGCAGTATAAACATACAGACCAGCTGCTCTTTGATATTACCACTTTAGCTCAGGTTTATTTACTTTATTCTTTACTGGGAAGGTATATGTTGTATATTTCTCTGAAAAAAGTCAACACTCTCTACAGGCAATACTCCTGTATGGAGGAAAGAGGAAGAAAAAACTTCATGTGACAGATGGTAGAAACAATGTTTTCAGGTTTCTTATATACAGTGATTAGCAGGACAGGATATCTGAAAGCCAGGTATTCTGGTGAAGAATTCCAGAAGACCTAATGGTAGCTGAATGTTTAAGTCACTACGTCAGCGTTACCTGCACAGCTTTTGTCCCTTTAGAAGGCTTCCCTTTTTGATTAAGCTTCCAACGTTTACAGTTAAATTTCTGATATAATTTATAATAATTGGAGAGGGAAGGAACCTTGAGAACTGCAGGGAGGACTTCTGATACTAAAAGATACATATGTGCAGTTAAGTCTTTCTTCTTTTAAGTCATCCCATAGCACCATTTTCCAGAGCTCCACTGACTTCTTTCAGTGAGGAATGGACAAGAAATGTTGTGGTTAGTTGCAGTCTGCTCTTTCAGGCCTGTCTTTAAGCTGATGCTTTCTTGACAAGGTTTTGTAACTGAGCTGGTTGTATGTATAATACATAATTTGTTGGGCTTTTTAATTCAGTGACTGTGTAATGATTTCTTCCTGATTTGTATAAGGCTCCAGTTAAATTTTTCAGACTTCTTGTGGTAGTGGCTGTGGCTTCTTTTTATTTTTCCCTTGTGTAAGGATGCTGAGCTACAAGGTGTGCATCAGATGAATTGCATCGCTAGCCTAAGTCACTAGCTAGGCTGTGTGTGTCCAGTGGGTTATGATACTAAGATTTACAGATTAGCTCAGTAGCAGAAAGATACTTATTTACTATGAGGACAGGGAGAAGTTTCTGTTATCAGGATAATTTCTTAGTTCTCAAGTATTAAAGCCATTGAGTATATGAAGATCATTAATGAGATCAGATTACAGACACATCTTTTGGTGTTGTATACAACTGTACACTGCCTTCAGAAGCTTCTTTGTGCAGGGAATGCTGGGACTCACAGACTGTAACTGCTTATTCTCTTAGAAGAACAGATAGAGAAGTAGAAGTCCATATGGAAGACTTGCATACATAATACCTTTAATGGAAGAAATTCAGTTACTCACCTAAGAATTAAATTGAGGCATCTTGAGCCTTAGTTCTGTAGCAGAACTGCTATAGTACTTACATTATCTCCTGAGAACCTGATTTGCTTTTGGAGGTAATAATGCAAATAACCTGAAGTTTCACCAGATTTACTTGTTTAATGTGAAACTATGGGTGTGTGCCTTCACACTTGCTATTATTTGGATTTGACTGTTCAGAAGCCAGCCTGCTGTAAAAGCTGTTCAAGTGTTGCACTGGGGTGTTCTTCAACTGCAAAAGCGCAGTTGTTTTTCACCCCTCTTCTGGAAACGTGGATAGCTGAAATATTTTTAGCAGCTGATAGATGTCACTTTTTTTTTTTTTTAACTCTGTTGAAAGAGGAAACTGAACATAAAAAGAAGTTAAGAATTTGGTGTGTAAAACAGCTAAGATCAAAGTGGAAGTCTTTGTGCTTGTTTAGGCTGTAAACCAGGAGCTTACTGTGTTTAACTTCTCTATTTTTGCCAGGTGAGATAGCTGGAGAAATTTCATTGAAGGCCTGTTAATATGGTAAGCATTTGTTGGGTTTGCTTCTTGTTTTTCTGTGTTTCTTTTAAAACCCAAATCCAAATTTATTTACGTTGGAGGCTTATAGGTGCTTGGAATGTCAATGCATTGTAAATTAGTTTTTCTTTTCACATACTGAACTACTCTGACATTAAACCAACAGTATTTTTTGGGTCTGGAATTGATCACTGCACGTGTTTGGGTTAATTTTTTTGGGAGGACCTCTCAGATTAGTGGAGTACAAGTAACATATCTCTTTTCTAGACATTTGGTAGTCAAGACGATGGGAACAATGTGTGTTTCTATTAAGTGTAAAACATCTTCATTCCAATTCTATTTAATAATTTATATTTGAGTGTTCTTTGTACTCGTGCAACTCAAAGGTATTGTGATGGTTTGGGTGTTACCCGCCCCCCCCCCCCCCCCCCCCCCCCCCCTTTGGAAATCACCCAGACTAGACTCAACCGGCTCTGGAAATTGAATGAAGCTATTTATTTACAGCTTAGCTGATATTTACAAGCAGATACTTACAGTATATACAGAAATATACAAGGTAAAAAGGTAATACAGAAACACAGCTCCCCTCCCAGAAACCTGAGTCCCCAGGAGGGGCCTCCATCTGCCCTTCTGCCTTCCCCCTACCCCTCTCAACCTTACCCCATTCCCAAGGAAGAATGGAGGTTCAGCCAGGGGGTTAGGAAGCAAAGTGAATTCATCAGAGAGGCTAGAGAGAGAGATGCAGCTCGGAGCTCCCCAGCAGGAGTAATGCCTTGCCTATGTTTTGATTCTTGTTCTTGTACATCTCAGCAAGCATATGAGGGAAGTAGACATCACCATTGTTTTCCTTTCACAGCCTGAAATCTAGTCCTTCTCACCAAAACACTCGAGCTTCAAACTAGCACAGGTATGCTTCAACACTGAGTTAATTAGATTTTGTATTTTAAAAATACATAAGTATATAAAAATATGTAACTACTGCATATAAAATATTTTAGAAGAAAAAGTTGAGCATTATTCTGGTTGAAATTGCTTGATATTTGTCTTTGTTTTAAACACAGTCATCAATCTAAACAAAAAACCAATACAAAATAATGGGGAAATATTTTGCTGTGTACTGTCAGAGCGGTTATACTTAATGTGTAGTTTTTCTTCTGAGCATTGATAACTGCAGACCTTGCAGGAGTGTTTTGGTAGGAAGTACTGGAAATAACTGACACAGGCTATTGAATGCTGAGAGAGAGAATTGACTAAGCATTAGTGAACATAATAACTAAAATAAGTGTCTTGGACATGGTTGGCATACAGATATTTTGGAATTAATTGTGTGCTCAGTAAATACTTAGCTTTTCATGGTAGTCTTCAGAATATGGAGCAATCTTTAAAATGCTGGTAAGTGATGTAGATAAAGTATGTATAGAGATCAGTGGTGAACTGAATCTGTTCAGAGTTCATATTTTACAGTCATCATTATTGATATAAATAGAAGTAGTCTATGCTAAGGCAGTTGTAATTTCCATTAAGCTGTCAAACCCAGAATTTTTGGTTAACTTATGCGTATTTTTCTCCAGGACAAGAAAAAAAAAAGATATTTTTCAAATGCTGTACCTGGAATTACATGCATGTTTTCTCTCTAGTTCTGTAAATCAACCCCCTATTTCACTGTTTCTTTGGCACAAGTTTTTGTTGCACATCTCTGTTGTTGAAATTTGCTCATTGTAGAGCCATGTGAATTTTTTTGTGTGTGTGTTAAAAAACTGTTAAGCATTGTATATTTACAGATCAGTATGTGTAGACAAATTCACCCTGAAAACTATTTTTTCATTATTAATTTTGAATAGCAGGCATTTTTGAGCTTTATTGGCTACATTTCTGTCTATGCTGGTGTAAAAGCATAGTTATGTTTGTTAGGCTGTTGTAATTATGCATTGATGTGGGTTTAGGGTGGTTTTTTGTTCCCTGGATATACACTTGCATTAGACTTTATATATATACTGTGGTGATTCTTAACTCTGTCAGCTTTGTGTTTGCTGGTAGAATTTCAGAAGTGGAAAAGAAAGCTCCTTCAGGTAGTTCACAGAATTAACCAGGTTGGAAAAGACCTTCAAGATCATCAAGTCCAACCTATCAGCCAACACCTAATTAATTGGACCATGGCACCAAGTGCCTCATCCAGACTCCTTTTAAACAACTCCAGGGAAGTTGACTCCACTACCTCACCAAGCTTAAATTATAAATAGTGAATGTGCTGTTTAATACATGATCTAAATCAAATTGATAGATAAGCAGTCTTCAACTTTGTAGGAAGTGCTGCTAGCAATTACAATTTTCTTGAGACATTTGAAGTTTTATGCAGAACTCTGTTATTTAGTATTTTTCATTAGGTAGAGAATGCTGAAATACTTTGCTGTCATTCAGCCTTTCCTAATTTTCTTGAGGTATTGTTGAAAATGGCTTCTGTAGTCTTTGTAAGGTAGTGGTGTCCTGTTTTCAGGTGCCTGGCTTGTCTATGAACACAAGTAACTATGTATATTTAAGCTGTTTGCTGACCACTTGACAATCAGAATATTCTTCGTGCTGGAGTTGTGCTAGCAGGGTGCAGTAGGTACTGCATCTTGTTGAGCTGAAGTGCTCTGTTTGAATGGATATGCTCAAAGGCTGCCATAGATATTTTCTTGTTGGGCTACCAGAGTGGAAGCCCTAGCCCTTTATGGATGTGTCTCTTGATACTGACCACTATACTGTCTTACTGTTAATATATTGTGAATTCCTCATTCAACAAACACCTCTGTCTCCTTGTTGGGAATTGTGATAATGTTATATTAGAATGCTTTGAGGTACTATTTCTGGTCCTATTTGTCTATGTTGTTCTTCGTGTCACCTTTTAGGTTGCTGGGTAATTAAGTTGATCTTAGCATTAGTGTTCTGAATTTGTGTGCTTTCTTTGTGACTTACGAAGTCTGTTCAATGTTCTTAATGTATTGGTAGATTATGAAGGCAGAGGTCATTGATGGAGTGAAATATAACAACAGTTTTGAGCTCCATGGTGTAAGAAGGATACCAAAATATAGGAGTGTGTGTAAAGGAGGGCAGCAAAGATGGTGAAAGGACTAGAGGACATGAATTACAAGAGTGGCTGAGGACACTACATTTGGAGAAGAGGGTACTGAAGGGTGACCTCACTGCTGTCTACAACTTCCTTGTGGCAGGCAGCAGAAATGGAGGTGCTGATCGCTTCTCTCTGGTGTATGGTGATGGGCCATGAGGGATTGGCTTAACCTGCATCAGAGGAAGTTTAGGCTGCGTATTGTGCGTAAGTTCTTCACTGAGAGTTCTGACAAAGCACTGGAATAAGCTGGTTGGAGTTGAAGAAGCATTTGGACAGTGCTCTTGATGATATGATTTAACCTTTAGATTGCTGTGTGTAGAGTCAGGAGTTTGACTTGACAACCTTCATGAGGCCCTTTCCAGCTTGGGATATTCTGTGATAGCATGAAAGGTATAGTACAATAGTATTTTAGAGGCCTTAGAAGCCTTGAGTTTCACCAACTGGTTAGAAGACTGTGTGTGCAAAGATACTTCCTTTTATTGATACATTCATAGAAACTAGAAGTATACAAAGCACCTCATCAGTGAAGACTGGAAAACATATTTAAGCTCCTTGATGCCAAGAAAAAAATGTTCATCTGCTGTAGACTTGATTTTTGCCCTAACAGTGCAACAAGCAGCTGTAGGGTCAAGAAGCCTGTTTTATTTTGAGAGCTCAAACATCTTTTAAAGCAGTTCTTCAAGAAGTTCTTCTGCTTCATTAAGTGTGAATGCAGAAATGAATTTGAACTTCTGAATTGGAGGGGCAGCTCTAGTGGAAATGTGACTTTCTAGTTCTCTCTTCTACAGCAGCTAGTGCTTGTTGATGAGTTTTCTATAGAGTGCTGAAATTGTCTGCAAAGCCCGTCAGCACATGTTTATTGTAGAGTTATTTCCTGGGAAAGGATTTTTTCTCCCTAAAGCTTTGCTGCTGCTTTGAATGCTCAAACAGCTGCAGACACAGAGGAAATAATACATCATTTTAGATGGAGCCTGTGTTTTTTGCTTTATGCTGAATTTGGGTACACTCTTCTACACTTTATTGGTTTTTTTTCCAGAGAATATTGAAATTCCTTCTTGACTGCTGGTTCAGGAGGGGCTGAAGTGGGACTGCAGTTAACTCTGAAGTCATATTTAAAGAAGATGTCTTGATATAGTTATACAAGTGGTTTGGTTACTGTTTCAGGCCTGTGTAGGAGAGGGTATTTGCCGGGGTTTGCTAAACAAGCAGATGTGCAAGCCATGTGCTTTCCATCCACCCTTCTTTTTGCAGAAAGAATCAGGAACTAGCATTTCATCATCTTTTCTTTTGGGTTTTTTTTTTTTTTTTTTCTCCTGAGATAGAGGGGATCCTATCTCCTTCAGCTCATCTTGCTCAGTTTTGAAGCTGCCCACTTTTCATATCCTACAGATTTCATACATCCTCACTGTAGGAATTACCTTACATTTATAGCAAGTAAAGAGTGGTAGAACTTGTGCCTGGGGAGTGTGTAATACCTGTATGTTGAAGTGATGAGGTACAAATGCCTTCAAGAGGAGTGTCTGAGAATGCACTCAGGTATAGTCTTCCAGCCTATTTCCAGTGAAATGTAGCTATTTGCCTGTCACCAAACACTGTTCATACTCCTGTAGACTATCTTGAAAATTCAAATATCTCTTGATTTGGGTGTATGATTCTACCTAAACACATAGATTAGGTTAGGAGCAATACCTAGTTATAGCTCAGTCTGGTAATGCTGTAAAGACAGACCTTCATATCTAGCTGCTGAATTTGTGCTGGATTTGCACAGCTAATGACAGGAAAAGCTTCCATGTTGACAGACTAATAAGTGGTTGGGTTTTTAACCCTAAGGGTTTTTATTAGCCTAAAATAGCTGCGTCTGAAATACTAAGTGTAAGATCACTGAGATTCTGAGCTTATTCTTCTACAGTGTACTGTAGAAGGTACCTGCTGTGCAATAGTGTTGTTCTAATTGCCATACTAACAATTCTGAGGGCCCAAGGCTTGCATGGATCTGCAGCTTGCTCACATGTTAGAGATTATATTCTTGGCTGGAGTGTTGTCTGACTATCTGGCTTGATGTTGGAGCAGGTTTAGCAGCCTTCAGGGATTTCTGTGTCTTGCAGGGTGATGGCAAGATTCTGTTCAATGCGATTTATAATGTTATATGCTGATAGACACTGCAAAGCAGCAAGTAAAACTCCATGACTGGGAAAATTTTCAGAACTTCTTTTGTCTTATATACTCCCAAACTGACAAAATATTTTACTTTACTTAATTGGTCCAGGTACCATTTCTGTGAGTTATTAATTAAGGATGAAGTAAAATACTGTAGCAGATCGAACCCTTTGGAAATGCAAAGAAATGTCTTATGCAGTACCTGATCCAATTTGCACATTTCTATTACCTGTTTTGTCTCTTGATCTGAAACTGTTGAGGCAGCAGTGAAATAAGCACGTTTAGTGGGAGGTAATATTTATACTTCTTGTGACAATAGCAGCTGAAACCTGTGATGCGTCTCCTCTCCCTGTCTTATGCTTAAGTATGTGTTAATGTTCTTTGCGTGCTACTTCCTCATTTGAATTTTCTGTTCTGCTTCCTCCTGCTGCAAACTTTCTTCTTCTATGGATTACTTCTGAAGCTGACTTTTTACTTCCCTTTTTAAGTCTTTTATATTGTAGCATTCCCCATAAGAAAGAAATGCTTTTTGGTGAATTTCTGCTTCATGTAATTTCTGGGAAAACCCACAGATGCCTTTTTTTAGAGAGTGAAATGCTTGGAGATGTAAAAAAACTAAACCTCACCAAGCCAACCACAACAAAACCCTTCATCACTGCCACATCTCCAAAGAAAGCTAACCAGGGGGAAGTAAATGGATGATGGGACACATAAACACTTGCCAAGTGTAAGCTCTTCTTCCTTCAACTGAGTGAACTGCCTACTATCAGATTTCTTCAAGCCACAGAATGTTGTTTTTGGCAGGAACATCAGAAGGAGTATTCTGTCTTTTAAACAGTTGTTGTTTGGAAAACAGGCATATGGCTGGCATCATCATGGATTTCTGAAAGAGGAAAAAAATGATTTTTATTTTCAAAACATGTAGCAAAACTGTATTTTCATAAGAATTGAATGTTAAATGCTTTTGGAAGCTTAAATTTAATAGTGGGTCCTTACAATTGTTGTCAAGCTTAAAAGAACCAATGCAACTAGCCCTGAAGCTGTTAACTGCTAATCATAGTTTGACAAGGATTTTTCCTCAGCCAGGTTGCTGGCCTGCAGAGAAGCACACAGGCAACCTGGTATAGTTGTGGTTGGTTTGGTTAGTTTTGGCCTGGGTTTTTTTGTTTGTTTGTTAAAGTTTTTTCCAAGGTAAACTTAAACGCTGAGATTCAGACACAAATAAAGCTTTGTTTTATATTATGGTAACTGTCATGTTAACTGCAAGGATCGTGGCTATGAATCTGTAGTTTGAGTATACTCACTCTTGGTAGAATTACAGCTGTCAATGAAAATGAAGGATTAGAAAATAGCTTCAGGTAGGTTTTGTGAATTGAAGGGATGACAATCTAAACAGTGAACAGCTTTCATTTGTTGGTCAGAGGTAACTTTCTGTATACTTCGTTGCAGAACAATGAATACAACATAGAACAGTTGCAGTTAACTGAAGAAGTTTGTCTAGGCTCTTTCAGTTCCAGAGATTGTCAGAGAATGGAGAAAAACCATCTACTTTAACACAGAGTGGGAAATGTTGGAGACATTTAAATGTAAGGGTAGGAAATATGGATGTGGAATCTACAGGAATAAGCACAGTCATTTAATTGAGGGTTATTGAAAGTTATTACATTCTCTTAAGATGTCCAACCTGATATTTTAGAGCTAAAATATATGGAGGAAAACTTGAAACAAAGTCTTGTCAGAAACAGAAAGCTTGAAGGACAAGTGTTTTGTTAAAAGTGTATTTTTGAGTTTTCTAGGTCCACTTTGAACAAAATATTATAATAACTGTAACTGTAGGAAAGAGAAGACTGTAAAAAATAATGACTTGTTTAATTGTGGGTTAATTTACATGATATTAGTAATGCTCTATAAAATATGTCTTCCATGCTCTCTTGCTCATTTCTGTAGATATAGAATGAAGTGTTGATCTTTCTGGTTCAAAGCATGCAGGTCTTGCTGATTTAAATCACATTGTTGAGTCTTAAGAGTAAAATTGGCCAAAGTGGGAAGTTTGACTATTACATTTTTCTTTAGACTTGAAGCGACTTTTGATGATTCTGAATAGAAAGGTATATGACATAAGGAATGACTGGCCCATCAGGATACAGTAGCTACAGGTACTCTGTCCTCCTCTTCCCTGTCAAAGAGTGTTAGTTGTGATCTACTTTGTGTAAGCAGTTTTATCCAGGAACAGATGATATTTGAAAGGCTTAGGAGAAAGTGAGGTTGTTGTCCTTATCAATAAGTAATCTAAAATGATAGAATGATAGAATCAGTCAGGGTTGGAAGGGACCACAAGGATCATCTAGTTCCAACCCTCCTGCCATAGCCAGAGACACCCTACCCTAGATCAGGCTGGCCACAGCCCCATCCAGCCTGACCTTAAACACCTCCTGAGACAGGGCCTCAACCACCTCCCTGGGCAACCCATTCCAGGCTCTCACCACTCTCATGGTGAACAACTTCCTCCTCACATCCAGCCCGAATCTACCAATCTCCAGCTTTGCTCCATTCCCCCTAGTCTTGTCACTCCCTGATGTGCTGTAAAGTCCTTCCCCAGCTTTTTTGCAGGCTACCTTCAGGTACTGAAAGGCCACAGTAAGGTCTAAGTTACACAAGGAAGTTTAGAAAATCTTTGGAACTTTCACTTTGTCAGCACAGATGAAGAAGGATATGAAAGCCACACACTGTATTTTGGCAAAAGTTATTAACTTAATGATGAACAATGGCAGTAAATACAATATTCTCCAAAACAAATTGCTCTAGCACCATCTCAACTGCTGTGAGTGGCCACTGCAAAGGCCTGGGGAGCAGAGCACAAACAGAGCAGGTAAACCATGGGATTTCTGTGAGTAAGAAACAAGGACACACAATGCTGCTTGTAGTACTAATAAACTCTGAAAAAGAAAAGCTAGGTAGGTTCTTGATGGTCAATAAGAGTCTTTATAAGTCATTCAGCTGATTTAATAGTAGTTTTCACCTACTCTATCGTTTGTTCCATAGCACAGATACACTGCTTCAGAGCTGGTTGTGCTTGGGGATGAAAATATTTACTGTTGATAGCATAATACCACTTCCAACCATTAAATTTGTGTTCTCCTGTTATGCAGAAAGATAGCAAAGAATGTAAGTTGCAGAGGAATGTGAAATCTTAGAAACATGCCTCGTGTGTGTTCTCATTCTTTTGTTTTAGTTCTGGCTAAGCCCTGTTATTTTGCAACTTAATTATTCTGGAGTGCATCAGGTGCAAGATTAAATGGTAAGCTTTTTTCTCATAAGTCTGCTTACTAGTTAATACAAACCTAGAACATAGTAGAGAAGTATTTATCAGCTGTATTTTAACTGTACAAGAACTAGGAAAGTTTGTCTTAGTTTAGGCCTAGTTATTGTATCTGAGTTTACTGGGCTTTAAAGCACTGCCATAAGTCCCCTAGAGGGAAAAGATTGGCTTGTGCTAGAGAGGAGAGGTTTTATATCTGTGGGAGTAAGTATTGTGTGAGTTCCCCTTGCTGGTGCAGTATCACTTTGTATAATAGTCTGGGTTTAATTTTCTCAAGAACAAAGTCCTAACTCTCGAGGCAAGTTCATTTTTATTCAAAGAGGAAGAAGCTGGTAGGGGAAGCAATAGTTCTGCTGATAGTTGAAGTCTCACTGGCCTGTTGTCCAAAATTTTATGTGATGATGTGATACTTTTTGTTACTACCTGTATGATAATTTCTTTTTGGGAACAACAATTAGGGGACTGGAACACCTCTCTTAGGAGGAGAGACTGAAAGTCCTGAGGCTCTTCAGTCTTAGAGAAGACTGAGAGGGGACCTTGTAAGTGCATAGAAATATCTGAAGGGTGGAGGGCATGAGGATGGGGCTGGGCTCTTCCCGGTGGTGGCCAATGATAGGTCAAGAGTCAACAGGTACAAACTATAACAGGTATTTAACTTGAACTTAAGGAAAAACTTCTGTGCTTTCAGGTTGCTGTAGCACTGGAACAGGCTGCCTAGAGAGTTTATTTCTCTGGACACTTTCCAAGTCAACTTGGACACATTCCTGTGCAACCTGATCTAGGTGTATCTGTGTTAGTGTGTGTGCCTGTGGGTAGACTAGATGATCTCCAAAGGTCCCTTCCAGGTTCCAGCATTCTGTGATTGCTAGTTGCTCATTATTTAAAAGCAGAAATTGTGACTGACCTGCAAGGAGGCTGATGGAAGAGAGGGTTTGAGATTAAAATTCCACTTGATTCAGTTATTGTTACTGTGAGTTTGTTTTGGGGAAATGCCCCTCTCCCTGTGACTGCTTATTTGGTCCTGATGGTTGGATTTTCTGTTTGTTTGTTTTCACTTGTTGTGGTAGTCCTGATAGGCCCAAAATAGGCTTAGACATGTCCTGCCTTGCCTAGGCATGTTTTCCTGCTCCACTAGAGAGGCAAGCATGGGAAACGGACAAAAAATCTGGAGCCACTGAGTCTGGCCTGCCCAGGGTCCTGTGGTGTAATGTAGACACACTTAGCTTGTGCCTGCCTAGTGCAAGGCCTGTGCTTTTCCCAAATTAGGGAAAAGTGAGCCTCTGGCTTTGCCTAATATGGTAAGGTTTGGCTAACTGCTATTCTGATTGGCTATTCTTGTGTCCAAAGGGCAACTAATCTCAGCCCACATTGATAAAAGGAGATATGCAGGTGAACAACCTGCTTCTTCTTCCCTGCTTTGCATCCCTGCTCTTTGCCTGCTCTCTCTACTGTGCCCAGCCCTGCTGCTCTTGCGCACTGCCTTATTGCTTGCCTGCTAAACTCCACTGCCACCAGCTACCAGGAGCAGACGCTGGATGTCTGCATGCAATCGGCCTGTGTGGTCAGCATGACATCGTGCTGAGACTGCATGACATCTGCCTTCTAGGCAGGACCTTCAGGTGCAGAATTCCTGGGCATATATACAAATTGTCCAGAAGAAGCCAAGAGACGAGGGCAGAGATTGTCTGCATCTTTTTCCCCATAAGCCAGGAGGATTATCCATAGAGTGTTTCCATGACTGTGTAAGAACCAAAACATTATTAAAATGAGTGGTTGGGGGTGGCAGGAGTTCTGAGCATCAAAAGTAATAACCAATACTAATTTCAGAAAATATCATCTCACATCAACTAATTTCCCCTCCCCAACATCACTTTAACGTGGGATTGTCTTAGTAATAGCTTAAACTTCAAAGTTGCACAATTAACTTCTAAAGTGGTAGTTTCAGTGCAGAACATTTAGTTATTTACATAGTAACCTCGTGGGCTATTCCTAAATGAATAAAAAACCTTTCTCAAGGGTAAGTGAATTAGTTGGGGCAATTAATGAGGCAAGAATTATAAAATTTGTAGTTATTTTTATTTCTGAAAGCCTCACTCACAAACTATATACAAACTAGTTAAATTTGGGTTCTCATTCATTCAGGAAAATATTCACAAGGATGCTTATAGGCAATTTAGAATCAGAATCAACCAGGTTGGAAGAGACCTCCAAGATCATCCAGTCCAACCTATCACCCAGCCCTATCCAGTTAACTAGACCATGGCACTAAGTGCTTCATCCAGTAATTTAGGAGAATCAAAAAATTGAAGAGGATGAGTCACAAAATAGCTCTGTCCCACTTATAGGCAGCCTGAAGCCCTAGAGAAAGTCTGTTCTACTCACGGCAGTGGAGTAGAATTCAGATAGTCCCTGGCTCCTTTGCAGCAGTGTTGGAACTGCTCAGCATGTTCTTACGAATGTTGGCAGTTTGTGGCAGCATTGGGAAGTCAGGATGTGGTGGGAACTGCATGCTTTCTCTTCACCCTTCTCCAAGATGCTCCGCAAGGTCTGCATCAAGGTACCCCTAGGCAATATCCCTTCTGGTAACCCTGAAGCAGTTAAGTTTCTAGGTAGTTTAAGCCAAAAAGATGGTCTGAAGCAGGAGGCAGAGCACATTGTCTGAGCAGAGCAGTGAGGCAGGACGGACCAGAGCAGCACACTGCTTGCAATTTAGCTCCATTTATATTATTTACCCGAGTGTAATGGCTCCTTTGGCCACAGAGATTCACCAGTCAGAATGGCATTTGCAAAACTGACCATGTTAGGTGAAAACAGGGCTTGCTTACCCTGATTTGGGCAAGATACAAGTGCATGAACACCTGTGGGTAACTGTTTATTTTACTGAAGTAATCTGAAGAACAGGATTCATTGATTTTATGAGAATATTTATTTGGAAAAGTCAAATCCTATTTTTTGGGTTGGTGTCAGCTGTCTGGTGTTGAGCCTATAAAGCAGTAGGTAACCTGTATGGGTTCTGTGATTATGGAAATGAGGTCATGTTTTTACTTACCCATGTTAAACAGCAAGAAGTAGAAGTAGTTTTAAGTTTCCCTTTAATGAAAACAAGTCTTAATTAGAATCATTAAAGATCTCATGGCACTAGCAGGCATGGTGACTTTAAGCCACTTCAAACTGTTTTTTTTTTTTTTTTTTTAAAGTGGGCTTTATTTCACATATTTCTGGATTTCTGAGATTTGCTAAGCTCCTCTGCACTGAACAAGTTTGGAGGTCACAGTTCCATGCAAAACTGCTTTCGTTTAACTGGCTTGTAAGGAAAGATGTTAATAACTAAGACTCAAAAGAAATAAACCTGCTTGTCTCATCCAGCCCTTTTAAAAACAGGAGAAAGGAGGGGGGGGAAAAGACCTTGAGACACTGGGATAAATTTGTACAGTGTAGTTAATACTAGAGCATGCTAATCTTTTTCAATAATAGCTCTCCAGATGTAGGTTAAAATGGAGTAACAAAGGAATATGGAAGCTTTACCTTTTGTTTTTCTCTCTCCTCCCCTTCCTTATTTCTTTACATAATAATGTCCTTAATTGAACCTCATAGATCTACTGTAAGGAGTCACAAACCATTTAAATCCATTGAGTTTTAATTTTATAAATGGTGTCTCTTTAATTTAATTAATCTGTGTGATACCTACCTCTGCCTGAAAGCTGTGTAAATGCTTTTTGAGACTTCAAATTGGGGAAAACCAGCACTTCTTTTTTTTTTTTTTAACAAACATCTTCCAGTCTATGTCCTACCTAACCTTTATAAAGGTTTGGTTTCTATAGAGTAATATGTATCTATAGATACACCTGTAAACATGATACACTATTTACACTTTGTAAATAGTGAGACCTGAAGTGCAATACATATGTATATATCTACCTGCTTACATAAGTATGTACATATGGGAGAGAACTCTTTATAAGAATAGAATGAGCGTGTCCAGAGAAGGGCGACGAGGCTGGTGAGAGGCCTTGAGCACAGCCCTACGAGGAGAGGCTGAGGGAGCTGGGATTGTTTAGCCTGGAGAGGAGGAGGCTCAGGGGTGACCTTATTGCTGTCTACAACTACCTGAAGGGTGGTTGTGGCCAGGAGGAGGTTGCTCTCTCCTCTCAGGTGGCCAGCGCCAGAACAAGAGGACATAGCCTCGGGCTGCGTTAGGGGAAATTTAGGCTTGAGGTGAGGAGAAAGTTCTTCACTGAGAGAGTCATTGGACACTGGAATGGGCTGCCCGGGGAGGTGGTGGAGTCGCCATCCCTGGGGCACTTTAAGGCAAGGTTGGACGTGGCACTTGGTGCCATGGTCTAGCCTTGAGCTCTGTGGTAAAGGGTTGGACTTGATGATCTATGAGATCTCTTCCAACCTTGATGATACTGTGACTATTTCAGGTGGAAGACTCCTGCAAGAGCATAACTAGTCCAACTGCCTGACAACTTCAGGACAGTTGGACTAGTTAAAGAATGATGTTAAGCATGTCCAGATATCTCTTATGCTTGGAGTATCAACCACCTTTCTAGGAAAACTCTTTCAATATTTGACCACATTGGTAAAGAAAAACTTTATAATGTCCTGTTTAAATGTTCCCTGGTGCCACTGGATTCCATGGAGAAGAAATTAGCACCTCCCTCCCCACTTCCCTTCCTCTGGAAGCTGTGGACAGCAATGAGGTCATTGCTCAGTCTTTCTTTTTTTTTTCCTCCCCAAACTAGTAAAGCCCGAAGTCCTCAGCCACTCCTTCAAAGACATTCCTTCCAGTCCTTTCACCACCTATGTTGCCCTTCTCTAGATGCATTTAAGGACATTTGTATCCTCCTTAAATTGTAGGACCCAGAACTGTACTCAGGTTGAGGCCGCACCAGTGATGAACACCTCTTTTGACAAAATGGTTATGTTATCTCTGATGCATCCCAGGATGTGGTTTGCCCTCTTGGATGCCAGGGCACACTGACTCATTGAGCCTGCTGTCAACCAACACTCCCAGATCCCTTTCTATAGGGCTGCTCTTCAGCCACTCCTCTCCCAGTTTATACTTGTGCCTGGCATTGCCCCATCCTAAGTGCAGAATCCAGCATTTGGAGTTGTGTTTTATACTATTAGTCATAGATCAGAGCACTGAGTTATTTAGATCCCTCTTCAAGGCTTCCTGTCCCTCAAGAGTCAAAAGCACCCTCCAATTTATCTTCATCAAACTTGCTAGTGGTGCAGTTCATCTCCTGCATCCAGGTCATTGATAAATATATTGAACAGAACTGGCCTGAACTAAGCCCTGAGGAACACCACTGGTGACCAGATGGTGCCAGCCAGATGCTGGCACATTTGCTACAACCTTTTAAGCTCTGCCTTTCAGACAGTTCTTCCCCCAGCACCCCGTGAACCTCCTTACCCCATAGCTGGATAACTTGTCCAGAAGGATGCCATAAGGGACAGTATCAAAAGCCTTACTGAGATCCAATAAAACAATGTCTCTTGCCTTCCCTTCACCCATCAGGCAAGAGGCTTCACTATAGAAAGATGTCAAATTAGATTAAATTTGAGCTATCTTCTGTGAACCTGCATTCGCTCACTGTGCTTGATGGCTGCATTATTCTTTAAATGCCCAGTGTAACTTTCTCCATGGTTTTTCCAGGAACTGAGGTTTGACTAACAGATCTGTAGTTCCCAGGGACTTCCCTCTTACACTTCTTGTGAATTGGAGTAACAGTGGCCTGCCCCCACTCACCAGGGACTTCCCCAGAATCTGCAGAATTTTTGGTAGATTGTCAAAGTGGATATGCCTTTACATCCACTAAACTCTGTCAGAACTTGGGACTCAATCTCATCAGGACCTTTGGCCTGTGAACTTGAACATTTCTATGACCACAAATGGAAAGTCATTGTTCCCACACTTGTGGCCCTCCCACTTTTGATGGGGCAGCCTAAGGTCTGTCAGTGTTATTAAAGACTGAGGTAAAAAATCCTCATTGAGTGTCTCTATCTCTGTTAGTCAGATGACCATCTTCAAGCATTGGTCTAATTTTTTGGTTAGACCTTCTCTTTCTATTTAGATACTTTGAAAAGCCTTTTAATGGATCATAGAGCCCTTTACAAAGGAAACAACCTTCATATCTCAAATGGATTTCTAAGCAAAGGGATGTGGCCTGTGATGAGAACATGATCTCAAAGAAAGTGAGATTCTTCCACGAGCCCGGGTCTGTACCACAAAGCATCATTCTGTCTGCTGGAGTGAAGAATGTGCCTCCTATTCTCCAGACATTGCATGTGAATGCTTTTCTGGTTTTCCACTTCTTTTTCATTTTCAGACCGTAGGGAAATTAGCCATAGAATGATGAGAGTGGTTACTTTTCAGCTAAATCCAGATGTTGAAAGTGTTGCCTCTGGATGGCATGTACTAGGAGCAACATCTGCTTTCTTGATCCAGCCTGTGGCTATCTGCATAATTCTTATTGCACAAAACTGAAGCTGCCTGTCAGCTATGGGAGTGCTAAGATACTACCAAGTGATTTTTGCTGCTGCTTCCTTCCCTGTTGCACTTCTTTATAAACGTGATACTTTTTCTTCTGAAAAATTACATCAGTTCTGTTGCCTTTTTTTTCTTTAAGCATTCTGAAGCCTACTCAATTTCATTTATATGTGTTAGTAGTTTGGTGTCTTGTTGTAGTGGTGTATATGTACATGTGTTGTTTTTTACTAACATTGCTCAATGGTGTTCCATGTTCTATGTTGATTTGTGCTTCCCATAGGCTGCTACTTCTCCCTCTTATGAAACAGTGAGGGAGAAGCTGTATGATCCTCTGCTACTTCTGGAAAAAGTTTGAGCTTAGAAAAAAAGTCTTAAGCTTTATTCAGGACAGAGTTCTGTTCACTATTTGCTTTCAGTGTTCACTGCTGAGATATGTGAGGGTTGGTCAATGCTAGCATGCTTCTTAGTTACTAAAATAGTCTGACAAACCAGTGCTGTTGCTATCTGACTCATAGTTGTGACTGTCTGTCTTTTGTAGATGGCAAAATATCTGAAGATCAAGCTTTAACCCTAGATTCATAGAAACATAGACTGGTTTGAGTTTGAAAGGGCCTGAAAGATCATCTGCTTCCAACTCACCTGCCATGGGCAGTAACACCTCCCACAAGACCAGGTTGCCCAAGGCCTCATCCAGTCTGGCCTCAAACACCTCCAGGGAGGAGGCATCCATGACCTCTCTGAGCAACCTGTTCCACTGTCTTACCACTCTTAATGTAAAGAAAATTTTCCTAATATCTGGTCTAAATCTACCCTCCTCAAGCTTCAATCCATTCCCTCTCATCCTATCACTATGAGTCCTTGTAAAAGTCCCTTCCTGGCTTTATTTTAGGCCATCTTCAGGTAGGCTGGAAGGCTGACCTAAGGTCTCTCCAGAGACTACTTTCCTCCAGGCTGAACAGTCCCAGCGTTTGTTCCCATAAGGAGGTTCTCCTCCCCTCATCTTTCTGGCTATCTTCTGGACCTGCTTCAACAGTTCTGTGTCCCACTTATGCTGGGAGCACTAGAACTGGGTGCAGTACTCCAAGTGCAGAGTAGAGGAGAAGAACCATCTCCTTCATCTTGCTGGTCACACTTCTTTTGATGCATTCCAGGATACATTTGGCTTTGTGGGCTGCAAGCATGCATTGCTGACTTGTGTTGAGTTTTTGGTCAGCTGACACCTCTGACTCTTTCTTTGTGAGACTGCATTTGAGATGGATTATATTTGTGCTTGCAATTGCCCCAACCTAGGTATAGGCCTTTGCCTTGTTGATCTTCACCAAGTTTGCTTGGGCCTGCCTCTCAAGCCTGTTCAAGTCCATCCAGTCTCAGTACTGACCCTTGAAGGATGTCACTTGTCACTGCTCTCCTTTTGGACACTGAGCCAGTGACCACAACTCTGTGTGCAGCCATCCAGACAATTCCTTATCCAACAAGTGGACCATGCCTCAAGTCCGTGCTTTTCCAAGTTGGTGACCAGGGTGTTGGGCAGGGCAGTATCAAATGCTTTACATGAGTCTGCTCTTCCCTGTAACTGCGTTATAGAAAGCCACAGAGTTTGTCAGGCATGATTTGCACTTGATTACCACCAATTGCCTCCTCTTCATTTTCCATATGCCTTAGCAAAGCCTTCAGTAAGATCTGCTCCATGATCTTGCCAGGCACAGACGTGAGACTGACTGGCCTCACATACTTAGCCAAGTAGAGAATAATTGTACCCCACTCCAGTGAGTGAAAAAGAGCAAGGCAGTTACCAGCTATTCTACAACCAGTTGGATATTTTTCCTTTCTTATCTGCCTGTGCTTTTAAAAAAAACCTCCCAAGGTCCTGAAATTTTCTAGAGGGAAGTGGACACACTGGGTACTCTGACCAAGTCAGACCATCAGGTCGGTTCTCAGGAAGATATGGAACAGGAAACTGTCTCTTGAAAGCTTGTCTAAAGGGAGATTGCTCTCTGTAATCCCAAGGACAGCATGTGTCCTATGTCTACATTTCTGGATGTCTGTGGAGGCTGAAGGGTTTGGGCTAGACAAGAGCAATTGAATAAAAATTAAAGATCACTTGGAAAACATGAGCTGCTGTGTCTTCCTTTATAATTCCATCTGCTAGATGCCTAAGTATAAGACTGACATCTGGATCAGTTCTGGTTTAAAGACAAAATTCCTCATTGTCTTGCTCAATCTCTTGAAAGCTGTTTAGGATGAGCCACTCTGAGGCCCTTAAGTGAATGATTGTGTGGCTCTTGTACAGAAAAGATTCCACTCCCTCTGTAGAAATACTTAAAAGCAGGTGGGACCTAACTGCTAATCGATGTGTGGTTCTGCGCTGTGAAGACTCTAGAAAGTGAGTGTTTCCTGGTGTCTGCTGTAGAGTCACAATTGTTTCCAAGGTTCCAGTTTCTTGCTTTTAAGATTCACAGAATCATAGAAAACATGCAGTTGGAAGAGACCTCAAAGGTCATCCAGTGCAACCCTGGAACCAGCCCTGAGAGATCAGCACTAAACCATTTACCCGAGCGATAGGTCCGCACACTGCTTAAATACCTCCAGGGATGGTGACTCTACCAGTGCCTGGGTAGACCATCCCCATGTTTGATAATCCTCTCTGAAGAAATATCTCCTAATATCCAGCCTCCACCTCCCCTGGTGCAGCTTGTGACTATTTCCTCTAGTCCCGTCTCTTGTTGTCAGGAAGCTTCCCCCCCCCACCTTGCTCCAACCTGCCTTTAGGTAGCTGTAGATAGTGATGAGGTCTCCCATCAGCCTTCTCTTCTCTAGACTGATCAACCCCAGCTCGCTCAGATGCTCCTTGTAGGCCATGTTCTCCAGGCCCTTCATGAGCCTTGTTGCACCTGTCTGGACACACTCCAGCACCTCAATATTTTTCCTATAGTGAAGAGCCCAGAACTGAACACAGTGCTTGAGGTGAGGGCTCACTACTGCCGAGTACAGGAGAATGGTCATCTCCCTGCTACTGCTGGCCACAGTGTTCTAATACAAGCTGGGATGCCATTGCCTTTCTTGGCCACCTGAGCACAGTGCTGACTTGTATTTAATCAACTGTCAACCAATACCACCAGATTCTCCTGAGTTGCAGGTTTCCAGCCACACATCCCCACATCTGTAGCTTCCTCTGGGATTGTTGTGACCCAGGTGCAGGACTGGCACCTGGCCTTGTTGAACTTCATACAATTAGCCTTGGCCCACAAGTCTAACCTGTCTAGATCCCACTGTAAAGCTTCCCTACCCTCTAGGAAATCAACACAGCCACTCAGCTTGGTGCCATCTGCAAATGTACTGATTTACTGAAGGTGCACCCCATCTCCTCATCCAGATCACTGATAAAGATATTAAAGAGGACAGGCCCCAGTACTAAATCCTGAGGGACACCACTAGTAATTAGGCACCAGTCAGGCTTAACTCCCATTCAGTAGCACTCTTTGGGCCCAGCTATCCAGCTAGTCTTTATTCAGTGCAGAGTGCACTTGTCCAGGCCTTATGCCATGAGTTTCTGAATGACAGTGCTGTGGCAGACAGTGTCAAAGGCTTTACTGAAGTCCAGGTAGACAATGTCCTTAGAACTTCCCTCATCTGCTAGGTTGGGTGCACGTAGGAAGCTAACAAGGCAAATCACTACTGAAGGTTTAAACCATTTCTGTTTTTTCCTTTGTTGTGCACTGATAAAACAATTCCTTTGCAATCAAACCTCAGTAGTAAGCTTTGGATTTCCATATATAAAATCATGTTTTAAAACCTGTCCCCTTCTACCCCTGAAAGCATACTTTAAAATCCTTTTTTCCCCCCTCTATTTTGATGATGACCTACCATTTGGATACTTCTAATCCTCAATCTGTATAAAAGTTATGTCTTGCAATAAATGCTGTATGTTTATTTTTCCTGTGGATTTCTGAAGTAATCCTCTGGGTGCAATATAGCTGGTTCCTCAAATTGCATATATACCAACCTCCTGATTTCTAGGAGTCCTGTCTAGAAAGTTTTAAAACATCACTTTAAGGAAAATTCAGCTGGATGCATATTTCTATCTAGAAGTCAGTGTTGCACATTCTGCGTCTCAAATCTTACCCTGTTCAGACTCTTCGGTACTTGCTGTAATTTAGCCAGTGAATGAGTCAGATGGGGCACTTGGCAGAGGCATCAGTGGTGGAGCTGGTAACACATAAGAATCTTTTTGTGATGTCTTTCACTGGGATTTCTTTCCTCTTGAGGAGTGGAATAATCCATTCAAAAGTGAGTTACAGTATCACAGTATCATCAAGGTTGGAAGAGACCTCATAGATCATCAAGTCCAACCCTTTACCACAGAGCTCAAGGCTAGACCATGGCACCAAGTGCCACGTCCAATCCTGCCTGACACAGCTCCAGGGACAGCGACTCCACCACCTCCCCGGGCAGCCCATTCCAGTGTCCAATGACTCTCTCAGTGAAGAACTTTCTCCTCACCTCGAGCCTAAATTTCCCCTGGCGTAGCCTGAGGCTGTGTCCTCTTGTTCTGGTGCTGGCCACCTGAGAGAAGAGAGCAACCTCCCCCTGGCCACAACCACCCCTCAGGTAGTTGTAGACAGCAATAAGGTCTCCCCTGAGCCTCCTCTTCTCCAGGCTAAACAATCCCAGCTCCCTCAGCCTCTCCTCGTAGGGCTGTGCTCAAGGCCTCTCACCAGCCTCGTCGCCCTTCTCTGGACATGCTCAAGCATCTCAATGTCCCTCCTAAACTGGGGGAGCCAGAACTGAACACAGTACTCAAGGTATGGTCTAAGCAGTGCAGAGTACAGGGGCAGAATGACCTCCCTGCTCCTGCTGACCACACCATTCCTGATGCAGGCCAGGATGCCATTGGCTCTCTTGGCCACCTGGGCAAACTGCTGGCTCATGTTCAGAGTTGGTATATTCTTAATGGCATGTCATGGAGACAGGGAATTAATGTGGCTGAGTCAGGAATTATAAGAATAGAATGATTTTATTTTCCCAAAAACCTCTCCCCCAGACTGTATACAAAACTAGTTTAGGTTCATTTACAAATTCTAATTTAATCAGGAGTTCCTCAGAGGATGTTATGGAAAAAAATTAGAGATTTAGAAAGTCAGAAAATGGAGAAGGCTAAGCTATAAAAACAGCTTTACCCCAGCATCAATCAGGCTGAGCAGAGAACTAAGGGACTAGCAGGCTTTACTCACAAAGGTGAGATAACTATTCCATGGTGATCCCTTGCTGGATTTCTCTGCGGCTTCAAGCAATATCCAATAGTCTGGATCCATGCAATAGAAGCCTGAGGCAAGTGGCAAAGCTGCCAAACTCAGAAATGTCTTGAGACACAGCTGCCACAAGACAGGGATTCGTGGAAGTGATGCTGCCTCAGCAGTGGCAGGGGAAAGCCAAACTGGTTAGGTCCCCCAGTCCAGAAGACAGTCAGGAAGTTGGCTGCTGATGTTGTCTGAGAGTAGCCAGTTCCAGGTGCCACTGGCAGCACTCTCAAAAGGACCCCAGAACTTGCAAGTTTGTACAGAATGGTGCAAAAATGGGGAGAACCATCTAAAGGCAGAGATGGTGTAAAACCGAGAGCTGTGTAAAAGGTAGGAGCTGTCCAAAAGCAGAGGCATTCCAAAACAGAAACTCTGTCATGGCAGGAACCTTTCCTGTCAGGCACTCTTTCAAGGTGAGAACCACCTCGTGCCTTCTCTCTTGATCTGTTTATGCTTTTCTAGACAAAATGTCCATTTGCCATTTTCTACTGGGCACAAAATCCCGGCTAACCACCAGCCTGACTCCAGTGCGGGCTCCCACATAGGTCAGCAGGCGTGTGGAAAGATGCCTTTTGCTGTTACCCCTTCAAACCTGCAGGGCAGGGCGAGGGAAAGCAGTTTTCACACTGCCTTCTCCTCCCCACTCAAACTCCCTGGGGGCGGGGAGAAGAAAGGAATTAGAAGTACTCTGGAACATGACGGTAGAAAGATAGTGTTGGACTGCTAGTGGTCCTTTCTGTATCTACAGATGCATGCAACATAAAATATTTGTCATCAGGACTGTGTGTCTCACATGTAGAAGAACATGTAGTGAGAGAGTTCAGCATTTCTTCCCAGGCCTATCCAGGATCAATCTTAATATTTTACTTAAAGAAAAAACACAAACAACTAAAAATCAGAAAAAAATGTGATTAAAAGATATAAAACTGCTTGATGTTGGCCTGTGCATTTGCAGCTTTATCTAACCATGTAAGGACTTACACTAACTCTTGGAATATGTCTGCGTAGTTGATCTCATTTCACTGTGAAAACTGCAAGAGAGTCTCATCCTCACTCTTCATGTGATAATTCTTGGCTTCCTTCCCATCTGTGTGTGGGTCATACAAACTGCTGACCTGAGTGGAGAGTTCTTTCATCATGGCATGAACTCAGTGATCTCATTTATGTACTGCAGGACTGTAGTTGTTGTGTTGATATAACTGATGGAAGCGGTGAACTGCAGTGCATGGATGAGAACAATTGGCTAAAGTGGGGAAGTGAAAGCCTCATAAAGTGTCTTTGCTGCTGGGGCTAAGGTAATGTGTAAATATATCCTCAACCAGTCTGAAAGTACCACAGGGTTTTGGTTTTATCTGAAGTTCCAATCCCCGTGTATGAGGCTAATGCTCTATGACATCTCTTCTGTCACATTTTTCAATCTACTTCTGCTGGCTTTTGAAGCACATTTACACATTTATGCACATTTATGCTTGAATAAATCACTGTTGATTGAAATCGCTTAAGTTAATAGGATATTGTCTGACATAATTTTAGTCAAGATTGTGAAGCTGTGTTTGGAAGGCACCTTTTTCCTCAATTAATATGCTTATCCTGGTCATAAGATAAGAAGATGCCTGAATGTGAATGAACTTCATGTACCTGAGCACTTTATAATGTGTGACTTCAGAACACTTTTTTCTGTAAGCACATAAACACTCTAAGTGAGGACCAAGGCCATGACCAACTCATAGATCTTAGTAAGAAGCTATCTAGGGGGCAATATTATGTTTGGAATAGTTGGCCACTGTGCTAGTACTTGAAGGAATTGTTGTGAGGGCACCATGATGTTAAAGCTCTAATATTTTGAGGAAGGTTGAAGGAAAATTAAGGTGATGACAGTGAAAAAGACACGTTGTCTAGGACACTGGTGTCTTACCTTTGAGACAAATAACACAAACCAAGCAATGACTTGATCTTATAGGTGCTTTGACTTTGTTATATATGCCCTTGAAATTTTTGTTGTCTGAAATGTCTAATCCAGTTTCATCAAGGAATGCATAGTAGCAGCCTTTAAAAATATGGCTATAATACTAGTCTCTTACGATCAAATTGATTAGGGACCATCTTTGTGCAGTACCTGCAGAAAGAGCAGCTTTCTCTTAACCACAAAACTCTATTTAGTCAAACACTAGATTTTTGTAAAATGTCCTCCTGCAAGTCAGACTATTCTCTTGGTGCCAGGGTCTGTAATATTTTCATGGAAATAATACTAAACTTTTGCAAGAGCTTCTCATTGCTGCCCGGGGAGGTGGTGGAGGCACCATCCCTGGAGGTGTTCAAGAAAAGACTGGCTGAGGCACTCAGTGCCATGGTCTAGTTGACTGGCTAGGGCTGGGTGCTAGGTTGGACTGGATGATCTTGGAGGTCTCTTCCAACCTGGTTGATTCTATGATTCTTTGATTGCTTTTTTTTTTTTTTTGTGTGTGTGTGTCTGCTTTTGGTTTTAGTGGGTTCTTGTTTAGTAATATAAGATTTACTGTGAAGCATCTCAAAGAGATTCATACCTGGTGTTTTATCATGCTTTACTGTAGGCCATCCCCACAGTCTTTTAAGTGGGTGTCACCTCTGCAGATATTTCCAGTTAAAAATGTGTGGTGATTATGAAGTAACATCAGCTGTTTTCTTACCTTGAAAGAAATTGAAGCTAAACCATGAAGTGACGTTTAGCTCAAAACAGTTAAAATTATGTCTAGATTCTACCTATGTGTGCTTCAGTAAGATTCTTTTAACCAATCTCTGAACCTGATTTTGAATGAGTATCTTTAATTATTCCATTTTTGAAAAGCTGAGTTGAAATTTGTATTTGTTTGCAGGTAAAGCCACTTAAGGATGCCAGCAAGTTACAGAACAGCGTTCTTTTCAAAAGTGTAAACAGAAAGGATGTTTTCTACTCCCTCTTTTGAATGGTAAGTGGCTCAAAGGAGCTTTTACTTCAATGTGTCTGGCCACTTACTTTACAGTTGTGTGAATCTATTACAAATAGTTCTGAAAACTCTGCTGCAAAGTTCTTAAACTGAAGACCAACAATGAAGTTTGGAAATGGTCTAGAAGGTTTTGAGTTAACATTGGGATGGAGGTTTATGTTTTTTATAACATTGAGGATATGCTGTTCTAGGCCCTGAAACAAACTGCTAGCCCAGGACACTGCTACCATTTAAGCACAAATCCTATTGTGTAGAAAACAGAAATAAATGTGTTTTATTCATGGATGTTCATGGTATATTTGATTTAGAAATGTGCTTCTGTTAATTACTTTTACCCTGCATAATCTGTGCTCTGCTGATGCATTGTCTTAGGATTTAAACTAAATCTGCTGAGGTTAAATGTTTGACTGTTTACCTCAAAGTGCAACGGATAATAAAAGATTTGTATTTATTGATATTAAACTAGCTTTGTGGGCAAAAAAATCTCACTGTCCCCCAGTCTGTCTCAGCTGTAACACGCACGCCGCAGACTTGCAGTTGAGAAATATCTGTTGTGTTAGTGGAAGAGTATGAGTACAGCTCTGGTGTGCTTGGTTCACTGTGTCGCATAAATGTGGGCCACGCTGAGTGTTGCTGCAGAGGGACCATTGCCAAAGTGCAGACAATTTTGTTGAATAATGAGCTTTACTTAGATGCTTATTTTTTATTTCTGTTTAATTTAGGGGGCTGTGACTTGTCAGCTTTTGCATTGGGAAAGAAGAAACCATTTGAGCAGGAGAGGAAGCTGAAGAGCAGGTTTGTTGTTCTTCCTTCCAAGGGGATCAGGTTAGAAGAAGCATTTGCTATTTGCAGGAGACACTGCTTTCTTCCTGCACTGCATGCCACAGTGTTGCCTTTGCCAGAAACCGCAGCCAGCCTTTGTTCAAGGTCTCAGAAGAAAGCAAAGTATGCAGCAGTGCTTTAGGGCACTCTCGACTTTGCGTGCATCCTAGAGCTGACTGGCTAGGACCCTGGCTATGATCCTTTGGCACATTTGGTCTCTTCAGATGAAATTCACATATGCTTACATTAATTTTGCTCTCTGATAATATGTTTGATGATATTCAAGATGCTTATCAGCACATTTGTTCTGAAAAAGATTGTACCTTAAGTTAGAAAAGACTCAAAGGAGTTGTGGAAAAAAATATTTGACACTGGAAATGTATGTATATATAACAAACTTTCTTTTGAGGGATGGAGAATTAATTTGTGGTACACAGAGAAAGGTAAAAGTTGTGGCAACAGTCTCTGAATGAGAAGGATGAAAGAAAACCCATTCTTTTCACTTTCTGCCCCTTCTAGAATTCACATTAAATGGTTAGGTAACCTGAGGGCTCTACACTTAAATTGTTTGTGAAAATATGATCACTTTCTATAAATATCAAAGGCAAAGCATGTCAGGGTAAGTAATCTGCAAAAACTTAGGTAAACAAAAGAGATGTATCAAACACTAGAAAAATGCTCCACTAGTAGGTTACTAGATTAACATTGTTTGTTCATCTTAATGTATGTATTTACAGATGTTCTGTTGTCACATAGGCATGCACACACATGAACATGTGCAAAAGTCTCTCAAGCAGCTGATTCATATTTAAAGTCACTTATTATCTGACTTCAGGACCCCTCATCTCTCACTATCTGCGCCCAGATTTATGGTCTCTCCAGCAGCTTGTTTTACAGACCTCCTGCTTTTGAGATTTAAAAAAATCACAGCTGTCATATTTCAACTTCCATTGCTTCTTTTTTATGTTATAAGCTTAACAATTATTACAGCACTCTTCTGTTACGGTTGCATTTTGTGTTGTGTGGAAACATTATTGCTTGCTTTTATTCATGTAGAGATTACCTAGGTTTAGGAATGTTTGACCTAGGTTGTGAAAAACTTCAATAATTATTTTGATGTACTTGCTGTCATTACTCAGTGCAGTATTATCAAGTAATTTCTGCTTGTTTGTGCAGGCTAAGCACAATTTCCATGTAGAGTTTAATTGAAATGTGTCTAGTATTCAACAGTCTGGAGTTTAATGTAGCTGAAGGATATTTAAAGACAGAATGCTGACCATGAAAATGATAAACCTTTGATTTTAAAACAATATAATTTTAGTAAACATAGTGCATTCTGATTTTTGGCTGAATACTGATTATCCATGTATAGCAAACATTGTAATAGGACATACAGTTTGGAAACTCTACCCAGTGATATTTAAAGTAAGCATTGATTCCTATAGAAATGCTGTATTTTAACATTTCTGCTTCACAGTTTAACTTACAAGTCATAATTAAAAATTAACTGGCTTAATTTCCCATTTTGCATGCATTGTAAAGCATTTTCACTTGAATTAATTTGTTTTGTCACTTGGATTATAGTTGTCTTTTCTTGCTTCTCTGTATTTCCTAGTGTGTTTTGCTAATACAAACACTCCTCTAAAATAATCAGGATACTCAAAATTGATGCTTATGAAAGCTGCTGATTCCTTGACATGCTATCCTGTGTTAGGTAGCATGCCTGTGTTTTCTGTACTTCCACCATGATCCTGAAACACTACAATGCAGAAATGTCTTCCACACAGTTGGAGAACATGTAATCAGAAAGGAAATGCCAGGTGCAGGACTTGAGAAAGGACCCTGATCCTAAGCAGCCTTAGATGTCAATTCAGTGCTTTAACTCCTTTAGAATTACTTGTATGTGACAACAATATTACAGATCTGTAGTTAGTTTGGCATATAAAAATACTTGAGTTATATGTTTTGAGGAAAGATGTTATCAGCCAAGATTTTTGGTTGCTGTGTGAATGAGGTTTTTCAAGTCTTTAGAAATACTTCTAGTGTTGAAGACACTTAGATATTTTTAGTCAGAGTCAAACCAAATTGATTTGCAAAGATGTTTTTGCCCTTACTACTTGTGACTCTTCAGCTGCATAACTTGTATCCTTTGTAGCTGGCATATTATAAAATTGTTTAGCAACTTCAATTCTTGATTTAAAACTGTTAAGATTTTTTTTTCCCCCCAAATTTACTTCATAAGGTTCCAGGTTGCATTTTGCTTTTCAGAATAGGAGAGAGTGAGTGCAAAATGGAGGTTGGGTTGCAAAGAGCAGTAGTCTTCTGGACAACAGTGGAAGGTTTTTGGACTGCTCAGTCAGGCAAAAGCTGGTCAGTAACTAGGTGGCAGTGGATGAGGAGAGAAGTTAAACAGTGTTTCCCAAACTATCTGGTACAAAAAAGATCTATGAGAGAGGAGGTAGTATCCCAGAATCTTTGAATTACAAAGATTCTATTGAGCTGAAACTTGTTTTGGTGTCTACTGACTTAAAATGTGACAGAGAAGTCAAATTACATATTCTGATCTTGAAAGGTGATTGTATTTCTGTGATGGTTTGGGTGTTTCCCCTCCCCCCTCCCCCCCCTTTAGAAATCACCCAGACTAGACTCAGCTGGCTCTGGAAATAGGAATGAAGCTATTTTTTTACAGCTAGCACAATATACAAACAGATATTTACAGTATATACAGTTATAGACAGAAATAGACAAGGTAAAAGGTAATACAGAAACACAACCCCCCACCCAGAAACTGGAGTCCCCAGGAGGGGCTCTCAACCACCCTTTCACCTTCCACCTACCCCTCTCAACCTCACCCCAGTCCCAAGGAAGAATGGAGGTTTGCCCAGAGGGTTAGGAAGCAAAGTGAGTTAGCCCAAAATGGAGGGTGAGGTTAGAGAGATGCAGCTCAGCCAGCAAGAGTGGTGCTGAGTGTCTCATCTATGTTTTGACTTATGTTTTTATACATCTCAGTGAGCCTATGAGGGAAGTAGACATCACCATTATTTTGATTCCAAGGCTATGATCTTGTCCTACTCACCAAAACACTCTAGCCTGCTTCAGACTAGCACAATTTCCCATGAGCTTTTCCTGTTTTGTGTCTAGTTTTGATATTAGAAGAGGCTGAATATGTGAGCTTAACTCTTGCCTATCTCGAGTTAAACTACTGAGGATGCACTTAATTACAATTTGGACTTCAGTTCATGGAGTTGAGAAATTCACTGGTTTTAAGTTGCAGGCTGACAAAATGAATTTGTTAATCACAGTATCACCAAGGTTGGAAGAGACCTCACAGATCATCAAGTCCAACCCTTTACCACAGAGCTCAAGGCCAGACCATGGCACCAAGTGCCACGTCCAATCCTGCCTTGAACAGCCCCAGGGACGGCGACTCCACCACCTCCCCGGGCAGCCCATTCCAGTGTCCAATGACTCTCTCAGTGAAGAACTTTCTCCTCACCTCAAGCCTAAATTTCCCCTGATGCAGCCTGAGGCTGTGTCCCCTCTTGTTCTGGCGCTGGCCACCTGAGAGAAGAGAGCAACCTCCTCCTGGCCACAACCACCCCTCAGGTAGTTGTAGACAGCAATAAGGTCACCCCTGAGCCTCCTCTTCTCCAGGCTAAACAATCCCAGCTCCCTCAGCCTCTCCTCGTAGAGCTGTGCTCAAGGCCTCTCACCAGCCTCGTCGCCCTTCTCTGGACACGCTCAAGCATCTCAATGTCCCTCCTAAACTGGGGGGCCCAGAACTGAACACAGTACTCAAGGTGTGGTCTAAGCAGTGCAGAGTACAGGGGCAGAATGACCTCCCTGCTCCTGCTGACCACACCATTCCTGATGCAGGCCAGGATGCCACTGGCTCTCTTGGCCAGCTGGGCACACAGCTGGCTCATGTTCAGGTGGGTATCAATCAGCATAATACATAAGGAGGAATAATTTGATAAAGTTGACGTCTGGACTGTGAGAGCCTTAGTATGTCCATCGTGTTTTCAAGATAGTGATATAAATGCATGCAGAAACATTCTACATTATCAGTTTGAGACCAGGAAAGTCAGTGCTGCTTCAGCACTGCAAATAAATGCAGTCATTTGCCTCTTTGAAATGTTTCTGTGCTTGGCGTTGTAGTAACTTCCCTTCTGAATTATGCAGCTAGTGTGTGAGGATCTGCTTGAGGCTGAGGTTTAAATCTTGGTTGCCTGTGAAATGATTAACTAAATCAGTTTCTAAATTTAATGATGTATTTAAATTACTTCTTGAGCTGTGTAGATTAGTCTCTAGTGGCTTGATTTTTTTTTTCCATGTGTGTGACTCGTAGTCTCTGTAGATTCCATTGACTTTTTAAAGTGTAGCTAAGAGCTACATAAGTATTAATGCATTTGCTACATAATTTGGTGTGGCTTATAAAAGGTCCATGTAATTACAGGTAACTTTAAATCAAAGTATCACTGAGGCTGGATAAAACCTCCAAGATCATGACAGTGTTGAGAATGAGAGTCAGTGCATTTGCAACTACCAGTCACAGTGTATCAGCCTACAAATACTCTGTTGCATGAGTTTTGCTCACTTCAATGTGATTCTTTCAGCCTCAGGCAGGGAACATCTTGGAGCCTCCTGAGGTGGCAGTCGCAGTCCTTTTTTCCTTAGCAGCCAGGTGGTTACAGCCACAGTAGAGAAATCTATTCCTCTTGGAATTGTGAGATCTCATCAGTTCAATGGCTTTTAAGTGACTTAAGATTTTGTAGAACATTTTATCACCAGGATAACAGCAACATCAGTGCTAGCATGGAGGCAAGTTTATAGTAAGTTCACTCCACAATTTTGCATCTTTCTTTGTTTCTGTTATTTACAGAGGAGCAAACATTCTGGATGTGAATGTTCTAGGATAATTTTTTTTTTCCTCCATTATTTTCACCTCAGCTTTTTTAGGGTCCACATCTACTTACTGGTGTTAAAAATGAACATGCATATTGACAGGTTGGACTGGATGATCTTGGAGGTCTCTTCCAACCTGATTGATTCTATGATGATTCTGTGAACATCAGTGGGACAGAAAGACACTAGAAGAAGCACAGAATGTGGAAGGGACTCAAAGAGCTCATTGAGTCCAACCCCTCTGGTTTACTTAATTAGAAGGTGTTAGGTTGGACTCGATGATCTCAGAGGTCTTTTCCAACCTGCTTAATCCTGTGATCGATCAGTAATTTGCATATTTTGGTTCAATCTGCAAACTATTTCAAAGAAAACAGTCTTCAGAGCTAAGTCATTGTAGAATGGTGTGGGGAATTTTTTTTTTTCAGAAGTAGATGTCAAAATTAATTTCAAACTACTTTAAGTTCACAAGAGACTGCAATGATAACCAGGATCTAGATGGTTGCCCTTTCCTCTTTAACTTAAGACATAAAGTTAAAGCATGTCCTATCAGTACTTGTTGCAGTCATACTTACTGTTTTAATTAAAATATTAACTTGTAAAGTCTTCTCTTTTTTATGTGAAGTTTGCCTATTTACAGGATTAAATAGACTGCCCTTAAATTCAATTTGTCTGAGTGAAGCTATGTAGTTTCTATGTATAGCTGCCTCAGTTGTGCATTACTGCAGTGTAGAAATAGGTGTTAATGACTCCTTATACTTTTAAAAATCCCAACAAAACACTAAGAATCTTTGTGGAGAGCTGCCTGATCTGTAGCCTGACAGCATGTAGTTAGCTAGGCACATTTTCCCCATAGCTTAAGGAGAAGCTGCATTTAGAATCATAGAATGATTTAGATTGGAAGGGACCGCAAAGATCATCTGGTTCCAACTCCCTGACATAGGCAGGGACACCTCCCACTAGAACAGGTTGCTCAATGCCTCATCCAGACTAGTCTTGCAGACCTCCAGGGAGGGAGCAGCCACAACCTTCCTGGGCAACCCGCTCCAGTGTCTCACCACCCTCACTGGAAAGAGCCCTGTCCTAACATCTAGCTTAAATTTCCTCTCTTCTCCTTTAAACCCATTTCTCCTCATCATGTCATTACAAGACCTTGTAAATAGTCCTTCCCCAGCCTGCTTGTAGGCCCTCTTCAGATACTGGATATTTAGTCCTTAGGGTTTGTGGAAAGAACCTGTCTGAGGAGCTTTCATATTCACATAAAACACAGTACTTGAAGAAGATTTTTTTCTCAGTGAAGGGTGTGGATTTAGGGATGTCAATGAGGAGTAGATAGGAAAGAGGGAGGAGCAACTACCCATTTCTATTCTTTTAGTTAATGGACTCCTTTTGAGAGTCTTTAGAATCTGACTAGTGAACAGTCCTAATATAAACAAAATAAAAGTTAAGAGCAAGATTTTTTTTTGCCAAGCAGACCTTGTAGACAAACACTGGAACATAAAACTGTGGGAGGGGAAGGGTACTTGGAAACATCAGTTTATGCTTCTCCCCTTAGTTACCAATGCTTCCAAATCTTCTCAAACCAGCTGGCAACTTCTGAAGTAGTAGTGAGACATGACATTGCTGAATGTGAGGTGTGCAAAGCAGAGTGCCATCCAGTAAACCCTCTGTAGTAGAGGAGAGCAGCTGTAGGATGCGTGAAGGACAATGAGCCTTCCTTGCTGCGTTGGCAGCTGAAATAGAGATGCAGAAGTCAGTGGTGCTTGAAGTACAGCAGAAAAGGAAGTCCTGTCAGGAGGGCTCCTTAAAGAAGGAAATGTTTGGACTGTTGCTCTAACATGAGCAGGGCATCATTATTATGAAAAAAACCTCTGTATCAAACTGAGCAGCTTCTTCAAGTATTTGGCTGCTGAATTTTATAGATGTTTCTCTCTGAAATTACAAAATATCAGAGATAAATTCAACATGCAATCAATCTATTGATGTACTATATAATTATATTTATGGTTAAAATAATGGGAAAAAAGTAAATGCTCCATTCTCTATGAATTCTAAGAATTAAAATGTTTTAGATACAGAAGTAAAGAAGAGGTTCCTCTCTTTTTAATAATTGTTTGTTTTTACCAATTTGTCCTTGATTCTATCTTATTGTCTTAGGAATGTGAAAAAAGGACTGCCACAATTTACTAAAAGCTCAAGGTGGTTGCTTTTCTTGAGACGTGATGGTACTTTTCATCATAGAATCAACCAGGTTGGAAGAGGCCTCCAAGATCATCCAGTCTGTGATGGTTTGGGGGTTACCCCGCCTCCCCCCACTTTTGAATTTGCCCCAGCTAACTCAGACGGACCCTGGGAATATAGATGAAGCAATTTATTTACAGCTAGCAGAATTTACAAGCAGCTATTTACAATATATACAGTTATATACAATTATATACAGAAATATACAAAGGATAAACACTATAAAAGCACAACTCCCCTCCCAGAAACCTAAGTCCCCAGGAGGGGCTCTCAAACCACCCCAACACCTCCCCCCGGCCCTCTCAACCTTACCCCAGTTCTCAGGAAGAAGAGAGGTGCAGCCAAGAGGTTAGGGAGCAGGGTTAGTAGGAGCAGGGTTAATGAGATGTGACCGGGTCCAAGGCAAAAGCAAGAGTGAGAAACAAAATGGAGAAAAAGTCTTTCTTCTTCCCAGAGTTCTCAGCGTAACTGTGAGAGAAGTAGACACAATTGTTTTTCATTTCACTGCCTGTTATCTAGTTCTGTTACCAAAACATTCCAGCTTGCTTCAAACTAGCACAATCCACCCCTTGTCTACTTCGCTCAGAGTATCGCTGAGAATTATCCAAACTAATCTAAACCAATATTTACATCTAAAGCAATATATACAAGTTCAGTTCACACTTCAATCAGATGTAGGTGATTCAAAAGCTCAGAACAGGGACTCCCAGATGATGTTGGGTTCGTGCTCACATACTGTAGATTTTTCTCAGTGTTGGGCGCCGATGTTACCTAGAACAGAAAACTCCTAACAGCTTAATTTAAACTCTCTCAGCTAAGGTTAGATTTCTCTGTGGAATACACTGGATTTCACCATTCTCCTGCATTACCCAGTATGTATGACCAGGACCCTCAGCAGAAACCACCCCTCGGACAGGTTTCCCTTCACCCGAAGGAGAAAATACCCAAACAGTTTTCCCTAACAGATTCTTCTCACGTACAACAGGAACTTTATCACCGTCTACTGTTTGGACCAAATCTGATTGTGCAGGTCCTGCTCTGTTTACTGAACCTCTACTATTTACCAACCAGGTAGCTTCTGCTAAATGTTTGTCCCAGTTTTTCAGAGTTCCACCCCCCATGGCTTTGAGGGTGGTTTTCAGCAAACCATTGTAGCGCTCAATCTTCCCTGAAGCTGGTGCATAGTAGGGTATGTGATAGATCCATTCAATACCATGCTCTTTGGCCCAGTTTTTCACAAGATTGTTCTTGAAATGAGTACCATTGTCTGACTCAATTCTCTCTGGAGTTCCATGTCTCCACAAGATCTGTCTCTCCAAACCAACAATAGTGTTACGTGCAGTAGCATGTGGAACTGGATAGGTTTCCAACCATCCAGTACTGGCTTCTACCATCGTTAGCACATACTGCTTGCCAGAACGAGATCGAGGTAAAGTGATGTAGTCAATCTGCCAGGCTTCACCATACTTGTACTTTGACCATCTATCACCATACCATAAGGGCTTGATTCGCTTAGCCTGCTTAATAGCAGCACAAATGTCACAGTCATAGATGACTTGGGTGATAGCGTCCATGGACAAGTCAGTTGACCTATCACGAGCCCATCGGTATGTTCCATCTCTGCCTTGATGTCCAGACGAGTCATGGGCCCACCGAGCTAAGAACAACTCACCTCGGTGTTTCCAATCAAGGTCAATGTCAAGTTCAGAGTTGGTATCAACTTGAGCAATCTTAGCAGCTTGATCTGCCTTCTGATTATGTTGATGTTCCTCAGTGGCTCTGCTCTTAGGCATGTGTGCATCTACGTGCCGCACCTTCACTGGAGTTTTCTCCAGCCGTGCATCAATGTCCTGCCATAGATCAGCACACCAAATAGGCTTTCCTTTCCTCTGCCAACCATGCTTCTTCCAGTCCTTTAGCCAACCCCATAGAGCATTGGCTACCATCCACGAGTCGGTGTAGAGGTAAAGGATAGGCCAATTCTCACGTTCAGCCACATCAAGAGCAAGTTGAACAGCTTTTACCTCAGCGAACTGACTGGATTCTCCTTCTCCATCTTTCGTTTCGGTAACTCTCCTGGTAGGACTCCAAACCGCTGACTTCCATATTCGCTTGTTCCCAACAAGACGACAGGAACCGTCTGTGAACAAAGCATAGTTCTTTTCCTGATCAGAGAGATCACCATAGGGAGGAGCTTCCTCAGCACGAGTTATTTTCTCCTCTGGAGGTTTGGAACAGTCTGTGCCTTCCGGCCAGTTGGTGATCACCTCTACCAGACCAGGTCGGTCAAGATTACCCATTCGTGCTCGTTGGGTTATCAAAGCCATCCATTTAGACCAGGTTGCATCTGTGGCATGATGTGGTGATGAACCTTTGCCTTTGAACATCCAGTTAAGAACTGGCAGTCTAGGAGCTAAAAGCAATTGTGACTCAGTTCCAATCACTTCAGAAGCTGCTTTCACTCCCTCATAGGCTGCTAGAATCTCTTTCTCAGTTGCAGTGTAATTTGTCTCTGAACCTCTGTAACAACGTCCCCAGAAACCAAGAGGACGACCACGTGTCTCATTTGGAGCTCTCTGCCAGAGACTCCAAGTTGGACCATTGTCACTGGCAGCCGTGTACAGAATGTTTTTAATGTCCGGACCAGATCTCACAGGTCCTAAGCCCACTGCATGGACTACTTCTCGTTTGATTTGATCAAAGGCTGCTTGTTGTTCAGGTCCCCACTCGAAATTGTTTCTCTTACGAGTCACATCATGCAGAGGTTTGACAATCTGACTGAAACCAGGAATGTGTAGTCTCCAAAATCCCACCACACCAAGAAAAGAAAGTGTGTCCTTCTTACTGGTGGGAACAGCCATGGTAGAGACTTTGTTGATCACATCCTGAGGAATGTAACGGCGACCATCCTGCCACCGCACTCCCAGAAACTGAATTTCTTTGGCAGGTCCTTTGACCTTGTCTCTCTTAATGGCAAAACCTGCTTGCAACAGAATGTCAATGATTTTGTTACCTTTCTTGAAGACTTCCTCAGCAGTTTGGCCCCACACAATGATGTCGTCGATGTACTGGATGTGCTCTGGAGCTTTACCTTTCTCCAGTGCATTATGGATGACTGAGTGACAGATGGTTGAGCTGTGTTTCCACCCCTGAGGCAAACGATTGAACTGGTACTGGATTCCTCTCCAGGTGAATGCAAACTGAGGCCTGCACTCCTTTGCTATGGGAATAGAGAAGAAAGCATTAGCAATGTCTATGGTTGCATACCATTTAGCCTCCTTCGATTCCAGCTCGTACTGGAGTTCCAGCATGTCTGGCACAGCTGCACTCATGGGTGGCGTCACCTCGTTGAGGGCACGAAAGTCAACTGTCAGTCTCCAGTCGCCCGTAGGTTTGCGCACAGGCCAGATGGGACTGTTGAAAGGTGAATGAGCTTTCTCGATGACAGCCTGACTCTCCAATTGACGAATCAGCTGATGAATGGGCAACAAAGAGTCACGGTTAGTTCTGTACTGCCTATGATGAACAGTTTGAGTTGCAATTGGCACTTCCAGGTCCTCTATGTCATGATGTCCCACAACTGCAGATTCATCAGAAAGTTCAGGTCTAATGGACAATTTCAATTTATCATCCTCAATCTCTACAGATGCTATTCCAAAAGCCCATTTGTGACCCTTAGGATCTTTGAAACAACCTTGTCTCAAAAAGTCAATTCCCAAAATGCAAGGCGCATCAGGACCAGTTACAATAGTATGTTTCTTCCACTCTTTACCAGTTAAACTGATCTCAGCCTGTACCTTAGTTAACTCTTGAGATCCACCAGTGATTCCAAAGATAGAAATGGACTCTGTCCCCTTACAATTAGATGGCAATAAAGTACACTGAGCACCTGTGTCAACTAAAGCCCTGTATTTCCGAACTCTTGAACTGCCAGGCCACCTAATGAATACATTCCAATAGATTCGGTTTTCTCCACTATCCCTTTCCTCCTCCTGGCTGGAGGCAGGGCACCCCTAATGCTGAACATGGCATGTAGGGTGTACACAATGATTGTTGTTGTTGCGAGAGGAATTGCAACTGTTGGAACAATTGCAATTGCTCTCAGGAGCTGAAGAAGTGACAGCTACTTTTCGGGCATTACTGCCTCTGTTTCTGCCACTCTGCAGATCCCTGACTCTCTTTGAAAGAGCTGAAGTAGGTTTACCATCCCATTTGTTCATGTTCTCACCGTATGTGTCACGCAGAAGTATCCACAGTGACGCACGTGATTGCTGCTGTCTGGGTGGAATTTGTTTCCTCCTGGGCTGGAATTGCCTTGCAGGAGGTGGGCGTCTGTTCCTGACTGCAGAAACATGCACCCATTCAGATGATGCAGGAATGGTATCCTTTACCAGATTGGTAATGTTTTTGAGATCCTCCTTCAGTTCTTTCATGGTATCTTTAATCTCTGTGGTCATAGTTTGTATGGCAGAGACTAGGCCAGAATGTGACAAGCTGTCCTCAATCTGCCTGAGCTGATCAGTGAATTCACCAACAGTGAAAGATCTTCCATTATCACTCCTTGCTAGGAACTTACTGGCCAAGATGTTAGCATAGGATGAAGGAGCAAGCTTAATCAGCTTCTTCATGAGACCTGTTCCCAAAGGAATATCGTCAGGCTCATGAGTGCCATGATCTCCATAAAGCACTTCCTTCACAGCAAACTCCTTCAGAAGCTTAATTCCCTGCTCAATGGTGTTCCACTTCTTGGCAGCCCATGGCAAATCATCTCGGGAAGGATATCTCATAGCCACAGCCAACAGAAGGCGCGTCCACAAGCTAACCCTACCAAGAGGACTTGCTAGGTGTTTGTCCACTCCACTCTCCTTAGTGAGTGGTCCCAGCTGCTTGGCAGACTTGTCTCCTACCTGCAGAGCATTAGCACCAATGCCACGGCATCTCACTAGCCAGCTTAGGATTGGCTCACCTGATTCTCTTGTATATTCCTTCCTAACTTCCCTGACCTCTCTGAGTGGATCCTTGGAGCCTTGGATGTCATCTTCCTCCTCCTCTTCCTGTTGTTCTGGTGGTGCCTGGCCTAACACAATCTTCCTCATAGCATTCCTAAACTCATGGGAACCATCCTCTCTCTTGGCAGCTAACCTCACAGCACTCCTCTCACTTGAGTATTGTTGTCTCAGCACATCTACAAGGTCTCGCAGACTAACTGCCTCCTCTTCCTCCTCTTGCTGCTGATCACCAGAGGTCCCATCTCTTACATCCTCCTGCGAACCACTCTTTGTCTTAGCTTTTGCCTTAGCAGGTGCCAGAAGGGCCTGAGCAGCAACAGACTTGGATGTGTCTGCTGGAGGATTTGAATCTTTAGGAGTCTGACTTGGAGGGTTTGAATTATTGGAGGTCTGACTTGGAGCATTTGTATCCTTAGGGGTCTGACCTGGAGCTTGTGAGTTCAAATCTGCCTTGCTTTTAACAGGAGGATTTTTATTCTGGTCTGCTGGCTGGGGGTTTGAATTGGCTGAGCTGGTGTCATTATGATTTGGACTGACTGGGCTAGCGTTACCAGCATTAGCAGTAGCATTAGTGGGATTATTTGCCTGTCCTCCTGGGATGCCTGCCAACCCTGACTTGTTTTCATTTTTACTAGGAACATTCTGATTTTGGGTACCTGCCTGTCCTCCTGAGGCTCCTGCTAAACTCTGCGGCTTGTTTTGGTTATCCTTATCATTGTTTACGTTAGTGGCAGGAACACTGGCCGTGTTCCCAGCACTTGGAGAAGGAGGGGCAGAGGCTGGCAAGGGGGAAGCCGACAACTGTGTTCCCTTGTTTTGCTGTGAAAGAGACTGCTTCTGAGACACAGAATTTTTCCTAGCTCTTACAGAAACTGGTTTTGAATTTTTCACCAATAATGCCAAAATTAATATGAATATTAAAATCATAAGAGCCAGATTACTGCAGACCAAACCCGTCACAATCTCTTTTCTGTAAAAATCCTTGCATGGACTTGGCATTTCAGTTTGGGGCTGGATGACCCTCATGAGAGCAGTAGATAAAGCAGCATTTTGACTGATCGTCACATTATTGACAAAAACTCTTGTAATATCACTAGTAATATTCTCAGTGACACTAAAACCAGCATAACCAAGAATGAAATCACCCCAGCTCCAGAACATGTTTGAAAGCTTAACTTTAGCCTTCTTAAAAACTACATGAAGCAAGAAATAACCAATTTGATCTTTGATCCAGTTGTACACAAAAAACCAGAAAACAGGCCACACAGCAATCCCCACCAAGTACAATAGCTGCTTGATTAGCTTCATCTTAATTCCCAGAGCTAATTTCCACTCACTGAAATATCTAGCCCCACGTTGGGAAAGCCAATTAAAAATGTGATGGTTTGGGGGTTACCCCGCCTCCCCCCACTTTTGAATTTGCCCCAGCTAACTCAGACGGACCCTGGGAATATAGATGAAGCAATTTATTTACAGCTAGCAGAATTTACAAGCAGCTATTTACAATATATACAGTTATATACAATTATATACAGAAATATACAAAGGATAAACACTATAAAAGCACAACTCCCCTCCCAGAAACCTAAGTCCCCAGGAGGGGCTCTCAAACCACCCCAACACCTCCCCCCGGCCCTCTCAACCTTACCCCAGTTCTCAGGAAGAAGAGAGGTGCAGCCAAGAGGTTAGGGAGCAGGGTTAGTAGGAGCAGGGTTAATGAGATGTGACCGGGTCCAAGGCAAAAGCAAGAGTGAGAAACAAAATGGAGAAAAAGTCTTTCTTCTTCCCAGAGTTCTCAGCGTAACTGTGAGAGAAGTAGACACAATTGTTTTTCATTTCACTGCCTGTTATCTAGTTCTGTTACCAAAACATTCCAGCTTGCTTCAAACTAGCACACAGTCCAACCTAGCACCCAGCCCTATCCAGTCATCTAGCCCATGACACTAAATGCCTCATCCAGGCTTGTCTTGAACACCTCCAGGGACGGTGACTCCACCACCTCCCTGGGCAGCCCATTCCAATGCCAATCACTCTCTCTGTCAAGAACTTCCTCCTAACATCCAGCCTATACCTCCACTGGCACAACTTGAGACTGTGTCCCCTTGTTCTGTTGCTGGTTGTCTGGGAGAAGAGACCAACCTCCACCTGGCAACAACCTCCCTTCAGGTAGTTGTAGACAGCAATGAGGTCCCTCCTGAGCCTCCTCCTCTGCAGGCAAAACACCCCCAGCTCCCTCAGCCACATTCCAGCACCTCAACATCTTTCTTGCATTGAGGAGCCCATTATAATGATGACTTGTTCTTGAGAAGCTGATACCAATTTTTTGCTGAGTTTCAATTCATCCTCTTCTTTCAGAGTACTATTTGTTTTAAAATTGTCATTTAGTATTTAATGCTTTTAAAATTGATTTGATTTTTATATCTGTATGGGGATGTGCTGGTCTGTTTCCCCCCCACCCTGCCCCTGTTTCTCCCCCAAACCACAGAAATCAATGTATACCAAATTAGCTTTTACCAAAACCCATATTTTTATGAAGAAGCTGGAAATGGTGCAGGCATGAGCTACTTCTGTGGCTAACAAGGTAAACAGGCTTTGTCATGCATGCATGAAATGTCATGTGCTACAGTCCTTGGAATGTGATGGGAGGACTAAATGTGTAACAAATATGTATTTCTTACACATTTCTTAAAAGAAAATACATATTTTCTTCTATTCCATAGGATTTTTGTTGACTTCCTCAGCGTTTAGTGGGAGGGACTGCTGTGTGATTTTGGGAAACTGGCAGCAGAGGGTTATAGAAAGTTGCAACAGGTCTGAGCTCTTTAGTGTCATAGGTTTGTATTCCTAACAGTAAAATGGACAAGAGCTAGAGGGCATAACTTAGGAGTAGCATCTGAGGATACTCAGTTTTTTCAGCTTGGAAAAGAGGATTTTGAGGGGTGACCTTATTATCGTCAACAAATTCCTCATGATAGGTAGTGGAAAGGAAGGTCCTGATTTCTGGTGTTCAGTGATGAAGCACGAGGGACTGACTTAAAGCTGCATCAGTGTAGGTTTGGATTGGATATTAGGACTGGATATGATCTCTTTACTGAGAGCATGGTCAAGCACTGAAACAAGCTTCCCAGGGAAGTGGCTCCAAGCTAGGGGCTTCAAGAAGCATTTGGACAGCACACTTAGGTATCTTGGTCTAAATTTTAGGTTGCCCTGTGTAGAGTCAGGAGTTGGACTTGATGATCCTCATGGGTCCCTTCCACCTGAATATATTTTATGGTTCTATGACTATATTTGAATCCTCTTTCTATTACAAGATTGATGCAATTTCTTGTAGAAAGAAGTTACTAATCTCCCAGGTCCATTTACTCATTTGTACTTGTCTTGCTATTCATCTACACAACTAAACACTGTGACAGGTCTTTTGAATGCCTCTGTCCTGTTTTGGTATGAAATGGAAGATTAGTTTGAGTTGCTGTTTGGTTTGGGTTTGGTTTTTTGCTTTGTGCAGATTGGGTACTCTCATTGTCACTTGAGTGGTCTCAGCTATAAGGGCAGTAATACCATAAACAGCTTTGACTTTCCTCGGGATTAAGTTTCTGCTCACTTCCAATCTGATTCTAGCCCTGGGAGCAGTTCAGCCGGGAGCAGTTCAGCCAGGAGCAGTTCAGCCAGGAGCAGCAGCTATAATAGCAGAAATGTTGAAATGGAATGGGGAAAGGAATCCATTTAATTAATCATGAAGCGGTTGGCTTACAGCTGTCTTTAAAAGCACAGCTCATAAGTGGAGTGGATCCTAAAGGTGCTGGAATGTGTCCAGAGAAGGGCAACAAAGCTGGTGAGAGGCCTGGAGCATAAACCCTATGAGGAGAGGCTGAGGGAGCTGGGGTTGTTTAGCCTGGAGAAGAGGAGGCTCAGGGGTGATCTTATTACTGTCTACAACTACCTGAAGGGAGGCTGTAGCCAGGTGAGGGTTGGTCTCTTCTCCCAGGCAACCAGCAACAGAACAAGGGGACACAGTCTCAAGTTGCGCCGGAGTAGGTCTAGGCTGGATGTTAGGAGGAAGTTCTTGCCAGAGAGAGTGATTGGCATTGGAATGGGCTGCCCGGGGGGTGGTGGAGGCACTGTCCCTGGAGGTGTTCAAGAAAAGCCTGGATGAGGCACTTAGTGCCATGGTCTAGTTGATTGGATAGGGCTGGGTGCTAGGTTGGACTGGCTGATCTTGGAGGTCTCTTCCAACCTGGTTGATTCTATGATTCTAAGGCAGTAACTGGGTTTTCCTTCTGAGAAGGAAGCATAACTCATCTTGTAGTTGATTTGTTGCTAAGTATTGGTGTGATCTAGGTCCAATTTCTGATCCTTCTATGGGCCTTGTGTGCTGGCCAGCATCATCAAGTAGCTTCGTGCTGCTCAACTGCTGAGAGGCTGATCCATGCCATTCTCAAGTTTGGAGGGTAAATATAATGTCTAAGTGTACAGATACTGTAGTAGCACAGGTGTTATGTAACCCTGCTGTAACAGACTTTCTGATGCTACTTTGCAGTTTCAACCTTGCTAGGTTGGAAAAAACCCAAACCTTCATTGGGTTTTAGTTGGCTGAATTGCAAGGAATTTGGTACGTGGTTGAATGAGGAAGATGAGACCTTTCCCCAAGCGTTGGATGCCTGAGTGCATTCTACAGAAAGAAGGTAGATGAAGCTCTGACTGTTGGTGTAGAGTGTCTTTATTTCCTCCATCCATGAAGCCTTTATTTGTAAATATTGGAGGGAGCTGTAATTTAAAAAAAAAAGTAACAGATTTTAAGCCTTAAGATGAATTTACTTTTTTTTAGCCACCTTGTCCTCATAAAAGGGTAACAAAATAAACCCATTCTCTTTCAGTCTTTATGTAGTGAATTAAAGCATGCTAAGACAACAGGCATTTTGGAGTGCCTTGTGCTGTCAGTTCGTTTTGGATTCAGGACTATATTTAGTATCTCATTTGTGAAGTATAGAAACTCTTTCCAATGAGTCTAAAACCACAAGGTGCTCTCTAGGATTGTACCTGATGGTGTTCAGCATCTAATATGCCATGAGACTGGGTGAGAGGTAGTTTGGAACAAATATCCCTGCTTCCCTACCAAAAACCCTTCAGAGATGAACACAGTATCATTGTCACTGGCTATTTTGCTCTGCAGGTCTCTCTGCTTCCTAATGCAGTCTTTAACCTTAATTACTGGTTTCATAACTTTAGTTTCTTGTTTCCTAATTACTTTTGAAGTCTCTGAACATCCACAGAGGTCCACAAGTGGAAAACCTCTGACATAGTGCTACTCTTTCTTGTGGACTCCCAAGTATTTTTTAAGTTCTGCTTTTCTTACAGTGTGTAAAACTATAACACCATTTCCCCCCTATCTGACCTACACTCGACATTGACTAGAAGAGAATTATAGAGAAAGCTGTAAATCAGTATGCTCCTTCCAAATTTTCAGTGTTGTGTTCCAAAATGTCACACTCCTAAGCTGTGTTTACATTTTCAAGGCATAAGACATATGTCATGAAGAAAGACAGACTTGTATTTACAGAAAGTTCCACAAAGAATATTTATATGAACTGTTTTGAAATGCTGGAAGGAAGCAGACTTAAAAAACAGTAAGTATGATCATTGCTAGCCTCTGCATCCCCAGTAATTGTAGCTAGGATTTGATTATTTCAGCATAAGTTTCTTAAGCTTCTGTTTAGTGATGTGATTATATGTGCAAGAATGTCTTCTTCACCCCCCACCCCCCTCTTCCACTTAAAGCTGGTTTCTGGAGCACTTCAACTCTTCCAGCTCCATGGAGATGTGTTGATACAATGCCAGATTTCACGGGACACAACTTTGCAGTGTTCAGGTCTTGAAAAGGGACTCTTAGAGAAGGCTAACTGCTGTATTCAGTCTGAGACTCACTATGGTTTTATAGTAGATTATTTGTCTCATAATGGGAGTTACTGTATGGGTAACAAGGAAATCTCTTTAATGCTGCAAATAAGGTTTTGTAAGCCAACATTACTGTATCAAAACATGGTACTTTCACTAATGCCCGATGTTGATTTTAGGCTGTATTTAATAACCCTGCCCTTCCTCAAATAAACAAACCACAAAAAACTCCCAAACGCTTCACCCCAAAAAAACCCCAAACAACCTCCCCCCGCCAAAAAACCCACAAAAAAACCCCTCCAAACCAAAACAAAAAAGCAATAGAGACAAGGTTTACACACTGAATTATGAGGAGATTATTAATGGTGGGAAGAACTTTGATTTGTAATATTACTAAAGGGGAGGATCTGTCACAAAAGAGCTGGAAACACAAAGGCAAACTGTTTTGAGTCTGGGGAGATGTAGCTGCTTTCAGTCTTGATGTGCTTCATATATTAATAAGATATTAGATACAGCCAGTGCAGTCAGATTTTTATCTTTATTACAGTTTTATTTCTTTTGGTGTTCTGTTCCCAGTGAATGGTATAAATAGGTTTGTCCATATAACTTAATTGAAGAAAAAAAAATCAGTATTAATAAGGCCAGGAAAAGGAGTGTAATCCATCTTGGATGTTTGTTGGACACTCTGGTATTTCCTTGTGATTCAGGAGCTCCTATTCCTCTGATAACTGGATGTCTGCTGTGCCATGTGTAACTATTAGTACTTTGTGAACTGGAAAATTATGAATTGCTAATTTCTTGTGCATCAGACATGAGTCGTTTCTGTGATTAACTTGATGTTAGCCCATGTGGAAGAGAGAGAAGATTACCTAGTAGAGAGAAATTGGACCATTAGTGCTCAAGTTACCATCCACAGGCAGATAACGGGTAGGAAAGGTATAAAAAGCATCTTCACCCTTGGAAAACCTCTAATCAGAGCTCAGTGCTCCTTGGGCACTGGAGCGAAATAACCACAAGACAAGAAGCTGCAGAATATTTGGCTGCATTAATGCTGAGCCTTAAAAGCTTGTACTTTGTTTATTTATTTCTTTGGGGGATTTTTTTTTTTTGTGTGTGTGGAGGGCAGTGAGTCATTTTTTTTAATGTTTTGGTGTTTTTTGCTGCTTTCTTGTCTGTTGCACTCTATCACTCAAAGTATCTATCTTGTTTTATGCAGCAGTCCTTGATTGCCTGGCACTTTGAGGTAGCACTGTAGTACAGTAGCCACCAGAAGATGGACTTCATGGGAACAGATGGCATACTTGGCTCAGGATGAAGATAGTTGGGAATCTTTATGTTAATTCACTTAGAGTCAGCTGTTGGGTCCAAACACAAAATATTTTGTTCAGTTTTTCTTTCAAATGCATCCAAAATAAATCTGTTTTTTTTCCTCCCACATAGACCAGCTGCCATTTCTAGGTTGCAATGTTGATAGTGTCATAATCGTGAGGATTAGGAAAATCTTAAGTTTCATGCTGAAATTTCACAGCATGGATGGGAAGCCCCACCTTAGGAAATGTTAGGGATTTTGATTTTATTTGTTTTAATTGAAATCTTCGTGGGCTGTATTCACATTTGTTTAAACATGCCAGGAAATTTCTCCTGCTCTCTCCAAGCGCTTTGGTGGTTCAGGTGAGCATTGAAGTTGCTCAACTGTGAGTTATTTTAAGGATTGTGATAAGCTGTGATAGCCTGATTTAAAACATCATTGCAGTTGTTTCCTGTTGGGAATGTCTGCCTCATTTAGTGGTAACTAGGAGTGGAGGCAGCACCTTAGGAGTCAAGACAAGCATGGATTAATGTGGGATTGTAATGGTACAGAATGTTTTTCTTTTGCTGCTTGTCCTATGTAATTGCTCTCTTCCACCATCACATTGTATTTGTAATAACTGTGTCTATATATGTGAGTGTGTGTATCATTTTTTGGGAGATTTTTAGTATGGAAAAGAACTATAACCAAATATAACACCTCCCTATGACATTTTGGATCTTGAATTAACTGAGCTATAAGAAAACTTAACACTTACCTGTGCCATTTTAGGTCAATTGCTGTGGGGAAAGGAGTTGAAGAACAATTGTAATCCTTTTTTTTTTTTTCCCTGAAAAATGCTATGCTAAAAGGATTTTAATGGTAAACACAAAGTAAGGGAAATAAGGAGCACTGTATTGCATAAAATGGATAATATTTGACATGAAGTAGACCCTTCGTTCCTTTTGTCATTTCCCCTCCAATTGAGGGTTAATTTGAGTTTTCAGAAACAAATTACTGAATTTGCTTCTAGTTTAGCTTGAGGTCATTTGAGGATCTGAGCAGCATGTTCTCAGTGCAGGCAGGCTCCTGAGGCCTTACTGGATGGGTGGCCCTTGTCACATGGGCTGTGACCCAGACAGTTATTTCGAGCACTTTAAACCCACTAAGGCTCTGTTAAATGGGATCAATGTAAGTCAGCAAGACCTAGCAGCAACTTAACATTTTCTTTAAACAACCAAGACATTTGCTTCTGATAATGCTTGTTTGTGAAGGAGAAGGCTGGGACCAATGTGCTCTGAATGGTCTCCAGGAGCTATTTATAGTTATGCATTGTGCACCTAAATGTTAAGAAGAGGTTTCTTTATGTTTGCAGACTTTGGTACTGGGACAACTTGTAACAGAGTATTAAAATTGTCTGAAGTAGCATTGCATTCTTGTATGGTAATGATGCTGCATTACAGAATTATTCTCTTTCTGTTATGCAGGTAGAAATTTCCATAGGTCAAACTAAGGTATTAGAAAGATTTATATTAGATATCAAAAGCCAGTTTAAAGCACACACTGTTTTAAGTTACATAAGGCCATCATTCATGAGACCATATCACAGAATGTTATGGGCTGGAAAGGACCTTATAAAAGATCATCCAGTGCAACGCCCTCGCCAGAGCAGGACTACCTTTTTTTAAACAGTCCCATTTTCTTTTTTTTCCCCCTCTCTTTTTAATGTTTTTTCTCCCACTTAACCTTCATCTCCCTCCTTTCCATTCCTGCCCAACTCCAGTTTTCCCCCATCTTCCTCCTTTTATTTACATCTCTTTCTTTCCTCCCCATCTTCCTTCTTTCCTCTTCATCTCCTTCCTTTTTCCCCCACCTTCCTGTTTTCATCTCCATCCTTTTCCTCTGCATCCTCTTCCTCTCCATCTCCCTACTTTCAGCACCACTTTCCACCCTACCTGCCCCCTTCCCACCTCCCATCTCATTTCCCCCTTTTATCCCCCAAACTCAGAGCACCTGGGTTCTGTTGGAGTCTCCTCCCACCCCAGGTGTGACCACTTTGCCCTCCCTAACCACTCCCCTTTATAATCTGCTCAGGAAAGGCAGCAGCCCTAAGCTGTGCCCAATTGGGCAGAGGGATCCTCCTCCCATCCTCACTGGTGAGTCCCTGTGGTGCACACTGGGTGAATGGTGAAGGGGATCTAAAGGCCGGGGGGCCTGGTGGCCCCCTGGTTAGGTAGGATACATAACTGATGGTCACTGTCACATCACCCATGGGTGCTGCTTGGGCCACCTTACTTATGGGAGTTCTTCTCTGTTTAGCTGCTTCCTTCTGCTCACTCATGAGCTGAAGCACTCTGTGGGACTGGAAGCTCACAAGGAGAGTAGTGTTGTGTTGTCATAGAATTGCTTTGGAGGAAAAAGCTTTCCATGATCATCAAGCCCAACCTTCAACCCAACACTACCATGGCCATTAAACCATGTCCTAAAATGCTATGGACACATATTGCTTGAACCTCCCTGGGCAGCCTGTTCCAATGTCTGATCACTCTTGCAGCAGTGAAATTGTTTCTCATGTCCAACCTAAATCTTCTCTGGCACAATTCCAAACCAATTTTTTTCTCATTGTATCATCTGAATCTAGGGAGAAGAGACCAACCCCCACTTCACTGCAATCTCTTTTCATGGAGTTGTAGAGAGCAATGAAGTCTCCCCTCAGTCTCCTGTTCTCCAGATTAAACACCCCCAGTTCCCTCAGCTACTCCTCATCAGCCCTGTTCTCCAGACCCTTCACTATCTCCATTGCCTGAACCCAATTCAGCCCCTCAAAATCCTTTTTCGCATGAGAGCCCCAAAACTGCTTGTACTTAAAACAGTCTCTTAGTAGTTTTTATAGTAAGTTGGGAAATGAAAAGGAACTCTCTGCCTATTTTAATTATTGCATAAAGGAGGAGTTTGTGTTTCTAGTGATGCATTTTTGGACTGTACTCTAAAGTGATCCTGGAATAGTCAGGTGGTGATCAAGAAACTTCCTTTAAGTGAGTGATGTCCTGGTGTAGTTGATTGTCAGTTTAGTAGTACTTATTAAATAGCAGTTCTTTTGTCTTTGTCACTGTGTACTTTTATTGCCCAGTCTTATTACTATGATAGAAAAATGAAGAGTCACTAAATAAGTGGGAATCACTTGTGCTAGAAATACACAGCAGAGGGACCTGGACAGGCTGGATGCGTGGGCAGAGGCCAATGGGATGAGATTTAACAAGGCCAAGTGCAGGGTTCTGCACTTTGGCTAAAACAACCCCAAGCAGCGCTATAGGCTGGGGGCAGAGTGGCTGGAGAGCAGCCAGGCGGAAAGGGACCTGGGGGCACTGGTAGATAGTAGCTGAAGATGAGGCAGCAGTGTGCCCAGGTGGCCAAGAGAGCCATTGGCATCCTGGCCTGCATCAGGAACAGTGTGGCCAGTAGGACAAGGGAGGTTATTCTCCCCCTGTACTCAGCACTGGTCAGGCCCCACCTTGAGTGCTGTGTCCAGTTCTGGGCCCCTCAATTCAAGAGAGATGTTGAGGTGCTGGAACATGTCCAGAGAAGGGCAACAAAGCTGGTGAGGGGCCTGGAGCACAAATCCTATGAGGAGAGGCTGAGGGAGCTGGGCCTGTTTAGCTTGGAGAAGAGGAGGCTCAGGGGGGACCTCATTGCTGTCTACAACTACCTGAAGGGACATTGTAGCCAGGTGGGGGGTGGCCTCTTCTTCCAGACAACCAGCAATAGAACAAGGGGACACAGTCTCAAGTTGTGCCGGGGTAGGTATAGGCTGGATGTTAGGAGGAAGTTCTTGCCAGAGAGAGTGATTGGCATTGGAATGGGCTGCCCAGGGAGGTGGTGGAGGCACCGTCCCTGGAGGTGTTCAAGAAAAGACTGGATGAGGCACTTAGTGCCATGGTCTAGTTGACTGGATAGGGCTGGGTGCTAGGTTGGCCTGGATGATCTTGGAGGTCTCTTCCAATGTGGTTGGTGCTATGATTCTAAGATGCTTGAACCATAGTTTACTTTAAGATAGATTAATCTTGACTATTCCATAGGAACACTTCTGGTTGTTGAAAGAGTGGCTTGTAGACATTTTGTTGATGTCTGGTTTGATATCTGAGGTTTGGCCATGTGAAATGCAAGCTGTCTATCTGTGTAACCAACTCTGTGCTCAGATCTGGTGAGATCCAAGCCTGATGACATCTGGAAGCATTTTGACCTGCTAGGGGAAGGCTTTTCCTGACCTAATTAGCTTGCCATTGCAACTAGCTCTGTTGCTTTGATTTTTCTCCTTCTGACCTTGTCCAGTTTATGTTTTTTGCTGAATGCTACTGTTAAGTTTTAAATGCTTAAACAACATTAGATTTTACTGGATGGCAGTTTTCCAGTCAATGTTTCTGTAGTTTTAAACTTTTGTACATGTGAATAGTTGGCCTTTCAAAGTAGGAAGAGATGAATAATTCAGCAGCTGTATGGCTAGCACATGTCAAGATGGTACAAAAGGAGGGGATGATCAATGTAAGTCTGTTTTCCTGTGCTGTAGGATAAAGCACTGCTTCCTCCTCTTTCTTAGTTCTTTGCTGTGTTCCTCCTTGTTCTGACTGACTACTTCTTTTCAGGAGATGGTATTTTAAAGGGTAAATGTTATTTAAGAGGTGGGCTGTGTACTGTAGTAAGATATTTATTAATATCTTTCCTTCAACTTTGCTTGTAAACAAAAATGCCACCACTATTTCTGCGTATGCACAAGGAAAATATTTTTGAGTTGTCATGCAAAACTATTCCAGTAGAATTTAAACAAGCTCAATAGCATGCTTTTTTTCCCAGTGAAGACAAGCAAATAAAACTAAAAGGAAACAAATGGTGATTAGGTTCTGTTTGCTTGACAATAATAAATTCTTGGAGTGTAATACAGATTTAAAGACAGGCCACATAAAAGAAAAATGTCATTTCAGTGCAGCATAAGTGCTTCCTTATTTGCCTATTTTTAGGGAAGGAAAAGCTAAACAAATGCTATTACTTGATTTGAAAAGACATTTCTCTTATGTATACACACTACACATTATATTCGGTGTTAATCTAGTAGCGTTAGGTTGAAAGAATGAAACTGATGGTGACAGTGAGGTTTTTGTTGGTTTTTAATGTATAGACAGTGGAACAGATGTTCAGAACAGTATGGAATATTCTTTCTTCCCTATCCCACCATCCCTTTCACACTGAGCCATCTGGAGGGGACTACAAGCAGGATGAGCAGCCATCACAATAAGAACAAGATTAGCAAGTCGGCATTTTTGTCAGTTTAAACTGGTCACTGTTCAGTCAGCGGAAACCAACAATGTGAGTAGTTGTGATTGAGTTCGTGGTTATGTTGTCCATGTGGATATGGAAAGAAGACAAGAGAGAAAATGTGATTTATCTTGAACAATTAATTTAATGGTTGTCAGGCTGTGCTTGGACCCACATGGGCACAAATCAACTTATTTTCTCATTCAGCAGGCTACATTTTGTGACCAGCCACCTTTACCCTTAAGCGCAGTATCAGGTAATATGGTTTGGGTAAAAGCTTCTACATGCATTTTTTCAGAGACTTTCAGTCCATACTCTTTTGGTACTTTTTTCTTTTACCCTGTTTTTTTTTGTTTGTTTGTTTTTGGTTTTTTTTTACAGCACCAATACAGCACATATTGGTGCCTTCCTGCTTAATCAGTTCTATGTCTTTAGTACCCTTTTCCCTTATTTCTCCTGAGAGAAAGCATGATTAGTGTTTGGCTTAATGAACAAAATTGGTTAGAGAAAGGTGGGCTGACGATCTAGAAACAAGAGGCTTTAGTCATGTGTGAAGGTGTCCTGGATCATCTGTATTCTGAAACAGGATGAGTAGAAAAGGATGGGTGGATCTAATGCTGGCAGAGTGATTGAATTCCATACAGCAAGCTAGTCTATTGTGTAGTCTGTGAACCTATATTAAAGGCAAGCAAATCTGTTCTAAAATAGATATTTTGGTAACATTAATTTACTGGCAAAGGTTTTTTTTTTTTGCATATTGAGCAGTGTGACAAAATGCCATGAATGTGAATTGCAACATCTGTCAATTTGGGTGATGACAACTTAACACAGGAAAAATAATATATTCTGTATTCCTTAGACATGTGTTAGTTCCCAAAAGGAACTATAGTTGTGTACCCAGGAATGGGGATAAAAGGATAAAACAATGAAGCGACGTCAGCTGCGCTACTGATTGTACACTTAATTCACTAGCAGAAGGCAGGATTGGGTGTGGCACTTGGTGCCATGGTCTAGCCTTGAGCTCTGTAGTAAAGGGTTGGACTTGATGATCTATGAGGTCTCTTCCAACCTTGGTGATACTGTCATCTTTATTTCTTCCTTTAATAATGGTGAAGCCATTTAATTGGATGGTGTGTATATGCCTAACCCTTTGTTTTGGAGCAGACAATGAAACCTTATTATGGCTCTGTACTTCACAATTGTAAGATTTCTAATCTATTTGTTTGCAGAAAATAAATGTACTGCAATTGTAGTTTTGGAATATTTGATTTCTACTGGGAAGAAAAATATTAAGCCAATAGCTTTAAAGCAGTTCCTCAGCCTTGTTCATTGAGGCACGCTTACTAGGCAGTGAACTGTAGACAGTAGTCCTTACGTGGAAATTGATGGGGCCTTTGACACTATTACAGCATGGCAGGTGCCCAATATCTTCTTGAGCCACAGTCAACAGGTAATGAAAAGATGAAGCTGTAGGCTTTTGGGTTTTGCCTTTGTTCCTACAGAAAAAATTAGTGAATATGTTGTGGGGCACTCCAAATCCCTTCTTTCCTTCCTGTTCCATCTCCACTGTATGAGTCTCAAGTTGTGTCGGGGTAGGTATAGGCTGGATGTTAGGAGGAAGTTCTTGACACAGAGAGTGATTTGCCATTGGAATGGGCTGCCCAGGGAGGTGGTGGAGGCACTGTCCCTTGAGGTCTTCAAGAAAAGACTGGATGAGGCAGTCGGTGCCATGGTCTAGTTGACTGGCTAGGGTTGGGTGCTAGTTTGGCCTGGATGATCTTGGAAGTCTCTTCCAACCTGGTTGATTCTATGATAGGTTGGACTGGATGATCTTGGAGGTCTCTTCCAACCTGGTTGATTCTGTGATTCTAAGTGAAACCATTCCCCTCCCTACCCACTCCTCCTCTCCCTGCCCCTTGTGGGCTTGAAGGGGGAACAGCAAAAGATGTCCTTTTCCACACTTGTACTGGCTCATGGGAAAGCCTGTGCTGGAATCAGCTGGTGATTGGCTGGATTCTTTGCACCCAGTATATATGGCAAGTGGACACATTGTCTAGGAAAAGATCATAAATAGTGAGGAAGCAAGCACAGAGTTCCTGCTTTTGGACAGTTCCTGCTTTTGGACCGTTGCCGTTTTTGCACTGCTCCTGCTTTGCACTGTTCTGTGTGATCCTGCTCCTGCACAGTTTGTGCTGCTTGCCCACAAGCCTGCAAGTTTGGCAAGTCCTTAGGTCCATTTGAGAGAGAGCTGCCAGCAGTGCCTGGACCTGGTTTCTCTGGACCACAGTGCAGCCTGACTTTCTGCTCACTACCCTGAGCTGGGCAGCATGCCAGCGGTTTGGCTTTTTCCCTGTGCTGCTAAGGCAGTGCTGCTCCACAATCTTTTGCCTCATGGAAACAGTGGCTGACACACTGACTTTGGTGGGTTATATTCACCTTGGACTTAATGCCATATGGATCCATGATTTGATATAGCTGCCATAGAGAACTTCAACAGGGAACATTGCTGAATTCCCATCTCACCTCTGTGAGTAAAATCTGCTTTTCCTAGGTTCTCTGCTCAGCCTGATTTGTAACTGGGGTAAAGCTGTCTTGTAGCTTAGCCTTTTCCATTTCCTGGCTTTCCTAAATTACTCAAGTTGCCCATAAGCATCTGTGTGAAGATTTCCTGACTGAATTAGAACCTGTAAATAAGCCTGAACTAGTTCTGTATTTAGTTTGGGGGTGGGGTTATCAGGAAAAATAAATAATTCTAGTTTTATAATTCCTGCCTTGGCCAATTAATCCCCAACCAAATCAGAATATCAGGCAGATTCCTGTCTTGTCTTCACAGTCATTGGTAGCATTTTAAAACCATTTCTGTATTGCAGCCTACATTTCCATGGAAATAAGATTGCAGATTAAATCATTCTCAGGAGGGCTTTTTTTCCCCCTGCATTAGTGAATGCCATCTTGTGCATGGATGCTTAGTGTGAAATTATGAAAAACAAATTTAAGGTAATTGTTCAGTCCTATGCCATTTATTTTTATCTCTCTCTTTAATTTTTTACTGAAAGGACATTTCTTAATGTCTTCACCTTTTGATGGTTCTGTGAACTTTTTGTGCTGCGGGGCCTTGCTGTTAGCTACTGACTCAATTTTCATTTGACTTTTAAAAGGGTTTTTGGAAGATGTGGAGGAAGCATAGATCCATAAAATAAATTTAGGTTGTAAGTAAACAAAACCAAACATCGTCATCTCCCCTGTTGTCCTTTCTCTTGTCATTGCTTAATGTCTTGATTTCCTTCATAATATCACTGGACCATAAAATCTGCCCTGAAGAGCTCAGCAGACAAACAGAAAAGCCAAAAAAGGAAAAGAAAGTAACGGTCCAAGTTGGTGAAGCTTCAGAAATAGCTCATTGCAACAGACATTAAAGGTCTCTATTAAAGAAGTGAAATTGCTTCAGGGATTTCTGTGCTTATTTGATCATCACTAATACTTAGTATGATGTGGGAGGAAGATCAGAAGTAGTAGTCTAATGCAAAGAGGAAAAAAGTCTGTTTTCATTCCAGCCTTGTCTGTCATGCTTTTCATGTAGATCTGGCAATTGGGAAGAAGATCTGTGGAAATGGTGTTGGTAGAAATTGCTTTAATATTAAACTTTAGCTATTCTTTTGAGATGGACATTTTCTTTACTTGTACTGTTGTTGAAAGATGTAGCTTGCTGTGGCTAAGAAAAGAATTGCTCTTGAATTTTAGATTTTGTAGACTTTGTGCATGCTTCTAACAAAAGGTCTGTCCTTGCTTCAGGAAACTCAGTATCAATGTGACACAAAGTCAAAGAAGTTCCATTAAAAGTCAAGGGAAACAGGAAAAAAAGATGTATTATCTAAGGTGACAGTGTCCCTTAGATTAGGATAGATCTAATGGATATGAAGTACTTGGGGTAATTGTGATCCTTAGTAAAACTTTGTTTTGATATTGTTTGCATAGTAACATGGCCAAGAGGGGATTTGCTACTTGATAGAACTAGATACAACTAGAAGATGATATAAAAAAATTAGTCTTGTTTTGATGCTTTTTGATAAATATCAAATAATTCTGAGACATGGGTGCAGTGTTATGATGGCTTCATATTCTATGTTGTTTTGCAGTATACAAAATCATAGAATCAACCAGGTAGGAAGAGACCTCCAAGATCATCCAGTCCAACCTATCCCCCAGCCCTATCCAGTCAACTAGACCATGGCACTAAGTGCCTCATCCAGGCTTCTCTTGAACACCTCCAAGGACAGTGACTCCACCTCCCTGGGCAGCCCATTCCAATGCCAATCACTCTCTCTGGCAAGAACTTCCTCCTAACATCCAGCCTGTGCCTCCCTTGGCACAACTTGAGACTGTGTCCCCTTCTGTTGCTGGTTGTCTGGAAGAAGAGACCAACCCCCACCTGGCTACAACCTCCCTTCAGGTAGTTGTAGACAGCAATGAGGTCCCCCCTGAGTCTCCTCTTCTCCAGGCTGCACACCCCCAGCTCCCTCAGCTTCTTTTTGTAGGGTTTGTGTTCCAGGCCCCTCCCCAGCTTTGATTCAAATGCTGGTTAGAGTAAAGCCAGTTTCAAAAAGTGTGAACTTTAAAAGTTCAGATGAATGACATTAGATGAATCATGAACTTAAACCAGTGACTTCCAAATTATGTTCTAGTTCCAGTTTATTTGCTTTTAACTTGTCATTACTGGCAAAAGTAAACCACATTCACAGATAAGTTGGAAAGGTTCACAAGATTCAGGTTCCCAGTCAAGGAAAATCAGGGGATGTGTGTTAAAGGCATATATATTCTTTCCTTTCCTTGAGGTGTAAGAGGTAAGCAGTGTCTGCTATCCATGTAGCCCTTATTTTGTGCCTTGTAGAGAAGGATGAGTGGCCTCTGGAGGACAGGGAGATCTGTGATAATAGTGACTTCGTGGGGAAAAAATGGGGATGGAGAACATTTCCAAAGCTAATGTTTTCAGGTCTTTCATCTTGCTTTCTCTTTTCTTCCCTATTAAGTAAGAATGTGGGATGATAGCAGACTATCTAGAATGACAAACTTGAATGGGAAAATGAGTGACATTACCAGATGAGTTTGCCATTCAGAGGAGTTCAATGTTGAATGTTCAGTATTGAATTTAGTGTTAGGACATGAGGTATGGGGAAATTTAACTATCTGCAAACATGAGCCGGCAGTGTGCCCAGGTGGCCAAGAGAGCCAGTGACATACTGGCCCGCATCAGGAATGGTGTGGGCTCCCCATTTTAGGAGGGACATTGAGATGCTTGAGCGTGTCCAGAGAAGGGCAACGAGGCTGGTGAGAGGCCTTGAGCACAGCCCTACGAGGAGAGGCTGAGGGAGCTGGGATTGTTTAGCCTGGAGAAGAGGAGGCTCAGGGGTGACCTTATTGCTGTCTACAACTACCTGAGGGGTGGTTGTGGCCAGGAGGAGGTTGCTCTCTTCTCTCAGGTGGCCAGCACCAGAGCAAGAGGACACAGCCTTAGGCTGTGCCTGGGGAGATTTAGGCTTGAGGTGAGGAGAAAGTTCTTCACTGAGAGAGTCATTGGACACTGGAATAGGCTGCCTGGGGAGGTGGTGGAGTCGCCGTCCCTGGAGCTGTTCAAGGCAGGATTGGACGTGGCACTTGGTGCCATGGTCTAGCCTTGAGCTCTGTGGTAAAGGGTTGGACTTGATGATCTGTGAGGTCTCTTCCAACCTTGGTGATACTGTGAAATGTTGAAATGCCCGAGGCATAGATAAGAGACTATGTGTTTAGGAGGTAGTGTAACTTGTTTGTCGGGATAGAAGTGGGGAAACCACAATCTTTCCCTGGTTTTGCTGAGTTCTTGAGGGACACAGACATCAAGCTCATATATATAGTCATACAAATGTACATGTTACATGCTGACAGGCTGCCTATTCAAACTATTGTTTTTCTTCTCCACAGGAGTATTCTAGTAATTTCTTTTAATATAGTTCTGTGAGATTCATCAATGAAAAGCTCTAATGCTCCTCAGAAGTGATGTATTCAGGGAAAAAAAATAGGATGAATGTATGAAAAGCTCTTTTTCTTTGTGAAACTGTTCAGATTTGTTATATTTTGCTAGAGAATATAGGAAGAAATCTCTTAAGAGTTTAAAAAAGGGATTGAACAGTATCTTTAGTGAAAATGTAATAAGGAAACACAGACAAGTAGAGAGCATATATAATGAATTTGCATTCATTTCATCATGTTAGTGAATATATAAAGAACTTGTACATAACCACGTTTTGAGCATTAGTGTAAATTGCAGTGCCTCTTGGGGGATGCAAAAGGCAGGTTCAGGGAACAGCTGCTTCTTTCAGTTTTTGCCAGTTGCCCAAATGCTTGAATCATAGAATCAACCAGGTTGGAAGAGACCTCCAAGAACATCCAGTCCAACCTATTGCCCAGTCCTAGCCAATCAACTAGGCCATAGCACTAAGTGCCTCATCCAGGCTTTTTTTGAGCACCTCCAGGTGACTCCACCACCTTTCTGAGCAGCCCATTCCAATGGCAAATCACTCTCTCTGGCAAGAACTTTCTCCAGCCTATACCTCCCCTGGCACAACTTGAGACTGTGTCCCCTTGTTCTGTTGCTGGTTGCCTGGGAGAAGAGACCAACCCCCACCTGGCTACAGCCTCCTGTACAGTAACCTGTTGTTTGTTTGGAAAGATTGTATGTTGTTTGTCATCTTTCATGTATGTAACTGTATCTGCTTTAAACTTTTTTTAAATCTGACTTGCCAGGACAATGTCAAACTTCTTACATGCAGTTGAACAGCTGTTGTACAGAGGAAGGTGATTTGAGCTGACTTAGAGCACTACTCCCACAACTGTAGGGGGAGAATGGAAAGAAAAGCAAAAATGCTTTGACTAGTTCTCTGTACCCTGCTTGCTACTACAGCAATAGCTACTGGGATAGATGCCTTCTAATAGCAAACCAAAAGGCAATTGTGCAAGTTGTTAGGGGACCAGGTGGGGGAAAGAGGGAAGAAAAAAGGAGGTGACTATACTGAAGAATCAGCATGTCTAATGTGAATTTTTAATGCTCTGATCTAAGCTTATTCAAGCTTCTTGATGTCCTGTTCTTTCAGAATGTGCATGGAAATTGCATTAGGGCAGTTCTGCAGCTGCTGATGCCTACAGGGTTTGGAAAGCAGTGTCTGTTTGTGCTCCTATCAGAACTGAACCCATGCAGATGTTGTGTCCAACGCATGTCCAATGAGGCATGCATGAATTTAGTGAGATGTTAAGCAACACCTCACTGTCAAGTTTCCTTCCACCCCCTTCTACTGTTGTTCCTAGTTTTCTGGTCTGATGCTAATGTCTCAGATTTCTAATACATATGTGCAGTGTAGCATCTTTCTGGATCCTTCATTGCCTGTGGCAGGTAGAGCTGGTGGTTTAAAGCCAGTTGTGTTGAGCACAGGTGCCTCTGTACATGGAATAGAGCTGGAGCTATTTATCCTAGCTATAAGTCTCTGGCTGTATTGCTTGCTTAGCTGTGGTTAAAATGGATCAGAAGATGATTAAGTATGATTAGTCCCAGTCTTCTAAACTGATAAGAGTTCTTGAAAATAATAATACTGTGCCATATGTTTTCCACTTATTTGGAGGTGGAAGGAAAGAGAAATTACTTCTGTGTTTTAAAACTGAGTGTGGTTTTCTAAATGCTAGTATGTTTAATACACTGACAGAAAATCACAATGAATATGTTATCTAGTAATAAACCAGGGCTGGAGTGTGACTTGAAACAGGTGGAAGATGAATGTGTATGTAACATACAAGTGCTTCATCAGGCTCAACCAGGCTGAGGGTAACTCAGAAGCTTATTTTGTGTTTATTTCTTGTTTAATGTCCTGTTATGTGTACTTAGAAGAGATATACAGTCTTCTCATTAAGTTTCTTAAAGAGTAAATTAATCTGAGTTATGTTTGGTGAAGAGTGCTAGTTACTTGGTGACAAGGTCACATAGCAGTAAAAGATTTTTTTACTTACTAATGGTTTAGTTGTTTATCTGTTCAGCTGCAACAAGTTTGATTTGGGTAGTTGAAGGTTTTTAATTAGACAGAATTTATAATTGCAATTGCAGGTGCTTTTTTTTGTTTGGGTTTTTTCCCTTTCTGATCAGGAGCAGTCTATGCATTGCTTAATCTGTTGCATATATTTACTAATCAGTGTTCAGTTTACATTCTGGAATTAAACTTCACACTGAAATGAGGTGGATACATAATAATTTAAATCATTAATTCAAACATGGAAGTTGTTTCCTCCCCTGCTCCATCACTGCTGTGTATTTTAGACTGCTTTTTAAAGAAACAGGATGTCTTCAGTTGGTCTCTCTCCCCTGCTGGCTCTTGAATGCATTGGAGCATTTCATAAAGAATTGATGAGAGAATGAAAGCCACAAACTGCAGTTGTATATTTTCCTCAAATTAGTTTTTGTGGGCGAGGGAAAACATGATGAGGAGAGGGAATTTTATTAGTGCTCCCAATGAAAGGTTTATGATGATACTCAGTGTGGTAGATGTTTCAAGAGGTAGCAGGCAATGAGCTGGGCAGTGTGCAGCCAGCTTCCAACTGGCTCCAGTGCCTTGTGTGAGGCAGTGGCAAAAATGTCAGGTAAATGGCAAAGGAGAAAAAGGAGGCCAGCTCTGGCAATGCTAGACAGAACACCATGGGAAAACAGGCTTTGTTTTGCTGGCCTTCTGATAATTTACTTCTTACTAATTATGTTTATGAACGTTTTATTGCACAATGAAGCAATTCCTCCTAATGACTTCTGGTTCATAGTTGCATGCACTGGCCTGCTTGCAGCGTGGTGTTGCCAGTTGTTGCTTTTCAGTAATTGTGAATTTCTGGTTTTCATCTGGTTTTGGTCACCTTCAGAAAACTGCACAGGATACTAAGTAACATTTGCAAATGCATCTGTAGATGAATATGAAAACATAGAACAGAAACAAGAAGCTTTTTGGTCTAATGTAATACACTTATGATGTATTGCTCAAAATTTAACAAACTCAGCCTGAAATTCTGATGTATTGAAATAAAATGTCTCATTAAGAAAGACATCAAATATAATTCAGGGCTACTGCTTAGGTGTCATGGGCCTGTTTCTTCTTAGTCTGTTCTGAAATGAGGGAGCTGGGATTGTTTAGCCTGGAGAAGAGGAGGCTCAGGGGAGACCTTATTGCTGTCTACAACTACCTGAGGGGTGGTTGTAGCCAGGAGGAGGTTGCTCTCTTCTCTCAGGTGGCCAGCACCAGAACGAGAGGACACAGCCTCAGGCTGCACCAGGGGAAATTTAGACTTGAGGTGAGGAGAAAGTTCTTCACTGAGAGAGTCATTGGACACTGGAATGGGCTGCCCGGGGAGGTGGTGGAGTCGCCGTCCCTGGGGCTGTTCAAGGCAGGATTGGACGTGGCACTTGGTGCCATGGTTTAGCCTTGAGCTCTGTGGTAAAGGGTTGGACTTGATGATCTATGAGGTCTCTTCCAACCTTGGTGATACTGTGATACTGTGTGATACTGTGAAATAATTGTAGAGCTAAGCGCTTTGCTTTTTGCTAATTAAGTTGTTAATGTTTTACAAACATTCCTGAGAAGAAAAGATTTTAAACCTTGGGGAGGAGAAGAAGGGGAAAGCCATTAAAATTACTATGCAACATTTAAAGAGCAAAAAAGGTTGTTGGTGTTTTTTTTTTTTTTTTCTCATTTACTAATGTGATTTTAATTAGAGAAATTCAAAGGTTACTTTAATTGCTTTAGTGCAACAAAGAAGAAAATTTGAGCTAAGTCTTTCCCAAATGCACTTATGTCCTGTGACTTCTCATTCCAGAAAATTTCAGTGCCATGTGGTCTTTCAACAGAGTGTTATTCATATTTAGTGCATAAACATGAATTGTTAGTGTTATAGAAAGATAATCAAATTGACTCTTAATTAGTGCAATTTTAAAGAAAATTGATTAAGAACTGTTTGGTTTAGCTGCCTTTTATTTTTTTTTCCCATTTAGGGAGGGAGTTGCATCCTACTTGGCAGCTTTGAAACCAAGGGTGCTCCTCTGCAGGATAGTATTTTCTATGCTGCTGTGTCTTTTTTGTGACTTAGAGTTGTCTTTTCATACTTATTTTCCGTGTCCTAGTTTGCTTCATTAAAAAAAGACAAATCAACAAACAAACAGTTCTGACAACCTTTTTTTTCCCCCCTGGATCAATGTCTTCCCACATCAGGCACGTTCCCAAAACCTCTTCAATATGTGTTCTTACTTCACCCAGGTTGTCATTCAGCACCACCTGTGGAAAAGCAATTTTTTCCCTCAAATAGCAGCTGCTTCTTTATTATCACTCAGCCTATTTCTGTGAGGCTCTTGCCCTTATCTGTCAGATGAGTTTATGATTTTGACTGAGAGCTGTCAGAGCAAGGACAGACCAGTGCCTGATGTAGTTGGAGGGCTGTGGTGCATGAACAGTGCATCAGCAGCCCCCTTGCCAAGGCAGCAAGCCAGCTTGTTCCAGGCAGCAATTTTTTTTCTGCCACTTGTGTGAGGACTGCCAGTTTTGTATAAATGCAAATCTGCACTGCTGAAGTCCGCTGATTGTGCTCTGTAGTACAAGTTTGTACATGCAGTAAATCTTACACCAAATCCAAGGCAAAAAGTGTTGTGTGACCTACATGGGCTATATCCTCTGAGCTTGTCTGAAGTGCTTGTATCATTAAACAGAAGTTATTATTTTTGTCTTTGCTGTCGTGCTAGTTCGAGCCTAGCTGGGATATGTTGGTGAGAAGAATTAGATGATAGGCTGTGAGAAGGAAACAAAGGTGATGTCTGCTGCACTCATAGGCTTGCTGAGATAGATAAGAACAAGAACACAAACACAGATAACAGAATCTCTCTCTCTGGCTTTTGGACTGTGCTTTTTCTCTCTAACCTGCCATCTGTGTGACTAATCCTTCTGCTTCCTAACCCCCCCCGGCTGACCCTCCAAACTCACCTTGAACATAAGGCAAAGTCTGAGATAAGGTAGAGGGGTGGGAAGAAGGTGGAAGGGTGGTTGAGAACTCCTGGAGACTCTGGTTTCTGGGACGGCTGTTGTGTTTCTGTATTACTTTTTAACTTGTCTATTTCTGTTTAGAGCTGTATAGATTGTAACTATCTGCTTGTAAGTTGTGCTAAGCTGTAAATACAAAGCTTCATTCAATTTCCAGCGTCTGAGTCTAGTCTGGGTGATTTTCTTAGGTGTGTGGGGGGGCAGGTAACACCCAAACCACCACAGCTGTTTTATACATCTGGATTTCTTTTCTGGGTTTTTGGGTTTTTGTTGTTGTTGGGTTTTTTTCCAAAAAAAACTATTGTACTATTATCACTTTTTCTATCAATTGGGTGCTAGGTTGGACTGGATGATCTTGGAGGTCTCTTCCAACCTGGTTGATGCTATGATTCTATGCTATGTTCTGGTTTGAGTGCACAACTCCAGTACCTTAGTACGGGCTGTACCCTCTCTGAAGCAAGTGTTGAAAAGAGGAAATGAGGTATATTTTGTAGGAAAAAAGAATGTCTTGCACAGATTCATAGCTCTTACTCTTGTTTTAGTAACCACAATGAATATTTTTTCTACGATTTCCAGGTTGTGAGCCATGCCTTTGGTGAAAAGGAATATTGAACCGCGGCATCTCTGCCGAGGAGCTCTGCCGGAGGGAATTACCAGTGAACTGGAATGTGTAACAAATAGTACCCTTGCTGCTATCATACGCCAGCTAAGCAGCTTGAGTAAGTATCTGTAACTTCCTTGCAACTGTTTGATTCCTGATGAAAAACTGAATAAATGAAAAAAACTTGAAGATGACTTGCTTTGAAGAGCCAAATTATAATACAGGGTATTGCCCCTTAGGTATAATAATAACATGATGCTACTTTGTACAGGCTGCCTGGGGTGGGTTGTGGAGTCTCCCTCTCTGACAGTATTCAAAACTCACCTGGATGAGTTCTTACGTGATCCTGCTCTGCAGGGGGGTTGGACTGAAGGATCTCTCGATGTCCCTTCCAGCCCCTGTTATTCTGTGATTCATTGTTTTTATGCCGTTCTCTGTTTTGAAGTTCATACAAGAGTCTCTCAAAGATTTACAAGGTTAGAAAAAAACCAAAACCGTAATAAAAAACATCCAAAGGGAAAAAAACCCACCAGAGGTCAACAAAACAAGAAACAAACAAAGCCCCAAAGAGTACCCCACAAAACAAACAACCAACAGTGGAACCCACAAAACAAACCCCAAACATCCCCCCCCTTCCCAACCCTAAACCAAATTTAAAACTGAAATCTCCACACACCCCAAAAGCAACCAACCAAAACCTGATGACATAAAACCCCAGGTTTTTTTCTAAGATGAGATAATTTGGTGCAAGAACCAAGACTTGCACTTGACTTATTCTTGGCTTTCAGTTGTACAAGATGGAACCACCAAACTCTTCTGCCTCAAGGCATCAAATGCCACATTTGACCAAAACTTCAGTTTGTCTTTTTGTGATAATATTTCTTAAGCATTTTTTTTAATATATATATGTATGTGAACAATTAGTATTAATGAAATTAAGCAGAAACTACTCTTCAGGCAAGCTAGTGTCAGCTGCATGCAGATTAGCCCACGCAGTACACCTGCCAGTTGACATCACAAATAGCAGTTTTAGAAGAGTGCCTGGATTGCTTGCAAGAAGAATAATACTTCTTAATGAATGAGAGAAGAGATGTCTTCATAGAGTGTTTAACAATCAGCAGCTGTGGTTTGTGCTGATAACTCTGGTCCTAGAAAAGAAATTATAATTTCATCAGTTTCTTCACTTTATAAGTAGGGAATCATTTAAAGTAAGAAAGTCTGTCTGAAGTTTGAGTTCCACTAAGGCCAGTGTTCAGGTTAATAGGAGATACCTTCTGCTTAGGGAAACAAGGAACTTGGTGTGTTCCTCATGCTAGTAGTCAGTGATATGGGCATTTTATGAGGTGGGGCTCTATATGAATCATAGAATCATAGGATCAACCAGGTTGGAAGAGACCTCCAAGATCATCCAGTCCAACCTATCACCCAGCCCTATCCAGTCAGCTAGACCATGGCACTAAGTGCCTCATCCAGTCTTTTCTTGAAGACCTCCAGGGACGGTGCCTCCACCACCTCCCTGGGCAGCCCATTCCAATGCCAGGAGCATTTCTAAACCTATCATATGCAGAATTGCTTAAATGGGGGAATTACTCTTTTTTTTTTTTTTTTTTTTTTCCTTCCCAGTGACCTGTAGCAGAATGTCCCACAACAGAAACTTATTTGTTTCTTCCTTTTGATGCCTTCTGGTTCTTGAGTTAAGGAAAATTGTGAAAAAATATTTAATGTCCTGTATTTCTGTAATGGTCTGTGATTTTATTTGTCCTAATGATATCTTTTCCGGGCTGGAGTGTTCTGATCTCTTCGTACTGTACTTTGATAGGAAGTGTTTTGCATTTCTTATTATTGTTACTTTTGCTTTGGATACGTCAGACTATGTTGGGATGTTTTTTAATGTGGACTGATTGAGAAATTCAGCTCATAACTGAAACAGACTTTTTCTGTTTTATCATTAGTTCCCTAGGAATTCATAGAATTTTAATTGCTGCTAAACATTGAGTTGATATTTTGAGTGAAAATTCCAAGCAATTCTTTGTTGTTTTTTTCTTGCACATTACCTGCCAATTTAATGTCTTAATGTTATTTATGGTTAATTTCTGCTTGTATTGTCATTGAGTTTCATTTACAACTTCATCAGGCATTTGCTGAGTGTCGACATCCTAAAGTTTTAGAGACTTGAAAAGAATGCCTAATTTCCCTAATTGCTTTCAAGGATATCTGCTAAGACCTAATTTTGGTGTTGTGCAATGATTGCCAATGCATGGATAATACTCTCTTCACTGGTCTGACTTGCTGGAAATGCCTAGCTTTCACTTCTCCAGATCTGCTCTGGGGTCTAATCTGCCTGTTACATTGTGTGTTCAGAGAGACTCTTGCCATCGTTGCTGTGGAACTGCCTGCTGTACCCTGCAGTTTTCCCTTAATGGATTTCTTGGGTCATCAGAAGTCTGTAGACAGCCCTGAAATACTTCATTAGTGTCAAGTTAGTGATGTATGCAAATAAATGATGTGCCCTTTGTTTTAATAGATGAATACATGGTATTTAATGAGTGAAGCCTACCACCAGGCTCCTCCATAGTCTAGAGGCTGTCATGTTTTCAGAGGCTTTTTTTCTGCAGACAGTGTGTGTTTTGAATGTGTTTCAAGCCAACTGGGAGACAGAAAATGATTGTAGAAAAACTCTGTCCTGGAGCTGATGTAGTGTGTCCTGCTGACAGCATCAGATCTTGTTGGTGTTTCCACAGCTTGAAGGATGGAGAAAGCAAGTACAAGTCTGTCTTGCAGTCATGCTGGTTTTGAGCATTGCACTGTGCATTCATGGATTTTAAAAACTGGCAGATCTGTTGCGTACAAATTTGACTTGCTTCCTGCTTTCAGGAGACATGATCAAGTTCCTGTCCAAGGGGAATGTGCTCTCAGTGGAGCTTCTTTTTCTATTATGTCTTCAGATTTCAATTTGTTTGCAGCCAGCTGGCTTGGAGCTCAGGCAGAGCAAGCAACTTTGCATAAGAAACTGCTCACTTGATCTATAAAGCAAAAACCTGATTTTGGGGGATTCAGCTCCACATGGGAGGAAAGAATCTACTGGGATGGGGCAGGATTGAGAGTATTTATGCTCCTACCATGATGCTTTACCTGAACAACTCATGCATGGTGAAATGATTTTTGAAGAAAGCTTCCGCAAATACTCCCTTTTGATGGTGGAGTTTGGTCTGGTGGCTGCAGGACTCCAGCCAGTGGGTTAAAAAACCAACCTGCTCTTTGCAACAGGATCTGTTGTACCATAGTTTTCTTTCTGAGTTTTGCATATGTGTATGTATGGGGAAGAAAAAATAAATTACATCAGGTTGTTGTTAAAGACTAAATATATCACAGAGCATTTCTCTTTGATAATACATGTTTACAGTGTGAAAAATTCTAACCTTTTAAGTACTGTAAATCCTTCTATTAACTTTAACATGTTCTTCCATGTGCTTGGCCTATGGAACAAGGAATGCAAAGGGAAGATGTACTTTTTGGACTCAAATATGTGAAAGGAAACAAGCCAAAACATTTAAACACTATTTGGTTTCTGGTCTTCAGTCAAGCCAGCACCATTGTTGGATTCCTCTTCTGTGACAGAGCTGAGCACTCTGAATGCTGACTAAAGACACCTTTGGGGCAGCATTATTTGATTTGTCAATGCACACTTTTTAATGCAGTGCGTGGAAATAAACTGTAATTAACTCAGGTGCTGTCTGGTCTCTGCTAGAGATGTTCCAAACTGATCTGGCAAGGTGATATTTAAATACTGTAGGGTTTGGGTAGAGATAGTTCAATTTGTAACATACTGGTCTCCAGAAATCTCTCAATGCTTGGAGCAATCAGATTTGATTGTGAGCAATCAAATACACAGCTCTGTCAAGAGGGCATGTGGAAGAGGAAAGATGCATTTCTGTTAATTGGCAATAAAACCTACTGCCTACCATGATTTGGTAGACTAAATTTCCCCTCACCTGTTTCTGTGGTTGGAGGGAGCCTTGGAAGGAAAGATTGCATAGTTCTTCAATGTTGTTTTGGTTGGTTGGAGTTTTTTAATGACTATTTAGTTTGCCCATATGTTTGGAACTACCTCATGGATGTAAGTAACTGTCTTACAGTACCAAAATCATCTCTTAAGTTGAAAAATACATGCTAGTAACTTCAGGATTTTTCTACTTGTTTCTGTCTTGTTAAAAGGTGGTAGCAAAGAAAACATCAGAGAAATATGACTTTAATTATAAAACAATGTATCATGTTAATCAGAGTAATATGTTAAAATAGTGTTTTACCATGTCACTGTCTTACTGACAGGAGATCAACCTGTCTTTCACTTGTTTAGAGTAGCAAGTGCTTTAAAATAATAAAACCCTCAGAATTCCATATTAAAAGAAGTATGTTCCCACAAATCAACTTTATTACTTCTTTGGCTCCTGAAAGATAACTGGCAAGCACCTATCTGCTTGATTTCATTAGAGGTGATGTGTTTAATTCTAGAATGCAGCAATCCTCCCTCAGCAGGCTGATTTCAATATATTATCATAAACTAGCATCCATTAAAATTTATTGATGTTTTGAGCTCTGAATGCCAGTGGCTGGAGAATGTAGTAGCTGCTTTATTTAGCTGAAGAGTTAAGAAGTGTATTTAGTGCATAGCTTGGAAGAAAGCCTCTTCCTTTGCAGCAACTCAATCAAATGGAGATTATAATTGTATCTCAACTATCTGCTGAGAAGCACATAAAATCATAGAATTATCAGGGCTGAAAGGAACCTCAAGGATCATCTACTTCCAACCCCCCTACCATGGGCAGGGACACCTCACACTTTATCAGATTGCTCAGAGCCACATCCAGGCTTCTACCACCTCCCTCGGCAACCCATTCCAGGGTCTCATCACTCTCATGGTGAAGAACTTCTTCCTAACATCCCGTCTGAATCTCCCCACTTCTAGTTTCACTCCATTTCCCTCTAGTGCTATCACTACCTGACATCCTATGAAGTCCCTCACCAGCTTTCCTGGAGGCCCATTTCAGATACTGGAAGGCCACAATAAGGTCACCTTGGAGCCTTCTATCCAAACTGAACAGCCCCGACTCTCTCAGCCTGTCTCCATAGGAGAGGACATCCAGCCCTCTGATCATCCTCATGTTCCTTCTCTGGACACATTCCAGTGTGTCCATGTCTTTCTTGTAATAGGGACTCCAGAACGGGATACAGTACTCCAGGTGGGTTCTCACCAGAGTGGAGTAGAGGAGGAGAATCACCTCCCTTGCCCTGCTGGCCATGCTTCTCTAGATGCAGCCCAGGATCTGGTTGGCTCTCTGGGCTGCAGGTGCACACTGCTGGCTCATGTTGAGCTTCTCGTCCACCAGAGAACACTCAAAGTGTGAAGGTGAATCTGAGAACACTGGCACAGATTGCTTAGAGAAGTTGTGGAACCTCCATCTTTGGAAGTATTCAAAGTGTAACTGGACACAGTCCCAGGCAACATGCTCTGTCTGATCATGCTTTGCGTAGGGAGCTGGAGTTGATGATTTTCATCCTCAACTATTCTCTGCCTGTATGGCTTCTGTCTTAAAGGGGGAGGAAATTAGGAGCAGGCAGGCAGCACCCCTTGCCTGCTCACTTTTTACTGAGTTTGGGTACACCAAAATGCATGGCAAACAATTTGGGTAGAAGCTGAAATTTGTAGGGAGATTTCTGGGGTGGAAGTGTTAATTTTGGAGATTCTGATCCCAACCTGTCAACCAGTCCAGATTGGGGCAGAAGAGGAATCAAGCTGGATAAGGATGCCCAATACTTTTGAAGTTAGAAGGTCTAGAAAAGGAATCTGTGTGCCAAGAGGATGTAGCATTTGTGTCCACTGTAGCACTTCTAGGGTAGGTCCTGAGACAGCGACCCAAAGTGGACTATCCATTGTCATAGCAACTGAGAAAATGCAGCATCTTAAAAGAGAGGCTGAAAAGGATGTGCTGTACCAAGTCCATACTGGCCATGGGTGGATGTGATCAGTGCTGCTTTCATTGTCTCTCAAAAGATTCCAGTGACAGCTACATGCATCCAGTGAGCGTTTGTAGAAGTGGGCTGCCTTGCACGAGGATCCTGGGGTTTATTTGTTGTACTTTGCCTTCATTGTGATGTTGGCTTGTGCTTGTATTTAAATCTTAACGACTACGAATCACAACAGCTTGGATTTCAAAGTTTACTTCAGAAGCTTTTGTGGGAGGCAGTAACTTTCACAGGCCTTTGTTTTCATCACTGGGGCAGGTTTTAATGTTCAGTTACGTGCCAGTTTGCGGTAGTTCACCTAGGTAAGAACAGACTTCAGGCAGCATTTAGTTTGCATTCTGAGATTTTGTTGAATGGCAAACTGTTGTTACAATCCTACAGCTACTGTGTTTTATTGTAACTTCATGATATTGAAGCCATTTGTCTTTTTTAAGCCTTCAGCAGAGGGATTTCCCTGTCTGTTTTCTTACACAGGCAAACATGCCGAAGACATATTTGGTGAATTGTTTAATGAGGCCAACAGCTTCTACATCAGAGCAAATTCCCTTCAAGACAGAATTGATCGCCTTGCTGTCAAAGTTACCCAGCTGGATTCAACAGTAGAAGAGGGTAGGTAATTGCATGAAAGCATTGAGCCAGAAATGATGTTGACAAGACCACAGCATTTAATTACACAACTATCTCTGTCTTTTCAAAGTAATCTTGAACTGATATTTCATCTTGTTCTCTCAGTGAGGCAAGCTGGGAAAAATCATGTTAGCAGACAGAGACAAAATATTCTGGAGTTGTATAACTGTCTTCATTTTTGAGTTAGTGTTACTTCAAGAAGCCTCTATAGTAATGGAGCCATGAAGATGCCTTTTTCACAGGGAAAACTTTGAGTTTGGGAGTGTAATGAATCAGAAGTGAGTAAATCTGGAATTTAGTGGAAATAAGTCACAGTACTGGAATAAACTTGAAGCAGTAGATCTATTTATTTCTCTGCCTCAGGGAAGGGTGGTCATAAACTATATTAGTAGTGTCTGTCCTGCAGCCATTTAAATTCTTTCATTGCTCTGCACCAACTGGATGAATTCCCCCTTGGAGTTCAGGTCACTAGAAACAGTATTTCCTTTAAAATAGGCTTTGTCATTCACTTCATAAGTGCACACTAAAACCAATAGATTGAAGTAACATACTGCTTGAAAGTAAGTAAAACCTGTTTGTCTAGCTCTAAAAGCTGTAACATGCATGTTTGCTTCCATGTTCAGTTATGTCTGAGCCACCCACTGCACATACTCCCTGCTTAGATGATTCCTGACTTCTGGGAAGATGCAAAAGATTGTCACATCAGGACAGTGGTGTAACATTTACTCAGTAGTTAATTGTACTTGTGTTATATTTAATAGTACTATGTATATAGTTTATGGAATATGTTTATTATGTGTAGCTTATATATTATTCTTCATACCACTGTTAATGACAGTATTAAATATTATGTTGATATTTAATAGTGCAATATTTGTCCTTCCATTTTTAGCTTTTCTCTCTGAAAATTATTACATGTGATTTTTTGGGTCTAGTTTTGGAACACATTAACTGGTAGAGTTATCACAGTTGATACTAGCACCCTTCTTTTGCTGTCTTAGTAGTCAGGAGCAAACAAGTTATTAGAAGCTCACTTCAGCTTAGTTTTTTGAGGTGTGTTGTGGTGGTAATGTCAGCAAACTAGACTACATTCATACACTGCTCCATGCTGAGGTAGATGATGTCAGTCTTCATGACTTTCAAGTAGAACATTTTTGGAGAGACAGTCCTCTGCAGAGGCTGGTTTTGAATAGAATCATAAAATCAACCAGGTTGGAAGAGACATCCAAGATCATCCAGTCCAACCTAGCACCCAGACCTATCCAGTCAACTAGACCATGGAACTGAGTGCCTCATCCAGGCTTCTCTTGAACACCTTCAGAGATGGCAACTCCACCGCCTCCCTGGGCAGGGAGGTCATTCTGCCCCTGTACTCTGCACTCGTTAGACCACACCTTGAGTACTGTGTTCAGTTCTGGGCCCCCCAGTTTAGGAGGGACATTGAGATGCTTGAGCATGTGCAGAGAAGGGCGATGAGGCTGGTGAGAGGCCTTGAGCACAGCCCTACGAGGAGAGGCTGAGGGAGCTGGGATTGTTTAGCCTGGAGAAGAGGAGGCTCAGGGGTGACCTTATTGCTGTCTACAACTACCTGAAGGGAGGTTGTGGCCAGGAGGAGGTTGCTCTCTTCTCTCAGGTGGCCAGCACCAGAACAAGAGGACACAGCCTCAAGCTGCGCCAGGGGAAATTTAGGCTGGAGGTGAGGAGAAAGTTCTTCACTGAGAGAGTCATTGGACACTGGAATGGGCTGCCCGGGGAGGTGGTGGAGTCACCGTCCCTGGAGCTGTGTCAGGCAGGATTGGACGTGGCACTTTGTGCCATGGTCTAGCCTTGAGCTCTGTGGTAAAGGGTTGGACTTGTTGATCTGTGAGGTCTCTTCCAACCTTGGTGATACTGTGACAAAATAGAAGTATGTTACTGGGCTGTATAATGGCAGTAAGTATTTCTCTCTATAGAGAATTAAGCAAAAGTTAATATCTAGGGAAATATTTTGGATGTGAAAAGAGTAAAAGATGTGGAACATTCTCACAAGGAGGTTTTGGAGGCTGTAGTTTAATTACACTTAGAATGGGATTGAGTGCGTATGTAATTCTAACACATGTTGTGTCAGAGAAATAGCAGACCTTGTGTTTTGGGCTCAAAGCAGTCTTTCTGCTGTTAGAAGTCTAGCTTAAGTGCCATAGAAAGAGATCATTGGACATCTGCATATGATGGGATTCCTGCATCATCTTCCAAGACATAATTCATGGTCCCATTATTTTAAGTGAGATTCTGTGCCAAGTGGGATTTACCTGATTTACTACAGTGATTCTTATGAGCCTTTGTGCTTAAAATACCATGGTTGCCTGATGAAGAAAAAGCTTCCTGTTCTCCTGATGTATTTTGCTGAAAATATTTTAAACATCTAGTGTAAAATTGAGTTTGTTTATTATCCACTTATGTTAACTTCAGAACTGTTGCAAATGTATTTTTTGTTTCTGGCAGTATCATTACAAGATATCAACATGAAAAAAGCATTCAAGAGCTCCACAATTCAAGATCAGCAGGTAGTTTCAAAGAACAGCATTCCTAACCCAGTGGCTGATATTTATAATCAGAGTGACAAACCACCACCTCTGAATATTCTTTCACCTTATAGGTATGGAAACATTGTTTACGTTCTTGTACTTTCCTCTTTGTCTCTTCTACATAGAGAATAATTACATCAGAATGGAAAACCTGCATTGGTTACTGAGATTTGTTTTTTTCAGGGGCTTCTCTGTTCATGGAAACAAAAATTGCTGTTGCCATACTTAAAGTTGTAATCTGTACCTGATAAAAGTTGTCATACTTCAGCCAAAGTCATTATAATTTAGCATTAGAGTTATTTAGCAGCAGAAGATCAGAGAAGTAAGGGCCACTGAATATATAAGAAAAGAAAATTACTATACTAAACTTCTTTCCTTGTTTAAGCTGGATTTGTTGGGTTTGCCTTCCCTCTGTTCTCACTCTTCTCCGCAATACATGCAGGTGTGCACACACAAACTTTGTCTTTTCTTTTCTGGGTTACATGCTGGTGAATAAAAGAGCAACAAGCAGGCTTTAGTTTCCTGTTTTCATGTGCTTTTTGCTTTAGGTTTATTATTGTTCATAAAAATAATATAATACATCTGTCTAGAGGGTTGTGGGCAACACATTTTTTACTGTGTCCTTCAACTCTTGAGAGGTACTAGATCGTGGAGCATCTGTGTAAAGCAGGAGCTCAATCTGCAGTAAATTATTTGAAATAGTTTTAGGAATGACTTAGAAGAGCATTTGCAGCATATTTCATTTTTAAGACCTTCTACTTGGAAAGTAAAATTGTTGGATTCATAGCTGAAGGACATAGTTGATTTTTTTTCTGCTGCTACAAACAGTGGTGGCATTTTATTTATAGGTTCCAGTCAGTAGGAGTTGCTATTGATCAGTTCTTCCACACAGTTATGTTCTAATCCAGATCTGGATGACGATGTCAGTGACCTTTATTGTTATTCCAGTTTTGTTAAGGATACTTTAGTGATATTTACTTAATTATCTTTCTTTGTATGTCTTTTGCATCAGCCAAATTTAAATTATTTGTATTTGCCTTAGACAAAGCTTAAATGAACTTCAAATTGTAGTCCAACCAAAGCTGGAGATGTGGAAGAGTGGCCTGACTATCCACTTCAGTAGGTTAGATGCTCTGAGTGAAGAGACCTAGTGCACAGAAAGTCAGGTCAGGGGTTTGTGGCTGTATGACCAGACAGCATACCACATTTACTCAGTACCCTGGTTTTAAGGTTTCTGCGTGCTGGATCTCAATCACTTTTGATCTTGTTGATAGAAATTGGCACTCAGCTGTCATTAAAATTTGCCTGGGAAGAAATTAAGGACCCATAGCCAAAAGGGATTCTGAGGGACATCAGCAAGTGAGACTGAGGTCGCTGTTAATTCCATTTGACCATGTGAGGTACTCTACCACGTTGGCTCCCTGTACATCCATTGATTTCCAGGAGTTTATGATAGTAGAAGGTCCTATTTTCAGGCCATGGAGTCAAACTAAGGTCTGATAGCATTTTTGGGGGGATTCTTAGTTTGAGTATCTGTGGATCCTGCTGACAATTTGAGCTGGCAAGCTCAGATCAGCTCTGTCTTAAATCCTCCTAGAACAGTCTGATAGGATTCAAGATCTTTCCTAGCCCTTCCCCTAGTTGGAAGAGTCCCACTGAGAGTAGTGACTGTCTTGTGCTTCCTGTCATAAGGGCAAAGGTACTAAAACCTGCTTTGTGCTTAAATTCAGATCTTAAATCCCATCTGGATTGAGCCAAATACTCCTTTTCCAATTCTTTTGAGATGCTTGAGCTCCGTTCTTATGCCCCACTGTCCTGTGTACATCCTGTCTTGGCTCTGACCTTGCAGTTGCAATGAATTTCACTCTGGTGAGCTGGCTGATGCAGAATCTGAGCCAACTCCTGCTAAACTCTGATGAGGAAGTAGCCTGAGAGTGTGTCTCTCAAACCCCTTTGGATTCTATTCCTTTCCCCTGAGTTTCTTGGCAAAAATCAATCCATTTGTAACTACCAAAGGTGTCATTTGATGCACTTGGCATTATGTAAAGCAATAAAGCATTGTATCAAAAGTGAGTTTTGTTAGTTTGCAAAATACTGGTTCATATTTTCTTGGCTTTTCTTCTACTGTATTTCCAGGGATGATAAGAAAGATGGATTGAAGTTTTATACTGATCCTTCCTATTTCTTTGATCTTTGGAAAGAAAAAATGTTACAAGATACTGAAGACAAACGAAAAGAGAAGAGAAGGCAAAAGGTAAAAGCAGAAACATAATAGCAAATGTATGCATTACAGTTTTATGTATGGTTGCTCAGGCATCAAAGTTGCAAGGTCAAAGAATATTCCTTCCTATAGGTCTATGTAGAATCAGTTGGTTTATTTTTTATAGCTCATACTGTGTCAAGAAGTTAGCAAATTGAATTTTAGGAGGACTGTTAGTTATCTTCTAAGACACTTACTTCAATCCTTTGCCAGTATCTGCTTATTAGTATTCAGCAAAATGTCCCTGTTGTGCTTTGGAGAAAGACGCTGTGATTTAGGAGGGGGGTTGGGAAAAAGGGAGGTTGCATTATGGCTTCCTTTATTTTCATGAGTTCTTTATCCAGCAACATCAGCTCCTATAGCAAAATGTGAGCTTATCCATAAGTAAAGGCTTTGTTGGATTATTTTTTTACACCTGTTACAAGTTAGTAAGATTATAATACACAGCAACATTACTCTGTAGTTCAGCAGCAAGAGAAGATTAATTGTAGAAGTGATTTTCTTTGTTTCCTCTAAAACCAATTAAAAAAAAACACCCAAAAAGACAAAGAAACAGCTTTTTCATATAAAAGTGCCTTCAGTCCTAGGGTTGTTCTTCCTGCGTACTCAACACTGGTCAGGCCACACCTTGAGTACTGTGTCCAGTTCTGGGTTCCTCAATTCAAGAGAGATGTTGAGATACTGGAACGTGTCCAGAGAAGGGCAGCAAGGCTGGTGAGGGGCCTGGAACATAAACCCTATGAGGAGAGGCTGAGGGAGTTGGGGTTGTTTAGCCTGGAGAAGAGGAGGCTCAGGGGGGACCTCATTGCTGTCTACAACTACCTGAAAGGAGGTTGTAGCCATGTGGGGGTTGGTCTCTTCTCCCAGGCAACCAGCAACAGAACAAGGGGACACAGTCTCAGGTTGTGCCAGGGGAAGTATAGGCTGGATGTTAGGAGGAAGTTCTTCCCAGAGAGAGTGATTGGCATTGGAATGGGCTGCCCAGGGAGGTGGTGGAGTCACCATCCCTGGAGGTGTTCAAGAAAAGCCTGGATGAGGCACTTAGTGCCATGGTGTAGTTGACTGGCTAGGGCTGGGTGCTAGGTTGGCCTGGATGATCTTGGAGGTCTCTTCCAACCTGGTTGATTCTACAATTCTATGATTCTCTATCTTCAGCAGTTGGATCCAAGATGTATATTCTGATGCAATCAAAGGTTTCTTAACAGATTTTAAACTTAGATGAAGAAATCATCTGCCACTTTCACAGCTTCTTTGTTGCGATTTCTTTTTATCAGATCTGAGGGTTTTAAGATATTTTGGAACTAATTATGAAAAAAAACCCTAAAAATAAGTTTGGAGCAGTGACTGCCTATCTTATCTGGCAGAAGGTGCCCTTTTAGATGGGTACAGTGAGAGAGAAGAGATTTAAAATAACAGGAATACAAACTGTACAAACAGACTGCTCAGAAGAAATAGAAAAGGAAGCTACTCATATTTCAGTACATATACACATATGTATATCTTTGATATTAGCATACCTATACATAGAATCATTAATGTTGGAAAAGACCTTTAAGATCATTGAGTCCAACAGTAACCCAGCTACCACGACCACTAAACTATATCCTCAAGTGCCTCATCTACACACTTCTTGAATACATCCAGGGATGGCGACACCACCACCTCTCTGGGCAGACTATTCCAACACTTGACCACTCTTTTGTTAAAGTTTTTTTTCCTAATATCCAATCTAAACCTCACCTGGCACAACTTAACCCTTTTTCCTCTTGTTCTGTTACTAGTTACTTGGAAGAAAAGACCACCACTGGCCTCACTACTACGTTGTTTCAAGTGGTTGTAGGGTGGAGTGAGATACATGTGTATGTATAAGCAGGTAGCATAACACATTAGCATATAGATACATGTAACATATGAGAGTACCATAATGCCTAATAGGTGAATACACATGCTAAAGTGTACTTGTGTATATACATCTTGTGTATGATGTGTGTGTATATTTATCCCAATATGCAGTGTACCTGCAAAGAAATCCAATTGTAGGCCATGACTGGGAAGCTCTCTGATCATGAAGATCAGCTGGAGTATCTCTCCTCTGAAGAGAGGCAGAGAGAGTTGGGACTGCTCAGCCTGGAGAAGAGAAGATTCTGGGGACAACTTCAAATACCAGAAGTCTCCCCTCAAATACCAGAAGGCTGCTATATATCTATCACGATCCAAGTTGATAGTGTAAACACACCACAGGACATTATACAATATTCACCCCTATAAATGAGTAAAGATTTTACCTGTCCTCTGGTGCCCGTTGATAATGCTGGAAGTCTACTGAGATCATGTTTATTGTCTGAAGAGAGACTTTTTACAAAGGCATGTAGTGATTTGATGGAGGGTAATGCCTTCAAATTGGAAGAAGCTAGATTGAGATTAGACATTAAGAAGAAATTCTTCACCACAGGGGTGGTGAGACACTGGAACAGCTGTGAAGGCTACAACCCTGGAAGTGTTCAAAGCTGAGCTTGGATGTGACCTTGAGCAACCTGGTCTAGGGGGGATGTCCCTGCCTATGGCAGGGAGTTGGAACTCAATGATGTTTAAGGTCCCTTCCAACCCAAACCATTTTATTGCATTTATTAAGCCTACTAGTCCGTTTTTATAACATTCTATTGATTCCTTTGTTCCTGTTGCTAAACAAAGCTTTATGATTACCACACTTTTAAACAAAGCTGAAAGACTTGGTTTAACTACATTTTTTGATGAATTAATAGTTTTCATAGAATCATAGAATGCCTTATGTTGGAAGGGACCTTAGAGATGGTCTGCTGCAACCTCCCTGCCATGGGCAGGGATGCCTCTCTACTGGAATTGGCTGCTCAAGACCTTATCCAACCTGGCCTTGAACACCTCCATGGAGAAGACATCCACAACCTTCCTGGGCAGCCCATTCCAGAGTCTCACCATCCTCATACTTGAAGAACTACTTCCTAAGATCCAATCTAAATCTACTCTTCCTCAGCTTAAAACCATTCCCCCTTTTCCTATTGCTTAGACACCCTTATAAAAAGTCCCTCTTCATCCTTCTTGCAGGATTCCTTCAGCTACTGGAAGGTAGGTATAAGGTCCCCCCTGAGTCATCTCTTCTCCAGGCTGAACAACCCCATCTCCCTCAGCCAATCCACATAGCCAGAGATATTCTAGCTGGCCAATGTGATGCCCATCCACAAGAAGGGCTGAAAGGAGGAACCAGAAAACTACAGACCTGTCAGCCTGACCTCAGTGCCAGGCAAGGTCATGGAACAGGTCATCTTGAGTGCCATCACAAATCACCTACAGGATGGCCAAGGGATCAGGCCCAGCCAGCACAGGTTTAGGAAGGGCAGGTCCTGTCTCACCAACCCGATCTCCTTTTATGATCAGGTTACCTGCCTGGTGAATGTGGGGCAGGCTGTGGATGGACTTCAGCAATGCCTTTGACACAGTCTGCCACATGGAGCTCCTGGCAAAGCTGGCAGCTCATGGCTTGGACAGAATCACTCTGTGCTGGGTCAAGAACTGTCTGGAAGGCCAGGCCCAGAGAGTGGTGGTGAATGGTGCCACATCCAGTTGGCAGCTGGCACTAGTGGTGTGCCCCAAGGATCAGTGCTGGGCCCAGTCCTGTTCAATATCTTTATTGATGATCTGGACGAGAGGATTGAGTCGAGCATCAGTAAGTTTGCAGATGACACCAAGCTAGGAGCAGGTGTTGATCTGTTGGAAGGTAGGAGAGCCCTGCGGAGGGAACTAGACAGGCTGGATGGGTGGGCAGAGGCCAATGGGATGAGATTTAACAACAACCCCAAGCAATGCTGCAGGCTGGGCACAAAGTGGCTGGAGAGCAGCCAGGTAGAAAGGGACCTGGGGGTACTGATAGATAGTAAGCTGAAGATGAGCCAGCAGTGTGCCCAGGTGGCCAAGAGAGCCAATGGCATCCTGGCCTGCATCAGGAACAGTGTGGCCAGTAGGACAAGGGAGGTTATTCTTTTCCTGTACTCAACACTAGTCAGGCCACACCTTGAGTGCTGTGTCCAGTTCTGGGCTCCTCAATTCAAGAGAGATGTTGAGATACTGGAACGTGTCCAGAGAAGGGCAACAAAGCTGGTAGGGGCCTGGAACACAAACCCTATGAGGAGAGGCTGAGGGAGCTGGGGTTGTTTAGCCTAGAGAAGAGGAGGCCCAGGGGGACCCTTGTTGCTGTCTACAACTACCTGAAGGGACATTGTAGCCAGGTGGGGATTGGTCTCTTTTCCCAGACAACCAGCAATAGAACAAGGGGACACAGTCTCAAGTTGTGTCAGTGGAGGTCTAGGCTGGATGTTAGGAGGAAATTCTTTGCAAGAGAGAGTGATTGGCATTGGAATGGGCTGCCCAGGGAGGTGGAGTCACCATCCCTGGCGGTGGTCAAGAAAAGCCTGGATGAGGCACTTAGTGCCATGGTCTAGTTGACTGGCTAGGGCTGGGTGCTAGGTTGGCCTGGATGATCTTGCAGGTCTCTTCCAACCTGGTTGATTCTATGATTCCATTCACGTGGTTATTTGTATTGATAGTATATGAATGTATATGCAGGGTTGTAACCCAACTCAGTGTGATAAAGCACAGAGATTTATTATAGGACTGGGGATAATTAAAGCAGCTCTCATTCTCTGGTTAAGTTTGTTGGTTTTAAAAATGTCATTAGTTATTTATTTATGAAAAATATACAGGGGTAATTGTACCCTTTGGGTTTTTTCCTCCCACCTTTTCCTCTTCAGGCTTAGTAGAGAAAGGGATAAATAGAAATTACCAACTGCCTTTTTGGTTTCTTTTCATTCTGATTTAACATTCAAAAGGAAAAAAAACCCAAATCTTTAAAAACCAGAAAACAATATTGCTTGATAATTTTTTATAGGTTTAGGGAGATTTTTATAAAACCACTTCCTATATAAACTTACTTTTATATTTTAGGCAACACAGCTCAGGTATTTCCATCCATAGGGTGTTTTTTGGTAGGTTTTGTCTTATTGCAGTCTACAAACGAGATGTGAAATAAGTTGAATTCCAATCATGTAGAATTGTAGGCATATATAAAAATGTACCTCTTGATTAATTCTACCTCAAGTGTTACTTGATCTGATTAAACAGGTAACCTGATCAACTCTGAGGAAAGCAGCATAGATTTGAGTCTGCATGGACAGCTTTCATTTTGACAGGAAAATAATCTGACTTTTGATTTTCCAGAAGCTGGTGTGACAAATGAGCTTTGTTTCATCTAAAACCTTTAGAGAGCTGGAGGTTAGGTGAGATGCCTCACAGGCACTGTTCATTACACAGGCTGCTTGGTTTTCTTTTGTTCTTGCACTTGTGATAGCTGTCACCAGGAATTAGTGCAGAGCATCTGTGAAGAATTTTGTGTCTGAGGTTGTATTGTAAATCTAAGTGAGAATTCTCTATGAAATCTGTGCTCTACAAAAGCAAAACCCACCAAAGTTGTTGAGAAACTGTACAGCTGAAATAGAATCACAGAATTAACTAAGTTGGAAAAGACCTTCAAGGTCATCGAGTCCAACCTGTTACCTAACACCTTCTAATTAACTAAACCATGGCACCAAATGCCTCATCCAGCCTCCTTTTAAACACCGCCAGGGATAGTGACTCCATCACCTCCCCGGGCAGCCCAGTCCAATGGGCAATCACTTTCTGTGAAGAACTTCTTCCTAACATCCAGCCTAAACCTGCCCAGGTGCAGTTTGAGACTGTGTCCTCTTGTTCTGTGTCTGGGTACTTGGGAGAAGAGACCAATCCCCACCTGGCTACAACCTCCTTTCAGGTAGTTGTAGAGAGCAATAAGGTCTCCCCTGAGCCTCCTCTTCTCTAGGCTGAACAACCCCAGCACCCTCAGCCTCTCCTCATAGAGCTTGTGCTCTGCAAGGGTAGAAATAGATGTGTCTTACTTAGCAAATGTTAAACTAGACATCCAAGTGCAGTCCTGCTAAGCTAGCTAAATATAGCTGGGGTTTAGCCTCTATTTTTCATGTAGTTAGTGAAGCCTGAGTACTTTTTGCACCAGGGAATCAGTTTTCAGATGTTATTTTGCTAATTGGTCTTAAATGCTTGAGCTGTTACAGCAGAAGGTTTGCGAGGAGTTTCATGTTCATGCCTTCAAACACCTCATTTATTGTCCCTGTGTTCAGTTAACTGAAGAGATTTAATACAGGATTTCTCTGAGTTGGCTTTCAAGTGCACTTTTGCTATGAAGAAAACCTGTTTTAATGATTTAAGTTTAAAAACTGTGCTAAAGCCTCTGTTGTGGTTTGGTGGTGTTGGTTTGTGATGGTTTCAGTGTTACCTGCCCCCCTCCCCCCACTTTGGAAAATCACCCAGACTAGACTCAGTGGCTCTGGAACATTGGAATGAAGCTTTATATTTACAGCTTAGCACAACATACAAGCAGATATTTACAGTATCTACAGTTATATACAGAAATATGCAAGGTAAAAGGTAATACAGAAACACAACTCCCTCCCAGAAACCTGAGTCCCCAGGAGGGGCTCTCAACCACCCTTCCACCTTTCTCTCACCTCTCTCCTTTACCCAAGATCTTGCTTTATGTTTAAGGTAGTTTTGAGGGTTGGCCAGGGGGGTTAGGAAGCAGATGGATTAGTGACACAGATGGCAGGTTAGGTCAGAGGGAGAAGTGCAGCCCACAAAGCCCAGAGAGTGACTCTGTTATCTATATTTATGTTCTTGTTATACATCTCAGCAAGCCTATGAGTGAAGTAGACATCACCATTGTTTCCTTTTCACAGCCTGCAATCTAGTTGTTCTCACCAAAACATTCTAGCTAGGTTCAGACTAGCACGTGGTTGGTTTGGGGGTTGGTTGGTTTGTTTGTTGCTGGAGGAAGTGGCAGGGTTAGCTTTTTTGGTTGGGGTTCTTTTGGGGCATAGGGAGTTTCTGCCAAACTCCCAGTAGAACAGTGTCTGAGAGTTCAATGAAGTTAATATTGACTTGCACATCATAGAATCATAGAATCATCCAGATTGGAAGAGACCTTCAAGATCATCCAGTCCAACCTAGCACCCAGCCCTATCCAGTCAACCAGACCATGGCACTAAGTGCCTCATCCAGGCTTTTCTTCAACACCTCCAGGGACAGTGCCTCCACCACCTCCCTGGGCAGCCCATTCCAATGCCAATCACTCTCTCTGCGAAGAACTTCCTCCTAACATCCAGCCTATACTTCCCCTGGCACAACTTGAGACTGTGTCCCCTTGTTCTGTTGCTGGTTGCCAGCAATAATCTCAACTGAGTGACTGTAGTAGACCAAAGGAAAGTTATTGCTTGACTTAATTGTTCTCATTTTTTTTCTGATGAATGCATATTTAAATAGCTGGGAATCTTTATATTTTGGAGGGTTTCTGTTTTAAGAAACCATTCTCCATTTCTTATGGTTGACAGGATCTGAAGTCAGGGAAATACTCTAAGCTCATGCTGCCAGGTTTTGTTTTTTTAAATATTGCAAGTATTTACTGAAGCTACTTTCTGTTACTAGCTCTTACTCTTTATTAAGATGCTTGAAATATGATTTTCTAACTCTTGATGCAAATACCAGAATTAACTCTGTTTGAGGGCTGAATTGTGTCTGTGTCATTTCTTGCCAACAGCTGTATCACATACATGTTTTCTGACTTTAACCTACAGCATCCACTTGTCTGCCACAGCTTCTATTATGCTCATTTACAGGATATAACTTTCCTTAATATTGCTGGAGTAACCTAAGAAATGTTTCTAACTAGTTATTTTGAAAGATTTCAGCTCCCCTACACCTCTCATCATTGTCCTTGGTGCTAAAACTAGGGCTGCCACCATTGTTTGTCAAGGTAACGAAGGTATTACTGGAACAACATAAAACTGCTCTGTTCGAGGTATATGCAGTTAGAGGTATATATAGTCTTGTCAGCTGCTAGTAATTGGCCTGCCCTGCTGTTTTTGAAGCTATAAAATGTTTTAGAGATGTATTTATATAATATTTAATTAAAGAAAAAAGAATCAGTGTCAGTAGGGTTTAGTATTGCTTGAGCAAAAAGGAGTTCCAATATATTTATTCATTATCACACTCAGAAGTGCTGGTCTGGAACAACCTATACAACTGAAAGCTGATCCAATAAAGGCAAACTTAAGTTTTACATGGGCTTTTTTATGCTGTTTAATTCTGCATGCATGACTTTTTCATTAAAAAGTCCATAGTGATCTCCTTAAAGCCAGATTTTAAATAGGTGATTACATGTAGCAGCCATGGAAGTACTCCTGACTGTACAGGAATTGTATCAAAACGATTGGCTTCTGAGCAGCATCACACACTGGTTGAAAGGTATTTACTTCATCTAGAAACTGGAAGAAATGCATAGCTGTGGCCTTTAGAGGATGGAGCTACAATTCTGTGAGGAAAACAGAAGTGTATTGTTAGTTAATCAAAAGGCTTACTTGTGCTTTCCTCTCAAATTTCATGTGATTTAGTAAGAAAATTGTAACAAATGGACCAAGATGAAAGTGACAAATTAAGACAAATTAGATTTTGCAACAATCAAATGAAAAGGACAAAAGTAAAGCTTTAGAAAACAGATACTTAACCAGGACCATAAGCAGAACTTTATGCACTTAAAATACTGCATGACTGAATTTCTCTTCCTTCTGCTCCATTTCCATTCTGAAAATGATGTGAAGAAGTGCTACTAAAGGAGAAAGTGAAATCTTTGTATAACCTGGATAAAAGAAGAGTGTGGTTCTAAAACTTTTCTTATAGGAAGCAATTAAAACCTGAGGTGATGTTTTTTTTTAATTTAACATAAATCAGATCAAAAATCTCACTGCAAAGGCCAAGAGTGCTGTTGGAACATTTGGGTGCTGAACTTCAAAAACATTTTTTCTGTCATTCTTAATGTTAGCAGATGTGGCTCAGCAGGTCCCTGACATGGATATGTATGAACAAGTGAAAGATCAACAGAAGGGCAAGAAAGCCATTTGATAGGTCTGGTTTATTTTGTTAGTTTTATAATGCCAAATATTTCAAATATGCACACTCAGTGTTGCTTGGCAGCTGGAGTAAAATATATATGTTCATCTGTCGTGTTCCTTTTTGGTGAGGCTGGCTTTCTAGCTATTTACCTTCACTTTGAAGGTAGGGAATCAGCAATAAAATGTTTGTATATCAGCATTTTACAGACCTCTTCTCTAAATACAAATGATTATGACTGCATTCTCAGAATATCAATATAATTATTTCATGAGGAACTATTTTTCCAGCAGCCCAAAGTATAATACTGGTTTATTAGGGGATAAAACATATTTAACCCATTTATGGATTAGTATGCTAAGATGTGGGCTCTAGGGGGAGTCAGAAAAGGTCCTACACCTGGGCTGGGGCAATCCCAAGCACTGATACAGGCTAAGCAGTGACTGGCTTGAAAGCAGCCCTGGGGAGAGGGACTTGGTGCTGGTGGACGAGAAGCTCAACGTAAGCCACCAGTGTGCGCTTGCAGCCCAGAAAGCCAACTGCATCCTGGGCTGCATCAAGAGAAATGTGGCCAGCAGGGAGGTGATTCTCCTCCCGTACTCCACTCTGGTGAGTCCCCACCTGGAGTGCTGTGTCCAGTGCTGGTATGTGTCCAGAGAAGGAGGAAGAAGATGATCAGAGGGCTGGAGCTCCTCTCCTGTGGAGACAGATTGAGAGAATTGGGGCTGTTCAGTTTGGAGAGGAGATGGTTCCAATTTGACTTCATTGTGGCCTTTCAGTATCTGAAGGGGGCCTCCAGGAAAGCTGGTGAGGGACTTCTTAGGATATCAGGTAGTGATGGGACTCTGAGAAATGGAGCAAAATTAGAAGTGGGGAGATTAAGTTTGGATGTTAGGAAGAAGTTCTTCACTGTGAGTGTGATGAGACTCTGGAACACGTTGCCTAGAGAGTTGGTGGAAGCCCCATACCTGGAGGCCTTTAAGGCCAGGCTGGATGTGGCACTGAGCAACCTGATCTAGTGTGAGGTGTCCCTGCTCATGGAAGGGGGATTGGAACTACATGATCCTTGAGGTCCTGCCTAACCCTGACTGATTCTATGACTCTGTAAATGTTGAGAAAAGGAGTAGCGCAAATAACTTTCTTGGTTTGGATCGAGCATGTTTGGGTTTTTCATAGAATCAACCAGGTTGGAAGAGACCTCCAAGATCCTCCAGTCCAAACTATGACCCAGCTCTATCCAGTCATCTAGACCATGGCACTAAGTGCCTCATCCAGGCTTTTCTTGAACACCTTCAGGGATGGTAACTCCACCACCTCCCTGGGCAGCCCATTCCAATGCCAATCACTCTCTCTGGCAAGAACTTCCTCCTAACATCCAGCCTAGACCTCCACTGGCACAACTTGAGACTGTGCCCCCTTGTTCTATTGCTGGTTGCCTGGGAGAAGAGACCAACCCCCACCTGGCTACAACCTCCCTTCAGGTAGTTGTAGACTACTTCAATTTTTTTCCTACTGAAGCAGCATTATAGTATTTATATTCATTCCAAGTAGTCAAAAGTAGGTGAGAGAGGTCAAAGAGGTGTGAAGGCACTGAGCCCCACTGTTTGGAAATCTTACTGATAGGCCCAATCACTGTCAGTGTTTACCTAAAATTGTATAGAAAGATTAAAAAACCTAAACAGACTGACTTGTCATGAAGCTGCCAAGCTCTAATATATTAGTGGTCTGAATATTACTGACACATTTGTTCAGAGAGGATTAGTGTCACTCATTTTCATATAAGATAATGGAAAACAGTGATGAGAGAAAACTAGGAAGAATTTCAGTACTTAGTTCTGAGAAGGGAGAGGCAGTTCAAACAAACACAAAATACTTTCACATAAACTATGAAATAGGAAAGCTTTTCAATTTTTACTGTTTCACCAAGGCCTCAAGTGATTGTGAGCTTAGCAGGTAACCAAAATAACCCCCAGCAAATTTAACATAGTCTCAGAAGGCAGATTTGCAGGAGCAGGAAATTCCAGGTGGTACAGGTCAGTCTAAATAAAGGATATGTGCTGTCAGAAGAATTTAAACTTTCTGGTTTTTAAAGCCAGGTGCATTTCTGATGAGAAAAACAGCAGCTTGGTATCACTCTCACAGAAGAAGGGCAAAGCACCCATCTTACAACTAAGGGGGTTTATAACATAAGGAGATATTTTAATTCTCAGTGCAGAGAAACTGTGTGAAGACTTGGCTTCATCTGTAAATCTGGTCTTATTTTCATGCACTCTAACTGCATTTTAACCAGCTTTTTTCCCCTTTCCTTTTTTTTTTTTCCCTGTCTTTGCATGCTTTATGTCTTTTGTTTGAACATTAGGAGCAAAAGCGTATAGATGGCACCACCCGTGAGGTGAAAAAGGTTAGAAAAGCCAGGAACAGACGCCAGGAGTGGAATATGATGGCATATGACAAAGAGCTTAGACCTGACAACAGGTTGTCTCAAAGTGTGTACCATGGAGCGTCTTCCGAGGGATCACTGTCCCCAGATACTAGGTCTGTTCACAGCAAAGCTGTTTGTGATACCACAGTTGTATGTTCAAAAGTACTGAGTAGAATTAGGTGTTTTTGCAGCTTGGGAATAGTTAGAATAGACAAAACGTATGATGCATGTCTTAAAGTTATCCTCAAAGTTACTTGAAGCACAAATAACAGGCTCTGTAATCTGTTTTGGTTTGGTCTTTCTCTTCCTCAGCTTCAGACAGGCATTTTGTCGTCGTAACGTTATGCACTGGAGTGAAATGTTTGCTGCATGCTTTATATTTGATTGCCAGTAACTGTAGTTACAAAAGCATTTAAGTCTGCCTCTAGTGGGTGCTGTCAGTACCTCTTCCTTTGTGTCTAGTTTGTCATGTTAGGAGACCGATAGCTTAAATGTTTTCCTGTGATCTGCTCAGTTGAGCGTACTTTTGTCTCTAACAAAATGCTTGAGTGGGAGAATAGTTCAGCTTTATGGATGTTCTATTTGTCTAAAAGCAAGCTATGAAACCAGATGCAACATTATCGCTTGACACAGCAGAACTCTCTGCTCAGGGACACGCAGAACTCTCTGCTTAGGGACGGGCAGCAGAATTTATCTTCATTGGCTGAGATTCCCTTTGAACTCAGGGAGAGTTCCTTCTCCTGGTGTGCACACAAGCCTGATATATTTTTTGTTCACTAAGCTGTTCTCACTATAGTAATTTCCAACTTGATTTCTTCAGTTGGGGTTGATTGCTAGCACTAATGTTAGGAACAGAATCTACTGAGGAAAGTATGTGACAAATTAATGTTTTAATTGTTGAGCGGCTAGGCTGAGGAAGCAGCAACCACTGCAGGTGTGTAGATTGATCCTTTTACTCTGTTGTCTAATGGAGTTTAATTAAAATAATTGAAAAAAAATAAGAAAAATCTGGTCAGAACTTTGTCTATTTCATGTTTTGGTATTTGTGAAGAGTAATAATCTTGCAACTGAAACAAAGCATTAAAAGAAAATTGCTACTTCTGCTTCAATAATACTTTCAGACCCCTTTTCTCTAAAGGTTTTTTATTACCAATTCTTTTTTTTGTTCACATTTTCTAATTAAAAAGGTTGTCTCCTATTTGTCAGCCTGTAATGTTTGACTGAAGTTGTCCTTACCATAGGTTCATGTGGTAAAACGACTCTGATGTTCAGCTAGGAAGTGCAAGATGTGGATTTTTTTCATCATGAGTTTTGCTTCCAATCTTTTTTCTTGCTTTAACACCTTCCCCTTCTCCCCCCCCAAGATTCTCGAGTTTAAACAGCGATATTGAAGTGATTAGTTTTTACCTCCCAGCAGCTTCACCATGTATTTGACTGTTTGCAGATACTCATGTTTGCAGTCTGTAGGATTTCACTTTGGGTTTTGTAGGGTGCATCATGTTGGACATAGATCTTGTGGCATGACATGGCTTGAAGAGTTAATTCTGTGAGTGGTAATGAGGTGGAAAGAAGACTTTCTCGTTTTTGTCTTGGGATAGTCTTAGCTGTAGGAACTAAGCTATAAAATACCCCATACATGTAAAAAAAAATTACTGGTTTCAGAAATGTATTTGTGCTGACAGCTACCACATGAGCAGTGTTTTATAAACAAGGTCCCAAAGAAGACTTTTTTTGGCTACATTGTGATTCTTGTGTAATGCTAAAGTAGAAAAACCCCAAAGCCTTGTGTTTCTTCTTTGCTGATTTGAAGACTTCTGCGTTAAATTTTACCATCCAAGTGTCCAGGCTGTGGCATTTTACTATGTATTTGTTATACCTATTGTACTTTAGAGAGAGAAACACAAGCTGAATCCAAACAGAAGCCAGCAAATTAATGTGAGAAAAGTCAGAACAAGAAAAGAAGAGTGGGAGAGGAGGAAAATGGGCATTGAGTTCATGAGTGACGCAAAGAAAATGGAACAGGCAGGAAGCATTAAAGAGGACAAAATGCCCAAAGGGTTTGTTGTTTTGTTTTACTCAAAGCCCTGGCTTTTTGTTGCTTACCTTGCTTCCAGACTTACAGATAAGTGCATCAGTTTACTGTGTTCACTAAAAGCCAGGCTGCACGATTGCTCATTACTAAAACAACCACTTGCAGTAATGGGATGAAAAGATCCTTCTGCTCCCTCTCTTGGGCCTGTTTGACAGAGCGTCCTAGACTTTGTATCTTTATGAACTCTCTGCTCAACTAATATTTATGTTTCCCAGTTTCTCTAAGCCTTTCCAGCAAAATTAATTGTGCAAACAATCAAAGGCATTTCCTAACTTTTGACATGGGCTTTCTCTGCTTTGGTAAAATGCATTCTGCATAATTGCGAGTGCTTGCAGTATTGCTTTCCTTTTTCTGCTGCCATTGCTACCTTAAGGTGAGCCTGATAAGTATTATCATTTCCAGCTGTCAAAGTTACTGGCAGAAACAATAAGCCTCTTTATGACTACTAAAATATTCTAAAATCTGGTGAAAGGTCTTTTTTTTTTTTTTTTTGTAGGACATTCTGCATGCAGCTAATATACTTAAATATGAAAAGTGTTCAATTTCAGTCCTTTTATGCTGACTTTCAGACTAATTTATTTTCAAGATGTATTAAGCTGAACCATGATCTTTTTGCTTGTTTGTTTTGTTGTGTTTTGTTCTCGATTGTTCTGTGGACTTGCAAGGGAATGGTGCTTGGTAATCAGAGAGTCCTGTCGCAAGAATAATTCTGACTGTGTTTCCTTTAGTTTGTCTTTTTGGCTTTTTTAGGTCCTAGCCTGTTACACTCACATAATCTGTTGTTCTGCATCCATTTACTTTAATTGTAGGTCTCATGCATCTGATGTTACAGATTATTCTTATCCTGCTACTCCGAATCATTCCCTCCATCAGCAGATAGCAATGCCTTCGTATGGAACAGGAGACGGTCCACAGTACATGGCAGCATCCCAAAGCCATGAGCATGAATACAGGCCACCTTCCACCACTGTACGTCATGCTACTCTAAACAGACCTCAGCAGCCACCTCCGCCTCCGCCCCAGCCTGCAGATGGCCAACATGGCTCAGTACCTGTGGTACCGGCAGAATATGGGTAAAACTCCTGGCGTCTTCTAGCGAATTCTTGACAAAACTAGAGGGATGCTGTGATGGTTTGGGTGTTCCCTGCCCACCACACTTTACAAGTCACCCAGGCTAGACTCAACCAGCTCTGGGAATATAAATGAAGCTATTTATTTACAGCTAGCACAATGTACAAGCAGATATTTACAGTACACACAGTTATAGACAGAAATATACAAGGTAAAAGTAATACAGAAACACAACTCCCCTCCCAGAAACCTGAGTCCCCAGGAGGGGCTCCCAACCACTCCTGCACCTTCTCCCTGCCCCTCTCAACCTTACCCCAGTCCTAAAAAAAGAACTGATGTTCAGCCAAGAGGTTAAGAAGCAAAGGTGAGTGGAAGGTGAGGTTAGGGAGATGCAGCTCAGTCAGAAGCCCAGCCAGAAAGACAAAAATGGCAAGAGTGTTATGTAATGTTTTCCATTTCTTCTTCAGCAAGACTCTGAGAGGAATAGACATCACCATTGTTTTCCTTTCACAGCCTATGATCTAGTTCTTCTCACCAAAACATTCTAGCTTGCTTCAGACTAGCACAGATGCACATTTGTTGTAACCATCATGACATATGATGCATACACACGAAAAGACCCAAATAGATTACCTGTCTGTCTGGGGAAGTCAGGGGAAAAAAAAAAAGGTATCATTTCTGTCTGTGAACTGAATTTAGGTGAAAGCAGAAATAATGAACTGTATATTGAATGTGGTGAAATCAATATGCTTGGAAAATATTGAGTTCCTAATGTAGTGTTAAGGAGGAGATAATTTTCCTCTGAAGTGGAAAATGGTTACAGCATAATTTGTGTAATATCTTAAACTTCAGGAAATGTGCAAAAGAAATACTGCTGAATGTGATTAATGTGGCAGTCTGGATTGCATCCCTGAAATGGCTCTTTAAAGGAGCTTATGATAGAATTGGATGGGATGTCCTCAGACACAGAATCAAGACTCCTGCTGCTACAGAAAGCTCTGTAATTCAGGATATGAATTTATCAAACTCCTACTTAGATATTTTGACTAAACGCATTCCAGGGGAAGACTTGCTGCAGAATACTGGCTCTTGAATAGCAAGAAAATGTCTGTTTTCTGAGCACTCTGTGCCTGCTTCTTCTCAATACATCCTGGGAAAGCATTTGTGTGATTCATGGTTTTTCATGATGTGGGTGGCTCAGTTAGGCTATGATTGACTGCTCTAACCTGACTGCTCCTCTGTTATTTCCAGCTTATAATGGAAAGGCTTGTGCTTACTCCTCAGGTACATGACCACTGTCACTGTATCACAATTGTCATACATTCACAGAATCAGAGAACATGCTAAGTTGGAAATGACCTCTAGAAGTCATCTAGTCCAACCTCTTGCAGTAAATGGAGACATCCTCAACTAGATCAGGTTGTTCAGAGCCCCATCAAGCCTAGCCCAGAGATGGAGCCTCTGCCTCCACCTCCCTGGGCAACCTGTTCCTGAGTTCCACTGCCCTCATAGTAAAGATCTTCTTCCTAATGTCCAATTTAAATCTATCTTCTCTAGTTTTAAACCAGTTGCCCCTTCTCCTGTTGATACAGGCCTTTACAAGCAGTCCCTCCCCAGCTCTCTTGTAGGCCCCCTTCAGGTACTGGAAGGATACTATTAGGTCTTCACAGAGCTTTCTCTTCTCCAGGCTGAAGGGGCCCAATTTTCTCAGCCTGTCTTTGTAGGAGAAGTGATCTCATGACCATATCCATCAGGTCCATGTCCTTCTTGTGTTGAGGGCCCCAGAGATGAATGCAGTATTCCAAGTGAGGTCTCACCACATCACAGTGAGTGGCAGAATCACCTCTCTTGATCCGCTTCTTTTGGTGCAGTCCAGGTTATGATTTTCCTTCTGGGCTGCAGGTGCACATTGCTGGCTCGTGTCCATCCACCATAGACAGTGCTGACATTCAGTGATACATTGACATAGAATCAACCAGGTTGGAAGAGATCTCCAAGATCATCCAGGCCAATCACCCAGTCCTATCCAATAAACTAGACCATGGCGCCAAGTGCCCCATCCAGTCTTTTCTTGAGCACCTCCAGGGATGGCAACTCCACCACCTCCCTGGGCAGCCCATTCCAATGGCAGATCACTCCCTCTGTGAAAACCTTCCTCCTAATATCCAGCCTATACCTCCCCCGACATGACTTGAGACTGTGTCTCCTTGTTCTGTTGCTGAATGTCACATACATCACTGAATGTCATCAGTAACTTCCCTTCAATCTTATCTCCTATATCCAGTACATTACTTGTTCCATAACTCTTAATTCCAATTCTTTTCTGCTTAAAAATTCATTTAATGACATTTTAGCAAAGAGAGCAGCTTTTCTCTGTTCCTTCTCTTGAATGAATAATTGGAATGAATCAATTTAATTACATAATATTTAAATCAATGCATGTGACTAAAGTTGAGGGATGCTAGGGATGTGGTTGAGATCCCATTCCTGGAGACCTTCAAGATCACACTCGGTGTGGCTCTGGGCAACTTGATCTAATTGGAGGTGTCCCTGCTCACTGCAGGGGAGTTGACAAGATGACTGTCAAAGGTCTCTTCAAACCCAGTGCAATCTATGAATCTGTAAAGAACCACATGAGATGTATGATGGACCTTTCTGTAAATCCTGCCATTCATATTTCCCATTGTGCTTCATGCCTCTACCTTTTTTTGTTTATCAATACCTGTTCTAACACTTGGTCTTCCATGGAAGTGATAGGCTTAGTCTACAGCTTTGGTCCCTTCTCTGTAGGTGTTGTGCTTCATATTCTCACAAAGCAGAGGTATAGCAACAAGCATAGCTCTATACTTAACTAGGCAGAACCTCTTAAGTTGAAAATCTCATGTTGGAGTGCTGGAAGAGCTTTTAACTTTGTCATAGGCTTTAAATCTCAACATATATTTGCCATCTCCTATGTTTATAATCACTTGCATGTTTAGCTCAACTGTTCAGATTCCTTTGAATTTGGTTTTAGCTGAGGTTGGATGAGAGCAGTTTAAGGGGAGGTGATTCTCTAAGTCCTGACTTCAATACATTAAATGTTTTTGTTTTGTTTTATATAGGATGCTTCCAGCTCAGATGGTGGATTATTACAATCCTGCAGGTCCTCCCCCTCCTCCTCCTCCCCCTATGATTCCTTCAGCACAAACTGCATTTGTTAGTCCCCTTCAGCTTCCTGTGCCATCTTCCCATTCTGGACTGGTGACTGGCTCTACGTATGCAGCTACACATCCTCCTCCTTCTAGTGGGCTTGTTGTCACTGCTCCTCCTCCTCCTGGCCCACCTCCTCCCCCTCCAGGCCCTCCTGCTGCAGGTTCATCCCTCTCTTCCTCCCCAATGCATGCTCCTCCAGCTACAGAGGCAAAACGTCATGAAGCTGCACAGCAGCCAATAAGTGATGCACGAAGTGATCTCCTTGCTGCCATTCGAATGGGTAAGTGGACACTGACTTTTGGGTACTGTTGGTTGGTTGATTGGTTTTCAATGAAAGCAGTGTTGTCTTCCAGTGATCTAAGTTCATGGCTTCTGTTCTCAGCTTGGCAGGATATCATTGTTTAACATTTGTCAGCCCTGGCTTGGGTCCTAAATCTAAAGATGTACAACTTTGTCCAACATAGCCTAGTGTTTGATGGACACAATCAAATGTTTGTCATGTAAAGTAGCCAGTTGGATTTTTGCTTCTGGTTAGAGTTATCCTACACCAGGCTTCAGATCTCTGTTTTTTTTACCAATGAGTAGTGGCTGTTCCTGACTTTGCTTACAATAGGCAGCTGTAGGTCAGTGGTATTTGCAAATACAATGATGAAAAATTCCATCTTCAGGTGAAAAGGACCTGTACTGTCGTGATTGTTTAGTTTTAACATATAGTTGGCAGTTTTAGAAGTCTGCAAGCCTTCTGTCTCTGAGGATGGATTCCAATCTAGTCTAAGTCAGTGATTTCTTTGTTTCCTTCTTCTTCCTAAATATATTGCTAGAATACAAGAAGCTCACCAATAGCAATATGAAATTTAAAATCTCTTATGCAGAAAGCTTTGTCTGAGAATAATTGTCTCTACAGGAATTCAGCTGAAAAAGGTGCAGGAGCAACGTGAGCAAGAAGCCAAGCGAGAACCTGTTGGAAATGATGTGGCAACCATCCTTTCGAGGCGCATCGCGGTGGAATACAGCGACTCCGATGATGACTCAGAGTTTGATGAGAACGACTGGTCGGACTGAACCCGGTCCAGGCTCAGTGACAAGCCAATACTTGGCCACAGCAATTACTTTCTTAGCAAGATGTAAAGCAGGGCATTGACACGCACTAAGGCTAGTGATCGAAGTGCTAAAATTGAATTGGTGTTCTTCAGGATGCCGTAGCTTAGCAACTCTGCTAACAATGATGTGATGATGCTTATGCAGCACAGAAACTTGTCTTACTGTCAGTATTTACTGCATAATACTTAAGTGCCACTAAATGTAGCAAATCATGTGCTGCGTGCAAAATATGCTGCAGTTGTTGCACTGTTACAGGACCAGCATTTTATTTGACTTTCCTGATCTGGAAGGGATTTTGTTTTTTTTTTACTTTACATCTTATTCTTTTCATTAATTAAGCAACTTAGGTACTTGTGAATTGGTCTGGTTGTTAGTCTTTGAGGACAGTTAACTACATGACTGAAATGTTACTTAAATACGACTTTGTTAGGTTTTTTGATGAGCTACTAATTATGCCCACTCTCTTCTATTTTTAATTACTTCTGGGCTTAGCCTTTTTTGCATACAGAATTGGTTTTGTATAGTCTTTCTTTTTATCTTAAAAATGTAGCAGATGATGAAAGGTAATGTTTTGATTGCTCTTCCACACACTCCAAAACAAACACTTTGTGAGCAAAGCGTCTAAGTTTGCAGCAGTACCAGCTCTGGGTTGTTGGCTGCTTGTTGACTAAAGTATAGGGCAGGGGGGATGTCTCGGGATAGGCAGTGGATGCACATCTATGTTACAAATGGTGGTTAAAATACTTCTACAACACTGACCAATTAGATGCAGAGTCTTGAGGACAGATGTGACTGAAGCCATGCAGTCGTTGCAGTGTAGAGATGTTACTGTGTTATGGCTAAAGATTGGAATGGTCCAGATCTAGTGATCAGATGCATTTCACAAGTATTAAACTTGGTCTTTATGCCTGTAGGTACAAACATCTGTAAATAAGTTTTGTTGATGGTTTGTACATGTGTAGTCATGACAGGTAGTTTTCAGCTTCCTGTAGCACATCTATTCAAAGCTACTCTTACTTTGAATGTATTTTTTTTCCCCTGGTGCATCTCACTGAGGAAAGACTGGCAGTTCAAACAGTTTTAATGGGTGTTTAGTTCCTATGCCATAAACATAGACATTTGTTTGCTCCTTCCCTAGGAGCAGTTGCTGCCATACAGTCTACTTTGGCTCTGTTTTCTTCAAAGGCAATTCCAGTATTAAATTTTTTGTTTGGGAGTGGGTTTTTTTTTTTCCTTCTTATAATTTTTTTCCCCCCTCTGGATGGAGTCAGGCTGCTGCTTTACCTAATGAGGCTTTTAAAATTCTATTTGTAGCAGGGAATGAGTTCTTTTCTTCCAGTTTCAGTCTTTGTAACTGAAGTCTCTATAATTCCAGGTCTAACATTTGGTAAAGTCCCTTTGTTTTGTGAGGCTCTGTCAGTTCTTTAAAAAGGAAAACAAAAAAGTAAATAACTATGTAAAATAAAGAGAGAACTGAAAGATAATTATCTAGCCTGTGTTTACACATTTAACAGTTTTAGTCCTGAGAATGTAACAGTCTAACAAGATGTTTGCATGCGAGCTATTGGCTACTGTATTGCTGTTTAATCCATGTATGATTTTTCCATCCCTGGTGGTCTTCTTTATGGCTGGGTGGAATCCTACTGCCTCCGTGTTGGTGTTTAAAATTTGTCACATAAAGCAAGACCAACCTCTGCATGATGGTGACCAGCTACAGCTCTTGGTAACTGGTGGCAGTTGAAGGTACTCAAATCCTTTTCAGTTGGAAAGGGAGGTAGTAGCCAGGTGGGGATTGGTCTCCTCTCCCAGGCAACCAGCAGTAGAACAAGGGACAAAGTCTCTATGGAGCTGAGCTTGTCTTAGCCTTAAAAGAGCGAGCTGAAGTCTGCTATATTTTGTGTTCTGGAATCTGAGGTCTGTGTGTCCACCGCAGAGGACAGGATGTAGGCCATAGCCTTGATGGTGGTTTTCATCCCTGGATAGAGATGGTTTGTTTGGATGACCATGGGGTTTGCACAGTGGTTTGCAAACTGATTCTTTGGACGGGTAGGCTAAAAGTGCAGCTGGGACTGCAGTGTTACATCGCTGTGTAAGTAGGGAGAACACTCTCGCTACTCTTTTAATACATGCTGAAATGAAATACCTCAGCAGAAGATTCTTTCCAATCTACTGGAATTTGATATGACAGAAGATATATTTTATGAGCACAGAAGTTGGACGTGTCTGAAGTTTTTTAAGTTGTGTTAATTATGAAGAATAAGCATTAAATGAGCAATCAGTCATTGGCCAGTTAAGGTAGTGTAGTTCTTTCAGCTGTAGTAGCCAACCTGTTTTTCTGAACCTGCAATGTTGTCATTTTCCTTTTGGTATTTTATTAAGCAAATGTGAGTTGAATTTAGTGATGTAAACTAACATTATTCTAAGCTGGTTTTACCAGTTTCATCAGACTTTTGAGTTGTGAATAAGTAACAAATATGAATAAAATCTCACTTTTGAGCCTGTCTTTCTTTTCTAAGATTAGTTAGTAAGGTTTTGCTGTTAATTTTTATCTGGTATTTACAAATAGGGGAAAAGAAAATGTAAAGCTTCCAAATGCTGTCTGTGATCCCATTAACCATTGGTTTGCTGGGATGGATGGTGGAGTCTACAGAACCAGACTCCTTTAAGGTACTGCTGCTCCTTCCAACACGCATACTATGTTCGTTTGCAAACCTTGATTCAAGCTCCAAGCTGAAGTTTTTGGCTGGTGTAAAGAGGTATTAATTAATCTAGAGGCAGCTTAACTTTTTCTTCACTGAAATGGATTCAACAGCAGCTTTGCTTCCAGAAAGAACAGGACGATGTATGAGGTGTATTAGGAAGCCTCCCTCCCTGCTTCTTTTAATGAGAGTCTCTGTAGATTAATGACACCGAGGACAATATTGTCAAATGCAAACCTCTCTCTGCCTACTAGAAAAATAGTTTTAATTTACTCTTTTAGTTGTAATGAGGATAAACCCCACTATGGTAACAAGAGTGGATTGGGTTTTTTTTTTTCACTGGGAAGAACTTGCATAAACCATTTCACTGGGATGAACTTACATAAATGTGATGGTTTGGGTGTTACCCACCCCCCCATCACTTTGGAAATCGCCCAGACTAGACTCAGCTGGCTCTGGAAATTGAATGAAGCTTATTATTTACAGCTGGCACAATATACAAGCAGATATTTACAGTACATACATTTATGTACAGAAATATACAAGGTAAAAGGTAATACAGAAACACAACTCGCCTCCCAGAAACCTGAGTCCCCAGGAGGGGCTCCCAACTGCCCTTCCACCTTCTCCCCTTGCCCCTCTCAACCTTACCCCAGTCCCAAGGAAGAATGGAAGTTCGGACAGGGGGTTAGGAAGCAAAGTGGATTAATCAGAGAAACGGCAGAGAGGCTAGAGAGAGAAATACAGCTCCAAGCTCCCCAGCAGAATTGTGCTATCTATATTTGGATTCTTGTTCTTATATCTCTCAGCAAGCCTACAAGTGAGGTAGACATCATTCTGTTTTCCTTTTCACAGCTTGCAATCTAGTTCTTCTCACCAAAACATTCTAGCTGGCTGCAAACTGTGCAATAAACCATTTGTGTAATAGAGTAGCCTAATTGTAAATTAAACAGATTTGTTTATGCATCTTAGATGTAGTTGTTTCCTGGGAAAATAAATTAATCTTTACCCTGTTCAGCTGCCAATTCCAGTCCCTCTGGTGCTTGGTTCTTACTTCACTGAAATTTTCCATCGTTGATTTGAACTTAATTCAGGTAATTTAGAGCAAAGACACCAATTTACATAGAAGCTGAATACAAAAGCTGGCAATTTTTTCCCTGAGACTATCTTAGTAAAGCATTTCAAACTGCTCATTTGTCATTTGGGCTTGGAGATAGGGCTGATGATCACTTGGCAGGCTGCCTCCACCGCTTCTATGGTTGTCTTTTGAATGTTAAAAATATTTGCACTGACATCAGTTGGTATTTAGATAGTTCTGATTTTCTCTGTACTAAGATGGGCTAAATGAAGGAGTATACAAACCTTTGTTGTGAGAGAAGTGCACGCTGTGCAGAACAGGCTCCAAATGGAGCTTGTTTATGGTGCGTGGATGGAGTTGGGAGGAAGGGAAATGACTCCTTGGGAAATTGTTTCTTGTGATGTTTTCTGCAGGTATGTTATCTCTCAGGTGCCAGACCTTGTTTTAATCATGAAGGGGTGTTGCCTTCCACTTGAAACAACACATCTAAGGGTACAGCAAATGTGTAATTTCTAAAAGTGTCTAAAATACCACTCTAAAGTGAACTGATTATAAACCTGATGATAATGAAAACTTCATTACAGTCTTGTGGCTGGAAGCTGAATTTGCACAAATTTGGTCTTGAGCTGAAGTACTATTTCCTAGCAGTGGGGTAAAATAAATACTAGAACAGCTTATCCAAAGATGGCTTTGACAGTGTTGATTTTGACACCCCATATCTTCCACCTTTTCTTCTTTTTCCTTGTTTCCCTCTCTCTCCTCTCCCCCTCTCTCTCTCCTCTCCCCCTCTCTCTCTCCTCTCCCCCTCTCTCTCTCCTCTCCCCCTCTCTCTCTCCTCTCCCCCTCTCTCTCTCCTCTCCCCCTCTCTCTCTCCTCTCCCCCTCTCTCTCTCCTCTCTTTCTCTCTTGGAGACATGACAGTTTTTTTTCTTCTTGAAAAACCAAACAAGCAGAAATCTAACCTCCTGCAATCTGCTTTGGAGAAAGGTTCTTATCTAGTGGCAGCAGCCAGGCAGCATTGTTAGTTCTGAGTCTGGTGTGTTTGTCTCATGAGTGTGTGCAGACATGCACAGACACAGATGTGCACATGCACAGAGGTACAAGGTCTGCCTCAACACCAGGGGGAACTTCTTCGCTGTAAGGGTCACAGAGCACTGGAACAGGCTCCCCAGAGAGGTTGTGGGGTCTCCTTCTCTGGAGACTTTCAAGGCCTGTCTGGATGTGTTTTAGATAGCATTGTCCTGTTCTGGCAGGGGGTTGGACTCGATGATCTCCTCAGGTCCCTTCCAGCCCCTAACATCCTATGATCCTGTGATTTGGAGAATCTTGAGGCTGTTCATGTACTTAAGCATTGTTAGTGTGCTCAGTGTGTTTCAGCCTGGAAAAGACTCTAAGGAGACCTAATAGCAGCCTTACAGTACCTGAAGGCAGCCTCAAGAAGGCTGGAAAGGGACTGTTTACAAAGGTAGCGATAGGACAAGGGGCAAAGGTTTTAAATTGGAGGAGATTTAGGTTGGACGTTAGAAACAAATTCTTTACCATGAGGATAATGGAATGCTGGAACAGGTTGCCTAGGGAGGTAGTTGAGGCCCCATCCTTAGAGACATTCAAAGTCAAGCTTGACAGGACTATGGGCTATGTGACCTAATAGAGGATGTGCACTACAGGAGGGTTGAACTAGATGAGCTTTGGAAGTCCCTTTCAGCTGAAACCATTCTCTAATTCTATATACATGGAATGATCAGAAATTATAATCCCTGCTAGAGTCCCTCAGGCCCTGGTGTCTGCCACAGACTAGCCAGGAGTGACTTTAGCTTGTCACTGAATGCCCTTCCAAGATCACCTGGTCTTTAAAGGAGGGAAGTTGAGGAAGACTGTGGGCATCCAACTGACCATTGTCTTCCATTAAAGAGGTAAAGATAAAGATTGAGAGCACTGAAAATAAGTACAAAATGGAGAAGCAATTTAATATTTTGCTTTCTGTGCTAATAAGTGGAGGCAAAGATGTTTTTTGTATGTGCTGTCAAGTATTTGCAGGTCTCTCTGAGGAAGCCTGTTCTTACCTGTGGGTGCATGCCTTGGTGTGGAAAGCAGCAGTCTCATAAATCTGTGCTGCACTGGTCTTTTTTTGGCTAAGAAAACAAGTAGCCCCTAAGAGATCCTTAGCTAAATATAGTAGTGTCTTTGGAGATTAGTTCTTAGTGCTGCAGATAAGTTCTTATCTGATTAGCCAGAGCAGGGAGTATTTTTGTGCTTTTCTCTTAGTGAGGGGTCATGTGCAGAGTGCTTGGGAGATTAGAGTTGAGGGCAACTGCTTCTGAGATGTCTCAACAGCTTGTCTAAGATGTGTGACCTTTCCAAGTCAGTTGTTTCAGTTGCTCATGTGCTGTCACACCACATGAAAACTATCTGCCCTGCTCAGTGGTCACTCTCAGGGCCAGCGCAGAGTAGGTCCAAAGTAGGAAGAGAGGTTTAGGAGTCTGACAATTGCCCTTGTGCCAGTCAGTTTTGGGCAGCCTGTTCCACCTGGTTTTGACAGCAACTCTGAACAGAAGTCCTACCAGTTATACCAAAGGCAGCACTGAAATTCATCTCTTCTCTGTGCTTGAAAATCAGGCTCTGTCTTGGTGTCTGCCGGTGCTGGTGAATTCCTTAGTCAGTTTTCTGAGTAATCCTGCTGTTAATGTTTTATCTCTCTGGTGAATTGAACTTTACAGTCCCTTATCAGTTATCTTTCTCTGACTTGCTGGTTGGCTTGTGCCCATGGCTTGGCACCTTTCACAAATGGGATGCAGTCACCAGCTGTTGTAGAAATGCCTTTGCTCTCCAAAGTCAATGGCTTGTACTTACTGTCACCTGAAGGCTGTCTCTCTAAAGTCTTCTCTCTTTAGCCTCTTTCTTCAGGTTTCTGTTTGTAGGGGTGTTTGTTTTTTTGTTTGTTTGTTTGTTTGTTTTTTGCACATTACTAGCCAAAAACCTTCCCATTCCCTTCTTCAACTGGACTTAGGGCTTGGTTGGTGAGCTGTGGCTTCTTGTCCTCAAATAGATAAGTAGACATTACAAGGGATGCCACTTCTGGGCATGGGGCCTTTCTCCTCCAATGAGGAGGATAATGCTAGCAGCAGGATCATTTATCATGGTCTCAGCTTAGTGATGAAATGTGAATCTTTCTGAAGTTAGTGCTGACTCCAACCACATGAGGCCTCACCTTAACTTTGGTTGGGGCACCTTTTCAGATTTGTTTGCATTAGTTTTCACTGATTTCAGGTGCTTCTGTAGTGCTTTCAGGTACACCTGTATTGCTTTGGTTTTCTGGTCTGTCTGACTTTCCTTCCAAAGAGTATCACAGTATCACCAAGGTTGGAAGAGACCTCACAGATCATCAAGTCCAACCCTTTACCACAGAGCTCAAGGCTAGACCATGGCACCAAGTGCCACGTCCAATCCTGCCTTGAACAGCCCCAGGGAACTTAGCATACTTCCTAAAAACTTTCTCTCGGGATGCCTTCACACAGCAGGCTAAACCATGACGTTGTAAATGCTACTTCTGTACTTTCTGGGGGGTGTTTCATATTCTCAAAATGACAACCAGAGTAACACTTTTTAGGCTGCCTGTAGAAGCTTCCTCATAGGTTTCTGTGTGATTTCTGTTTATGGCATGTTTTCGCTCTAACAGAGGTTTAGATGGTTTGCTTATGGCAGTTAGTGAACCTTTTGGAGTGTTGTAAAGGGCTCCTGTGTAGATTCATCCAAGTATTTTCATCTGTGACAAGAAAACGTTAAGGTAGGTAATGTGTACAGTGCTACGTTGCAGTGTGGGTGGTGAAACACTGACTAAAACCTGGACCAGTGCAGAGGAGGGCAATGAAGCTGGTGGAGGGCCAGGAAAATAAATCTTTGGCTGAAGGAGCTGGGGCTGTTCAGTTTGAAAAAGTAGGAGGCTGAGGGAAGACCTCATCGCTGTGTCCACAGCTACCTGGAAGGACATTGTGGAGATGCTGGTGCTGGTCTCTTCTCACAGGTTATAGTGATAGAACAAGAGGGAATGGCCTCAAGCTGCAACAGGGTAGGTTTAGACTGGACATTAGGAAAGCCTTTTTTCAGGGCAAGAGTGGTCAGGCATGGGAATGGGCTGCCCAGGGAGGTGCTTGAGTTACCAACCCTGAATGTATTTAAGTCGTTTGGATGTGGTGCTTGAGGATATGGTTTAAGGGTGAACTTCATAGAGTAGGGATACCAGTTGGACTTGGTGATCCTGAGGGTCTTTTTCAACTGGAAAGTTTCTGTGATTCTGTGATCTTCCTTCCTGTAAAATGCAGATCTGGATGTGTGACCTTGAGGGTCTTCAGCTGAGCTAACTGAATCTTGATTAAATCACAATATCACAGTATTATTAGGATTGGAAGAGACCTCACAGATCATCAAGTCCAACCCTTTACCACAGAGCTCAAGGCTAGACCATGGCACCAAGTGCCACGTCCAATCCTGCCTTGAACAGCTCCAGGGACGGCGACTCCACCACCTCCCTGGGCAGCCCATTCCAGTGTCCAATGACTCTCTCAGTGAAGAACTTTCTCCTCACCTCAAGCCTAAATCTCCCCTGGCACAGCCTGAGGCTGTGTCCTCTCGTTCTGGTGCTGGCCACCTGAGAGAAGAGAGCAACCTCCTCCTGGCCACAACCACCCCTCAGGTAGTTGTAGACAGCAATAAGGTCACCCCTGAGCCTCCTCTTCTCCAGGCTAAACAATCCCAGCTCCCTCAGCCTCTCCTCGTAGGGCTGTGCTCAAGGCCTCTCACCAGCCTCGTCGCCCTTCTCTGGACACGCTCAAGCATCTCAATGTCCCTCCTAAACTGGGGGGCCCAGAACTGAACACAGTACTCAAGGTGTGGTCTAAGCAGTGCAGAGTACAGGGGCAGAATGACCTCCCTGCTCCTGCTGACCACACCATTCCTGATGCAGGCCAGGATGCCACTGGCTCTCTTGGCCACCTGGGCACACTGCTGGCTCATGTTCAGGCGGGTATCAATCAGCACCCCCAGATCCCTCTCTGTCTGGCTGCTCTCCAGCCACTCCGACCCCAGCCTGTATCTCTGCATGGGGTTGTTGTAGCCAAAGTGCAGCACCCTGCACTTGGAGCTATTGAACCTCTTCCCATTGGACTCTGCCCATCTGTCCAGGCAGTCAAGGTCCTGCTGCAGAGCCCTTCTGCCCTCCAACCCAGCCACATCTGCCCCCAGCTTAGTGTCATCTGCAAACTTGCTGATGACTGACTCCATGCCCTCATCCAGGTCATCTGTGAAGATGTTAAAGAGGATGGGGCCCAGCACTGATCCCTGAGGGACAATGTCAATGATTCCTGGAACCCTGGAGTTTACTTTAAAATATATGGATCCTGCTGCCTCTCCCAGTAACCAGCTGCTGCCAGAACTGTTGCAAGCCACCATTATGACTTTTCACACATCTCTTAAAGAAGGTAAGCAAGAGACCTGCCTAGTTCCCAAATGATTTCTATCAGACAAATTATTACCTATTAAAAAAAAAAGGCAAAAAAAACCCACCCCAAAACAACAAAACCCCCAAACTCTTTCTCTCTCTTTTTTTCTTAATCTCTATTTTTTTAAGTCATCTGTATTCTCTTCAAAGCCCCTAGTGACTGTCAAATCACCCTTTGCTTTTTAAATTATTGAAGAGCCATCTTCATTCTTTAAGTAGACATGGCCTGCCTAGGAAACTGAATTTAGATCTACCACATGCCTTAAGTAAAGGATGCTCCATTCTTCTCCTGTGGTGTCCCTCCTGACCTATATCCCTTGTATGTTTAAAGCATTTATATGAATTATTTATATGGTATGGTAGATTTGCTGGAAGATATGATAAATCCTCACTTTATGGGGTTTCAGCCCTAGTTAAAATATGTCAAATTGTGAGGCAGCTGCTAACAACTGGAATTGTTTGAGGTAAGAGACTTGGCAGTTGTCTAGCTGTGGCATTGCTTCTTTCTTGTTCTGTTAACAGAGAGAAAGCAGTTAAGTACAGGATTTCTCTTGTAAATGGAGAGAATAACACCACAGATCTGTGGCATTCTTCTCTCTGTTAAACCAGAAGTAGGAAAATAAAGGGGTTTTCAACAGAGATGAGGAAGGAAGAAAGAAGAGAAAGGCCAGGATTTTTCCTGTTCTAAACAACAGAAGGTGATGTTTTGGTGAATAATTGGTGACAATTCTTTGTTTTGTTCTATCTGCCTATTGAAACGTCCTCTGAATGGTGAGGCTGAATTTTCACCTTCTCCCTGAAGATCACCTTCCCTTTTTATTCTCTTCACCTTATCAGCTGCCTTATGTAATGATATTTCTCCTTGATTCACCCATCTGCCTACTTCAGCTTTTGTTTCCTTCACTGATCAGATGAGATGTGAGAGTAGAAGCAGCACTGGCAATGTTGCTGGCCTTGATACTTGGTGAGCATAAATAGGCTTAGGTTGGCATTTAAATAGTGAATAGGTCTTTTTTAAAATTCATGAGTGCAAGAATTATTAAAGGAGTCTACTGAGCTGGGGATGTTTTCAGCTCAGGAAACAGAACATGAATATTCAGGGTGGGAGGATATTTAAGGAATATGTGAGTCTAAGATGCAGCTCTCTTTTTGAGGCTTCCAGGTGTGAGCTTTGCACAATCTCTATAATTACCACTCTGCTGCAGGTATTGCTTCTCTCTCGCTCTTGGGCAGCAACCATTTATTCTTGCCCATCTGTTTGAATGCTAACAGGCATCCCAGTGCTATAAAAATGATGTAGGGAAAAAACATATGTTGGCTTACAAAGCATAAATTAAATGGAATTGAGAGGAAGTGGGGTGACAAGAGAAGGCAGGACAGGAGTGAAGATACCAGAGGCACCATTAATATTTTAGCACAGAAATCAAAGAAAGTTACAGAACCTGAAAGTTGTAGGTTTTGAGATATGTGTTGGCACGGGTGGTCTGCAGACAGAGGGTAGGGAAAGGAGTTTTGGAGCACCCTATGACAGTGTTGTTTAGCCTGAAGAAGAGGAGGCTCAAGGGGGACCTCATTGCTCTCTACAACTACCTGAAGGGAGGTTGTAGTCTGGTGGGGGTTGGTCTCTTCTCCCAGACAGAACAAGGGGACACAGTCTCAAGTTGTGCCAGGGGAGCTATAGGCTGGATGTTAGGAGGAAGTTCTTGCCAGAGAGAGTGATTGGCATTGGAATGGGCTGCCCAGGGAGGTGGTGGAGTCACCGACCCTGGAGGTGTTCAAGAAAAGCCTGGATGAGGCACTCAGTGCCATGGTCTATTTGACTGGCTAGGGCTGGGTGCTAGGTTGGCCTGGATGATCTTGGAGGTCTCTTCCAGCCTGGTTGATTCTGTGATTCTATTCTATGAATGGGGTCTCACTGCCTCAGTTTTTCTGCTGGGTGCCTAAACTAGAGAGATAAAGGCAAGGAGGGTCCCTGGTAGTGTTAGTTTCCTTCCACTGGAATTGCCTTGAGACATACGGGTGACAACTCCTCTACTGGGAACAGGTGAAACTGCAGCCTGAGGGGCTGTGGTGTCAGTTGGTCAGTGTTGTTTAGCCACAGACCTCAAAGGGAGCAGTGGGCGGGGGCTGCTGGTCACCACTGGCTAGGTTTCAAGAGTTCTGCTTCATGCAAGCTAAGTGCCTGTAAGCTAAACCCAGAGAGAGCAGGTCTTGTGCTGAGCTGTGTCTGGGAAGCATTGAACTCCAGCACTGCTCCATGCCAGGGAGTGTTGTAGGTTGGATTTGCACCCCACTGAGTTGGAAACTGAACCCCCAGAGTAAATTTACCACACTCAAATCAGAATTTTGGAAGTTAAAATAAATGATATTTACAAAAGTGGGCTAAATACAACAAGTACAAAAGACAATAAACACAAATAAGTTATACTTACATATATTTACAGTTCAACAACAACACAATGCCCCCTTGGACAATATTCCAGATCTCTTCCCCCCTGGACACAAAGAGGTCCACAAAGGGCTTGCAGTCTCTGCCCCTCACACCCATACCTTATGAAAGCCAAAACAGAAGAGTCAGCCAGGCAAATACAAGGTCAGGAGCAGAGATAGAGAAACCAGAGGCCAAGTGGAAGGTAGCCAGAGAGAGAGACTGCAAGCTTGTACAGCAAAATATGAGAATACTCAGCAGGCTAATGGGATTAGATAAAGTTATTATTTTATGTCCAACCTCTGAAATCTTTTAGACTGGAATTCTCTGGAAACACTTATTTACAATTAAGACACTAGGGTAGGGCACTAGCTCGGAACTGCAACAGAAAGTAAAGCATAGCAAGTGGGAATGAGCATATTTGCTTCATAAGTACTTCTGATCCAAACTAAAATACTGGTACAGACAGTGTCTAAACACTGGTTGTGATCTACATGTTGCTGCCAAGCATCTCTGTTTTCACAGCTGTTTTCCCTTCCCTGCCATATTCAGTCACTGCTGTCTGCTGCTGTTGTCATCCTTCAGCATCATACGTGGCTCAGCCTGGGAGAGAGAGCCACCCCTATGTGATGCACTGAATGTCTGGCAAGGTGTTGGCAGCTGCTGCAGAAGCATTGCTAATGAGGGAAGGTTTTGGAAAGCAGCATGTTGCAGCAGGACTCCCACGCAGCGTGTGTGTGGCAGCCTAAACAGACGCCTTCTCTGGAGCTTATCCTAGCAAACGAGCCAAGCAGGATTAACCAGAGAGTAAAAACCTATTGGCTGGCAGCTGCACTGCAGTATTTGATTGAAATACAAGGCCAGATAATGCAAGAAGCATGAAAATGTTTGAACAGGTTCTTCAGCTCTGCCCAGCTAGATGCCATTTTATTGGAGAGAGGACCACTAGCATTTGGCTTCTACAATGCTGCAGTGGTGGAAGGAGAGTTCAGGAGGACCCTGGCAGTTTTTGCCCAGTTTGAGGTTGCTTAGTATGGGGGAAAACAATAAATTTGAGGTTACTTCAGTTTCTTGCATATTGTTAGCTTCAGGGAAGGGACGTGTGACGAGAGGGCTTCCTTTGGCAGTGATGGATCTGTACTAAGGTTCTGTCATCATCTTGTACCTGACACCTGTGAGAGGAAAACGAGGAGCTGCTGTCAGATTTCTGTCCACCTGCAAACACCAGGTGAGAGGAACTCTCTTTCTGTAGATCAGAGCCTAGACACGAGCAAGAAGGAGGATGTGGACTTTCCAGCCACCCCTGGTTTCACTGATGAGCTCTCAATACTTACTGCATCACCTGAGTCAGAAACCACAACAGATGTCTCACCAGGGACTCCAGTGGTGAAAATGCCTGACGATAATCCAACTTGTCCATGCTGTGCCACTCGGATTGAGAGACTGAGGAGACTAATAGACCATCTAAAAAGAGCACATGGGAAAAGAAAGTTCGTCTTCCAATGCTCCTGTTGCAGAAAGACAAATGAGAAGTATCATAGCACCTCATGCCACCTACCAGACTGCAAAGGAGCCCAAGAACTTACTCAAAGAGAAGAGTTTGTGTGTGAGGAATGCAATAGAACATTTAGAACTAAAATTGGCCTGGGTCAACATAAAAGCCTGGCCCACCCAGCCCTGAGAAATGCTGAGAGAGTAAAAGCCACCTGCCCCAAAGAGAGCTCTAAGCGAGGTGCCCACAAGCAAGTATGGTCCCAAGAAGAACTGCTGCAAAAATTGAAGAAAGAGTTTGAAGGGAGAAAGAACATCAATGAACTGATTGCAGAACGTTTGCCATCTAAAACAGCCAAACAGATCAGCGATAGGAGGAGACAGAGGCAGCAACCTGTGCTGCCAAACAGAGAGAAAACAGCGAGTCAGAAAAGTAAACTAAAGGAGGAGCAGGGGAGGGTGTCTGATATACCATCATTTTTGAGTGGGGATATAAAAGCCCAATATAGAGATACTGTAAGTAAGTGGATAAGAAAAGGGAAATTGTCTACCCTCCAGCATGTGTTTGAACAAATAATTGGAGGGGAGGAAGACTCGTTGAAACGACTCAATGAGGTGGCAGGGAATGAATATTCACACTTCTTTGAGAAAACACCTAAGGGAGATAATTCCAAAAAGAGCCAACAAAATTCTCAGCCTAAAAAGAACCAGAAAAGGCCTCAGAAAGAGTGGGTGAGGAAAAGAGCAGTTAAACGTGGGAAGTTTCTCCGATTCCCACGCCCCTTCCATTGTGGTAGAGGGAAGCTGGCTAATATAATTTTGGATGAGGAGGACTCTTCACAATGTGCCATCCCTCTAGAAGAGGGTAGTAACACCTATAAGTCTAGATGGTAGTCCCAGAATGAGTTTACAGGACTAGGTGCTTTCCAGTCCTTGAGCTGGGCAGACAGACAATTCGGCCTTTTATAAGGTGATTACAAAGAAACTCTAAAGAACATCAAGGAAATGGACAAAAAATCTGTGCCAGGCCCTGACAGGCTAAGCTTGAAAGACATCCTTAAGCTTGACCCGGATTGTGATGAACTCAAGGAGTTACAGAATCTCTGGCTTTTAACTGGTAAAATTCCCAACATCGTCAGGGGATGTCAAACCATCCTGATACCAAAATCACCAGTGCCTGAACACCAAAATGGTATCAGTTATTGGCAACCAGTTACAATCAGTTCCGTCGTTCTGAGACTCTCTTCTAGATTCCTAACTGCTTGCTAGGTTGGCAAAGGCATGTCCCATCAACCTGAGGCAAAGAGGGTTTGTCAGATCCTCTGGGTGTGCTGAGAACCTCAAACTGTTACAGCTATTAATCAAAAAAGCAAAGAAAGAAGATAGACCCCTCGGGGTTGTCTTTGTCAATCTGGCTTAAAGCCTTTGACTCTGTAAGCCATGCCCACATCTTGGCAGGTCTAAACCAAATGGGCCTGGGTGATCCAGGGTAAGTATAGGCTTGATATTAGGAAGAAGTTCTTCACAGAGAGAGTGATTTCCCATTGGAATGGGCTGCCCAGGGAGGTGGTGGAGGCACCGTCCCTGGGGGTCTTCAAGAAAAGCCTGGATGAGGCACTTTAGTGCCATGGTCTAGTTGATTGGATAGGGCTGGGTGCTAGGTTGGACTGGATGATCTTGGAGGTCTCTTCCAACCTGGTTGATTCTATGATGATGATGATGATGATGATATAATTGGCATAATTAAAGGCTTCTACGAGAACATCCACACATGCATTAGAGCCAAAGGAGGAGAGACCAAACCTATAGGGATAAGAACTGGTGTGAAACGGGGTGACCCCATTGGCTAGTTTACAATGAACCTCTAGTTAGAGACAATGATTCATCCCTGATTAAACCAGGCTTAGTATTTGTGAAGGACAAAGCAGCCTATGTAACTGTGCCTTGAGCACAGCCCTACGAGGAGAGGCTGAGGGAGCTGGGATTGTTTAGCCTGGAGAAGAGGAGGCTCAGAGGTGACCTTATTGCTGCCTACAACTACCTGAGGGGTGGTTGTGGCCAGGGGGAGGTTGCTCTCTTCTCTCAGGTGGCCAGCGCCAGAACAAGAGGACACAGCCTCAGGCTGCGCCAGGGGAAATTTAGGCTGGAGGTGAGGAGAAAGTTCTTCACTGAGAGAGTCATTGGACACTGGAATGGGCTGCCCGGGGAGGTGGTGGAGTCACCGTCCCTGGGGCTGTTCAAGGCAGGATTGGACGTGGCACTTGGTGCCATGGTCTAGCCTTGAGCTCTGTGGTAAAGGGTTGGACTTGATGATCTGTGAGGTCTCTTCCAACCTTGGTGATACTGTGACACTGTGATGTGACTGTTAGACATGAAAGCAAGGCAACAACATTGAAAGGAGCAGCTGAGGAGAAGGTCAGGAAATGCAAACATCTCAGGGAGGGAGTGATGGAGCTATCAGATGCCAGCAGTGTGAATTTCGTGAGGTTTCCAATGGGAGCTCGTGGTCAGTGGTTTGAGGGTAGCTACAAACTGTTGGCAGAACTGGGACTCTGGAGGTCTCGCCGGGACAGAGTAGCGAAGCGGTTGTCAGCTCGCACGCTGTTCCCGTCGGTTGGCATTGCTCACACGTTTGCAGGCGAGGGTAGACCAGACAAGGCTGCATCTGGTTGTGACAATAAACATCAGGTCCCCTACCCCTGGTGCAAGACTCCTTTGAAGTCCAAGGGCGGTGCCCAGAGGTCTGGCTGACCTTGTGACAAAGCACCAGGTGATGGAATAGCAGCAGCCTGTTTACAGTTGCAGTCTCGTAAGATTAAGCCATGACGCTGTCACCTACCGATGTCTAACAGCCCAGCGGTAATGCCGACTACCAGCCGGCCGTCCCCGAACGTGCGGACGGGCCACCCTTACCTAACCCGGGAGGTGACGTGCCGCGGTGCGCTCCATAAACAGACAGATGCTGACCTCCAGTGGGCAGATGGGGCAATCGTGAGCTGGGTGACAGCTTAGCTGCGAGAAACCACACCGGAGTTAAGCAGCAGATCCACACACTTCACCATTCTCCAGCCTCTCGATGCCTTCATCTTTTCCATGCAGCCGCAGAGAAAATATTCCTCTGTACCTGGATGAAATTCCAGCGTCTTTAAAATTGCAGATTGTCTTAATAAATCAATTCCTCTTCAACTTCTTTCCCCTTGAGGAGCACATTTTCTGTGGAAGCACAAACAAGCATCCCAAAATAAGAGAAACCCAGTTATTGAGAGATGACCTAATGTGAACTCTGCTCTATTAATTTGATAGCTTCAGGAAGACAAAGACCCTGGGCACTGTCCTCTGCTGATCTTTCAACCATTTGTTCTTCTCACACTAACTGAGTGTTGTTACCCCAGTTAAAGCAGGCATACAGCAGAGTCTTGGTGTAGCTGTGCTGGCTTTTGGAGGCTCAGACTTCCCCAGTCCTTGACAAAGTTGGAACGAGGCAGAGATGTTCTCAAATGTTTTGAGTGCACCAGGCCGTGTGGTGCAGCTGACTCTGGATGCCGTCCAGAGTGACCTAGGCAGGCTGGAGAGGTGAGCCCAAGTCACAGAATCACAGAGTCAATCAGGTTGGAAAAGACCTCCAGGATCATGGAATACAACCTATCACCTAACCCTTCTAATTAACTAAACCATGGCACAAAGTGCCTCATTAAGCCTCCTTTTAAGCATTGCTAGGGACAGTGACTCCACCACCTCCTTGGGCAGCCCATTCCAAAGGCCAATCACTCTTTCCATGAAGAAGTTCTTCCTAACATCCAGCCTAAATCTGCCCTGGTGCAGTTTGAGACTGTGTCCCCTTGTTCTGTCACTGGGTGTCTGGGAGAAGAGGCCAACACCCCACCTGACTACAACCTCCTTTCAGGTAGTTGCAGAGAGCACTCAGGTTTCCCCTGAGCCTTCTCTTCTCCAGGCTGAACAACCCCAGCTCACTCAGCTAGTCCTCATAAGGCTTGTGCTCCAGCCCCCTCACCAGCCTTGTTGCCCTTCTCTGGACACGTTCAAGCATCTCAACATCATTCTTGAGGGGCCCAGAACTGGACACAGTACTCAAGCTGTAGCCTAACCAGTGCTGAGTATAGGGGCAGAATGGCTTCCCTGGTCCTGCTGGCTGAACTAAAGTAAACCTCATGAAGTTCAACAAGACCAAATGCAAGTTCATGCATCTGAGTTGAGGCAATCCCAAGCACAAATCCAGGCTGGGCAGTGACTGGCTTGAGAGCAGCCCTTGGGAGAGGGACTTGGGGTTGCTGGTGGACAAAAAGCTCAATATGAGCTGTCAGTGTGCTCTTGCAGCCCACAAAACCAACCACATCCTGGGTTACATCAAGAGAAGTGTGGCCAGCAGGTTGAGGGAAGTGATTCTCCCCCTCTACTCCACACTGGTGAGACCCCACCTGGAGTACTGTGTCCAGTTCTGGAGCCCCCATTACAAGAGGGATGTGGACATGCTGGAGTGTGTCCAGAGAAGGGCCACAAGGATGATCAGAGGTCTGCAGCACCTCTACTCTGAGGAGAGACTGAGTGAGTTGGGGCTGTTCAGTCTGGAGAGGAGAAGGCTCCAAGGTGACCTTCTTGTGGCCTTCCAGTATCTGAAGGGGGCCTACAGAAAGGCTGAGGAGAGACTTTTTAGGACATCAGGTAGTGACAGGATAGAGGGAATGGAGCCAAACTAGAAGTGGGGAGGTTCAGATTGGAAGTTGGAAGTTGGGAAGAAGTTCTTCACCGTGAATGTGGTGAGACACTGGAACAAGTTGCCTAGGGAGGTGGTGGAAACCCCACCCCTGGAGGTGTTTAAGGTCAGACTGGATGAGGCTCTAGACAGCCTAATCTAGTGTGAGGTGTCTCTGCCCATGGCAGAGGAGTTGGAACTAGATGATCCTTGTGGTTCTGTCTAACCCTGACTGATTCTATGATTAAACATAAAACTGGCATGATACTAAAAGCAGTGAAGAAAAAGATATGACAGCTGAGGAAGTTACTTCACCTCTGCTGAGCTCCTGCCTGTGAATGTCCTTACAAGTCCCCTGAGCTTGCCATAGTTGTGAGGTGATGTGACTTTGCACAAATTCAGAGGAGGCCTCCAGCTAAGGTGGGAGATGGGAGTGAATTACAAAAACTTAACGTTGGATGTTTTAAGGTTTTATTCACAGAAACATAGAAGACTTATGGTGGGAAGGGACCCCTGGACATCATCTGGTCCAAACCCCCTGCTCAGGCAGAGCTCTGTGTAGAGCTGGTTGCCCACATAAGGGCAAGGATAGAGATTCCACAGACTCCTGTGCCACTGCTCAGTCATCCTCAGGGTGAAAGATGTTCAGAAGGAACTTCTCTTGTGTCAAGTTGTGCTTATTGCCTTCACTTGTGTCCTTGAGCCCTGGGGATGCTGAGAAGCTCTGCTCAACAACTGTGTTGCTGTGAGTGCAATGTCTGAGTTGGACCCAGCGAGCCTGCACCTGGCTGCAGTGGATGTGGTGCTCTGCTTTCCAGTGACACAGTGCCCAAAATGGCTGAGTAAACCCAGTCCTAGCGACTGCATTCGCACAGCAGACTTCATCAGTAGGCTTCTGGTGGCCATGGCTGAGCTGAAGGTGAGACTGGAAAACCTCGATTGTTCCTCTCCTGCCTTGCTTAGGAGATGTGCTTCGAGTTTTCTAGTACCCATCAGCAGCCTAATGAGAAATACTCTCATTGATGAGTTTGCAGCTATTTTTTTGGTGGAGGACAGAGTTCTACGTCTGCCTTTGCTAAAAGGACTGGAGGAACAGAGTGAGCTTTTGTCAGACCTAAGTTTTTTTCCCCTATCTTTGTTTGTAAAACACAGGTTAGGATGGGGAGGTAATCTAAGTCTTCTAACCAAGAGGAGAAGCTTTGACTCCAGAACCTGTTTGAGTGGTGGAAACTAATTTTAGAGGGAAGCCTTTCTTCTGCTCTTTCATAGGATCACAAAGTAATGGAGCCAGGAGTAAACCTCAGGTGTTCGGTTCAATGTCCTGCTTGCAGTAGGATCACCTCTGAGGTCAGACCAAGCTGCTGTGGGTGGTCCCTGGTGTCTCTAGTAAGACTTTTTTCCCCACTGTGTGACAAGTACCTTCAAGATGGGGCTAAGCTTTCCCCTCCTGAGTTGCAGTGACTGATGATGTGGGTGTCATGGAAGGTAGCAGAGCCCTTTTGCAAAAGCCTCATTTGTACACAGGGTCATGGTTCACATGGAGGCCTTCCATGGAAAAATCAAAACATTGCTTTCTATCTGCCTGCATGGCGACAGCCGTCGTCTCAGCAGCTGTACACCCGCTGGGAAGATCTCTCTCCCAAAGGGGCAGAAATATAAACATAGGCTATGTTTTGGAATAAGGACCTTGGCTCTCATCACCCGATGAACACCTGTTGGGGGCTGACCCCTGGGTGGTTCTACAGGTTGGTTTTGGTAAGAATTATCCAATTGTACGAATTGATTATAACTTTGTACCAATCTGTAACGTTCACGCAAACCGCCCGAATTGGCTGAAACACACCTCTTTGGGCACTACAAAAATGCTGCACTTGCCTTAATTGAGCAGCCCTTATACCCCTTTGTTACCCCGCCTGCACACGCATCGGCACTCGGCATTCGCACCGCAGCACCGAAGCTACAGCCGGCTCGGGACGGCACGGAACTTGGCAGTGCCCCGGTCCTCGTCAGCCTCGGAAGCCAGCGTCCAGCCTGGCCCAGACCCGCGGAGGCTCGGACAATGCGCCTTAAATTCATAATACTCTAAGACTTCTCTGAACTGCATTTGGACAGTAAGTAACTGATAAAACCTTAATTTGAAAGACTGAATAATCTCTCAAGACTCCAATGAACTCTCTAAAAATCACAGTATCACAGTATCATCAGGGTTGGAAGAGACCTCACAGATCATCAAGTCCAACCCTTTACCACAGATCTCAAGGCCAGACCATGGCACCAAGTGCCACGTCCAATCCTGCCTTGAACAGCTCCAGGGACAGTGACTCCACCACCTCCCCGGGCAGCCCATTCCAGTGTCCAATGACTCTCTCAGTGAAGAACTTTCTCCTCACCTCCAGCCTAAATTTACCCTGGCGTAGCTTGAGGCTGTGTCCTCTTGTTCTGGTGCTGGCCACCTGAGAGAAGAGAGCAACCTCCTCCTGGCCACAACCACCCCTCAGGTAGTTGTAGACAGCAATAAGGTCACCCCTGAGCCTTCTCTTCTTCAGGATAAACAATCCCAGCTCCCCCAGCCTCTCCTCGTAGGGCTGTGCTCAAGGCCTCTCCCCAGCCTCTTCGCCCTTCTCTGGACACGCTCAAGCATCTCAATGTCCCTCCTAAACTGGGGGTCCCAGAACTGAACACAGTACTCAAGGTGTGGTCTAACCAGTGCAGAGTACAGGGGCAGAATGACCTCCCTGCTCCTGCTGACCACACCATTCCTGATGCAGGCCAGGATGCCACTGGCTCTCTTGGCCACCTGGGCACTCTGCTGGCTCATGTTCAGGCGGGTATCAATCAGCACCCCCAGATCCCTCTCTGTCTGGCTGCTCTCCAGCCACACCGACCCCAGCCTGTATTTCTGCATGGGGTTGTTGTAGCCAAAGTGCAGCACCCTGCACTTTGAGCTATTGAACCCCATCCCATTGGACTCTGCCCATCTGTCCAGGTAGTCAAGGTCCCGCTGCAGAGCCCTTCTGCCCTCCAACTCAGTCACATCTGACTCTCTTCATTTTAGCCATTCTGTATTTTAATTCACAACCGCGAACCAAGAGCTCACGTGGGGTAGTTATAAATAAGTCTGGGGGAGGGGATTTCTGGCGTTTTAGTATTCAATCATTTAAATTTTGTATAAATCGGCCTGGCATGTTATCTTCCAAAATTCCCCAAAACTCCATTCCACTACAGTGGGTCCCACTGCTTCCTCCACCATCACTCAGAAGAAAGCGAATGTGACTAAGGCAAGAGGAAATGCCCTCACTGTGGTACAGGGAGAGAGGCTGGCAGCGCTGACCATCTGTGCTCCCCAGGTGTGTTGTCAGGGGAGAAGTTACCTGGAGTGTTGTGTGGAAGACCTCAGCATGTTTATGCTGCTGCTCTGCTTTCTATCTTTCTCTTTTGGAACGTCTCCAGATATTTGAAGGTTTTGAATAGCTGGTAGATGTAAGACATCAACATCTTCCCTTGTCATCCCCTGGTGAAAAGAAAGGGGATGATTCTTCCCCTGGGACAGTGATGGTGAATGATGTTTTTCAGCATTGCTGTGTACACTACTCCTTCTCTGATAAGAAATCGATCAGAAATTTTCCTTAGGATGCTTGATGATGTGTCTGCAGGTGTTAATGTGCAAAGACCTCACTGCATTTCATTAGGTGTGTTGCTGTCTGGAACTTGCCAATACACCAGCCTGCTGGCATGAGAATAGATGGACCCTTGAATGACAACTAATCTATATTGCAAAATATAGAGTCTTTAATTTACATAGAGATGAAGCCTGCTTGCAGGGAGTGGAAATCAATAGTGGCTTTTATGTCATCCTCTCGGTGGAATATTTAATCTGAAACTCCACAATATCTAATCTGCATCAAAAGATTACAAGCCAATAGTACCAATGGCATGAAAAGGACCACCTTTTCCTCTCCTAACAATCTTGGTATATCTGCAGTTTCCAGGTGGAGTTTTTGCTCTTAAAAAAAAAAAAAAAAGGAAAGGGAAGGGAAGGGAAGGGAAGGGAAGGGAAGGGAAGGGAAGGGAAGGGAAGGGAAGGGAAGGGAAGGGAAGGGAAGGGAAGGGAAGGGAAGGGAAGGGAAGGGAAGGGAAGGGAAGGGAAGGGTTGCAGATGTTGTGATTTTATTAGCATTGGAGCTTATGGACAGAAGTTTGCTGTGCCCCAGAGGATTCATAAACACAGAAAGCGAGGTGGTCCCTGCTGTCTAACCTGGATTTGAGGTGAGTGCAGAATTACATTACCTTGGCTCTTTCTCATTTCAGAGCTCACCCATGAGCAGAGATGTGCTGCAGACCAAACTGTACTCAATGCTGTAATGATACCAAGTGTGGAGTGGTATCAGATTAAACCCAGTCCACTTGGCAAAGATCAGGTTGCCAGGGTGTTCCTGCAATGCATGGTATGATTTCCAGTCTGGCTTGCCTCTGGTCTGGGTCTGCCCATAGGGTAACTGCAGCATCTGTCAGCACTGTCTTGTAAAGGCATTGCTGCCACTTGGTTTGGTTGTTCTTTCAGATGCCAGGAGCTATGTAGCAGTCTGCTTCATCTGTTCTTCAGGCTGTTTTTCTACAGTTTGCTTTGATCTTGAATAGATGGGAAAGGTGACATTGAAAGAAAACATTTCCATCAGAGCAATGTCTCTAGAGGCTTGTCACAACATGAAATACAATGAAAACTGATTGAATGCCCATAGTTGGTACATAAAATGTTGATGCTGTGCAGTTCATGGTGATTCAGAATAGCAGAGCACGGTGAACATCATGTGCTGGAGTACTGAAGCTCCCTGGCTGGATCTCTGCAGCTTCTGCAAGTCCAAGTTGCAGTGTTGTGTTCTCCTCCCTGCTTCCCCACCCTCTACACTTTCTCTTCTTCTGTATGATGAGTAGTTATTTAGTCCAAGATTAACTTTATTGAGAGCCTTTACATCACTTTTTTTCTCCTCTGGTTTTAATTGGCTTTGCACAACAAAGTTGGGTCTGGCTGAAATCTGTTACACAAAGATGTGAGAAGAACCAGCAGGAGGAAGAAGACTGAAGCGGGGCAGGAGAATGACAAAACTGAAGGAGACAAAGGAGAGTAGAGGCATGGTATGACTGGTCATCCAGGAAGGTATGGGGAACAGCTAAACAATGGGGCTGCAGCTGGGAATGGAGCATTCTGAGGTGTTTGAAAGAATGGAGCTGGGATAGCTGGTACAGGATAGTACAGGAACCTGGTCCAAACAGTCCAGTAAAGGATAAGCCATAAGTGGGGCAAGCATGGTTTGGAGAAGACAGGCAAAGTGTGTGAGGGAAATGGAAATGAGCAGGGGTGCCTGTACCTCCTAGGCAAATCATTGCTGTGCCTTGAAGTGGGACCACAGAGCCCTCCTACTGTTGGGAAAGGTCTTGGGAACCAAAGGCAGAGCCCATTTCTCTGTGTCTTACTTGAACTGGGTATGAGTTGCTATGTGTTGTCCTCTAGCTCATGTTGTAAAGAACACTGACTCCAACTGGTCTCACCTGTGGGATGGTAGTGCTGGGCATGTGATGAAACTTGAAGGGCTTTTCAGGTGGGCTGTTCCAACAGCTTGAGAAGTTCCCTTTCCCAGAGCACACATAATGGTTTCTAAGCAAATTGCCCCAAACCATAACTTTTCTAGAATTAAGTTTCCTTGGGACATCTTGGAGAATAGAAATTAAAGTGCTGAGACAGCCTGGTTAATAACCTTCTCTAATGTAGATTTTATGTTTACAGCAGATACATGCATAGTCAGGCTCTTTCTTCTGTAAAACTCTGTCTCTATGGCAGCATTTAGACCCCCTACCTACTTTGCATTCTTCATTTCTTAGGCTGTCTTGGGTAAGTCTTTTGATTTCTGTGGTTATGCCCTATCTTGGCAAATAAAACACAGCAGAAAGCTTTAGATACTGCAAATTCCATTAAACACATTGGTGTTTTATAGGAAGGAGAGAAGACTCTGATACTACTTTTAAAAGCAGATGCAGCCCATTTAATTAGTTATTTCAACGAATTCTTTATTTCAAGGCAATTTGCTTCATTTTATCCATAGATAATTCTCCTGAAGTGCCTGGAGTCTGCAAACTGTACAATTATCGGATCTTCCTACCTCCGTAGATCTCTAGCCAAAACAAATTCCAGGGCTGACATTTTAATTTGTGTTTGCATTTCAGCTCTGCCAGATGACTGCAGTTTCTTGAAGTGAGTGAAACAAAACCTTATGTGAACAGGTGGCAAAAAATACAGCAGGCAGGCTTCTTTTTCGTCATCCGGTTCCTAAATTACCTTCCCAGCAATGAATCTCTTTTAGGATCCGATGTGTATTTGCTTTGCTGCACCATCACAGAGTGTTAGGGGTTGGAAGGGACCTCCAGTCCAACCCTGCTGCAGAGCAGGATCACCTGTACCAGGTGCATCCAGGCAGGTCTTGAATATCTCCAGAGAGGGAGACTCCACAACACCCCTGGGCAGCCTGTTCCAGTCCTCTGTCACCCTCACAGTGAAAAGAAATCCTCCTCATGTTTCCACAGAACTTCCTATGCCTCAGCTTCCACTCATTGTCCCTTGTCCTGTCATTGGGCATCACCAAGAAGAGGCTGGCTCCATCCTCCTGACACTCACCCTTTACATATTTATGAACATTGCTGAGGTCACTCCTCAGCCTCCTCTTCTCCAAGCAGCAGAGCCCCAGCTCCCTCAGTCTCTCCTCATAAGAGAGATGTTCCATTCCCTTGATCATCTTTGTGGCTCTGTGCTGAACTCTCTCAAGCAATTCTATGTCCTCCTTGAACTCAGGGGTCCAGAACTGGACACAGTACTCCAGAGGCAGCCTCAACAGGGCAGAATAGGGGAGGAGAAGAACCTCTCTCAACCTACTAACCACAGCCCTTTTAACACACCCCATTTAATTTGCTTCTAGCGAAGGTCTTCATTTTCCGAGGAGAGGCTGCCTTGTGCTGGGCACCAGGTGAACATATGTAGATACCTACCACAAAAGGTGTTTTTAATATATACATAGGAATGTACTGATTCTTCCTGGCCCACTAGGTATTTTTAATAATCCAGGATCAGTTTAAGAGTGGATATGAAGAAAATCTTGCTCGAAATTTCACTTGTGACTACTGAAGGTTTGGAGCTTCAGCCACAGAAGCATGGCTTAAGAACAGATATGGACAAAACTAAAGGCAAGAGTAAGCTGAAATGGTAAGTTTGCAGATGATACTAAGCTTGGTGGCTGTGTCAATGTGCTGGAGAGTAGGGGAGCTTTACAATGGGATCTGGACAGGTTAGACTCACGGGCCAAGGCTAATTGTATGAAGTTCAACAAGGCCAGGTGCCAAGTCCTGCACCTGGGTCACAATGGGAAGCTACAGATGTGGGGATGTGTGGTTGGAAAGCTGCAGCTTGGAGAGGGACCTGGGGGTTCTGGCTGACAGTCAATTAAATATGAGTCAGCAGGGTGCCCAGGCGGTGAAGAAAGCCAATTGCATCCTGCCTTGTATTAGAAACACCATGGCCAGCAGGAGCGGGGAGGTGCTCATCCCCCTGTACTCAGCACTGGTGAGGCCACACCTTGAGTAGAGTGTTCGGTTTTGGGCCCCTCACTACAAGAGGGATATTGAGGTTCTGGACTCTGTTCAGGAAGGGCAGCAAGGCTTGTACAGGGCCTGGAGTACATGAACTGCGAGGAATCTGAGGGAGCTGGAGGCTGAGGGGAGACCTCATCACTCCCTAGGTCTACCTGAAGGGAGGTTGGAGCGAGGAGGGGGCCAGACTGTTCTCCTTGGTGGCAAGTGACAGGACTAGAGGAAATGCTTGCAAGCTGTGCCAAGGGATGTGCAGGCTGGATACTAGAAAATACTTCTGCAGAGAGAGAGCTATCAAACATTGGAATGATCTGTCCATGGCAGTGGTGGAGTCACCACTCCTGAGGGTGTTTGAGCAGTGTGTGGACTTGATGCTTAGGGGCATGTTTTAGTGTTGAACCTTCAGCGCTGGGTCGAAGGTTGGGCTGGATGATCTTTGAGGTCTCTTTCAACCACATATATTCTGTGATGCACCACATTCTGTGCTACTCTAGCAAAGATCTGGATAGCTCTTAGCATTCAGCATCCACTGAGAAGGCTCCTGAAAAAAGTCTGATTTACTTCCTACTTTATGGAAGTGTTTGTGATCATCTGAGCACTGAGCTGTTTCTGTATTATTAACTGATCTGCAAAAGGGACATGGCATTGCAAAGCTGTCTGGTCTCTGAAGGCAGATGATTTGTTATGATATTGGTGATGCAAATATGCAACAAAGCCAAAAACGTGAGTCAGCACAGTTACCGCTGTGGGTAGTAGCACTGGCAAAGCTTGATGACAAAGGAGCATGGAAACCTAACTGCTCTCTTGCTACTGCACCTATCAAAGGAGAGGTGGGCATTCAGCAGGGACCTCCCCAGACTCCCAAGACCTTTTGTTAGACGATTAAAAGGTTTCCTGCTGTAACATCTGCTAGTTCTTTCAGTACTCCAGAACGAACCTCATCATGCCACATGAAGTAATGAATATTCAACTGATACAACTGGTCCCAGTGAAGTCATCATCAATGCACTACAGATGGTAATGCACTGATAACTTCTTGACAGAGGTGGAGGAGGACTCTAAGGGGAGAGGTGCACTGCTGGACCTTGTGCTAATGAGCAAAGGAGGTCTGGTCAGGAATGTGGAGGTTGGAGGCAGCCTTGGATGCAGTGACCATGAGATGGTGGGGTTGAGGATGGTGCAAAGAAGTATCCTACTTACTAGGATTTCAACCCTGGACTTCAGGAGATCCAACTTTGATGTTTTCACAGACCTCCTTGAAAAAATCCCATGGGTTAAGGGCTTTAGAAGATAGGGTGGGTGAAGAGATCTGGTTAATATTCAAGCACCACCTCTTCCAAGCTTAAGGTCAATACATCCCCATAAGTAAGAAATCAAGCAGGGGAATCAAGGCACCTGCAAGGATGAGCAAGGAGCTTCTGGAAAAACTCAAATGGAAGTCCACAGTATGTGCAAAAAGGGACTGGCCACTTGGGAGTAATATAGGGACATTGCCAGAGTATGTAGGGATGCTGCAAAGAAATCTGAGACCCTCTTGGAATTAAACCTGGCAAAGGATGTAAAAATAACAATGTGGGCATCTTCAAGTACATCAGCAGAACAAATGCCAGGCAAACTGTGGGCCCACTGCTGAATGAGGTGGGTGACCTGGTGTTAGAGGCCACAGAGAAGTCAGCAGCTTTGCTTTACTGCCAAGGCTGGCCCTCAGTCCCTGGAGGTAAGACAGGAAGTCTAGAGGAAGGAAGAGTTTCCCTTGGTTGAGGAGGTTCAAGTTAGAGATCAATCAAATAAAATGGATATTCCCAAGTCCATGGGTTCTGATGGGATGCATCTGTGAGTGCTGGCAGAACTCATTGCTGGGCTGTTCTCCATCAACTTTGAAAGGTTCTAGAGAACAGGCAGGTGTCTGAGGCCTGACAGGAAGATGATGTCACTCCAGTCTTCAAAAAGGGCAAGAAGGAAGGCCCAGAAAGCTACAGGCCAGTCAGCCTCACCTCTGTCCCTGGAAAGATGATGTTCTGGGCATCGTCTCAAAGCATGTGGAGGAAATCAGAAGGATTATCAGAAGTAGTTAATACAGATTCACACTATGCTTGACTAATGTGACAGCCTTTGACAAGGGCATGACTGGATGGAAGGAGGGCAGCAGAGAGTGTCTACCTTGACTTCAGCAAGGCTTTTGATATCATCTCCCACAGCTTCTTCATAGGCATGCACTGCTTCTCATGGTCCACAAAGGTGGCCCTCATGCCATGGTTTCAATGACAGGGAGGGACTTTTTTATGTGGGTTTTCCTTTTCCACATCAAAAGTCAAGGAAAAATGTTTTTCTTTTAAGATAAAACTTGGCAGAATTTAGAACCCACATTCTACTAAGGACAAGACTCCACTCATCCTCTCTTTTCTGCAGTCCAAGCAGTGAACCTCATCAGTGGTTGCTGAGAGTTTTATAGTGGGGCAACTTCTGTTATGTTTCAGTGTGGGCTAACAGGGGTTAGTGTTGAATGAACTGGGGAAATGTTTTCTTCCCAGTCTGGTTGAGATAGAAGCTGCCAGATGAGTGGATGTTGGCTGGGCAGAATGGTGGTGGGCCTGCTGTAATCAGTCCAGGCACCTTACATGAGGGCAGTGGAACAGGTTGCCCAGGGAGGTAGTTGAGGTCTCACACCTGGAGATATTAAAAGTGAGGCTTGACAGGGCTATGGGCAACCTGATCTAGTTGAAGGTGCCACTTACTGCAGAGGGCATTGGACTAGATGACCTTTGGAGGTCCCTCCCAACCCAGACCATTCTATGATTCTATTAGTCTATGATTCCCATCAGATATTTTTCAGTGTGAATAGTTCTTTAAAATGCACAAAAGTCAGGAATGATTTCTTGCTGCAGATTCAAGGCTTTCCATGAAACTTCTCAACAGGACAAAAGCCTAGAATCAGATACAAAAGCAGCTTGAACTCTCAGCAAGTGGCTTATACAAGCACTGAGGACAGTGACAAATGAGGTGCTACCTCACTTAGGCAGTTTGATCCATTGTCAAGCTAGAGCAGGGAACAGGAATGTCTATAAACCAGATGTGTAGTGTTTTATCCTATTATTGCAGCAAAGTTATATTATATTTAGAGAGATAATGCCAAAGATAATATGGAAAATAGTATTAAGGGACATATATTAGCTTAGCAAAACACCAGCTGCCATTGAAAATACTCACTGCATAAAGAATAGGACAGGATGAGGGACAATGACTTCAAACTAGAGAAGAGCAGATTTAGCTCGGATGTTAGGAACAGATTCTTTACTATGAGGGTAGAACATTGGAACAGGTTGCCCAGGGAGGCGTCTGGGGTCCCATCCCTGGCAATACTCAAGGTGTGGCTTGACAGGGCTCTGGGTAACCTGATCTAGTTGAGGATGCCCCTGCTGGCTGTAGAGGGGGTTGGACTAGATGTTGGGAGGTCCTTTCCAGCCCAGACCATTCTATGATTGACAATGGTGTCAGTGGCTTGGTTTTTTTTCCTCCTTTTTTTTTTTACCCTGTGGCATCAGTGGTTTTGAATACATTATGTTGGTAGCCCTGAAGCCTGGCAAGTTCCCTCTATCCAGAAATTGTGCAAGCTTCTCCTTGTGCCTCAGTCCTAAGGAGGACTTTCAGTTACTTTCAGTGCTTGCTCCCAGTTCTTTTCCAGGCTGTGGCTTACATCAGAGCAATCATGAGTCGCTCACCACCAACTAGACTGAAGGATCTGATAATTATGATTGATCTTTGTATTTTTAATGTTTAACCAAGCACCTACGATTCTAAAACGAGGAACAGGGTATGTTGCACCAGGTGCCCTGCAGACAGCTCTGCCTTAACTCTTTCAGATGAGGTGTCCCTGAGGACATGAAACGTGTACAACTTGGGCTGGAGCCAAGTGACTGTGAACCATCTGATTTTCTGAAGGATGTACTCTTAATGTTACTGGGAAGTTTTTCCTGCTCAGACTCAAAATAGTGGTGCCTCATGCCATAACTCTGATCTGTCTGCCGTTCCAGACTCTCTTGAGGATGACAACACACAAGTGGTAACTTTTTCTTTTAAATACTATTTCTGCCTCTGATATACCACAAATGCAGTGTAGGCCAAGTAAGATCTTGGTCTAATTTTATTGTCCAAATCCACGCCCCAAGGCAGATTTTTCTGTACTGTTTACAGCTGTAAAATGCTTGTGTTACATTTTGTGTGTGCCCACTGTTATGAATAATGGGGGAAATACTTTAAAAGTCTGAAGGGCATAATGTAAAAAAAAAAAACAAACGAAAAAATGCCTTGGGGGCCATTGTTTCTCTGCCCTTCCCCAAAATGCAGACACTGAAGTTATTTTTTACCACTTAAGGAAGCTTGATACCACGAGGTATCCAGTACACAACTGTAGAGGCTGTGTCCCATGGCTCTGTTGTTACCATGGTCATTGGTTTCTGTAATTTAATACCAGAAAAGGCCACTAGATCATCAAGGCAAAGAACCAATATATTGTAAGCTTTTGAAGTGCTATAGCTATTTATTCTGCTGCTGAGTCTCCTACTGATGTCTCGAGATGAAGCTTTCCAGCGGAAGCTTGAGGCCATTGTTAGTCTATGCTAGCACTGCTAGATGGTAACATCTTTGTGAAGTTGTGGAAATCAAAGGAGTTTCCCAGTTGACTAGAAAAAGAGCAATTTTATGCCTGGCTTCTAAATGAGCAAAAACATGGGGAGATGCAGCTTCTGGAAAGACTTTGAACCAAGTCCTTGGTAAGCCATTTCCAGGCACAAAAAGGACCAGAAGGTTATCAGGAACCACCAGTGCAGCCTTAGCAAAGTTTCTGCAGTGTAAAATAATGTGTGTGTGTGTGTGTGGACAAAGGAGAGAAGCAAGGCCTTCAATGCTTTTTTCCTGATGAGATCCTAGTGGCCAGACTGAGAAGTGGGAATGGATGGGTGGACTTGCAATGGGGGGGGTGGGGGGGGGTGGGGGGAAGGGAAGGGCAGGGGGAAGCTGAGGGACTCAGGCTCAGAGGGTCATTAATTTGAAGCCCAGCTGATTAGTGAAGAACAAAAGCTATTCTTCACAGGCTGACACTGGGACAAATACTGGCTAACTGTCCTGATTTGTTATCAATAACCTGAATGACAGCACAAGATCCATGTAAGCTCACAAATGATGCCGAACTTGGAGGAGGAATGGATGAGCTGAAGGGTAGGGCTGCTCCTCACAGGGATATTGGTGAACTGGAGGAATGGATTGACAGAAACCTTATGAAGTCCACCAAAGATAAATGGAAATCCTTACACCTGGTATGGAATAAATCTACACATAAGTCCAGGTTGGAAAGGTTCTGGTC